>NW_027529424.1:7665823-7688132 GCF_008692635.1 Crocuta crocuta | reverse complement strand
CCTTTTTTTTTTTTTTTTTTACTAAGATACTGATTGAGATACTTCTCATCTGCTTTGGTCTTTCATACACCAAAATCACCGATACCTGTGAACAAATAAAGTGTTCAAATACCATGCATGTTGGCTTCTAAAAACTGCAGAGCATGTTAACCATATTTTCTAAACAAGGCAAAGTAGGTGGGGAAGAGGTGTTAGGTGACTTTGAATTGGTATCCTTTGAATTTTTTTTATTTTTTTAATTTATTTCTGGGAGAGACAACATGTACAGGGGAGGGTCAGAGAGAGAGGGAGACACAGAATCTGAAGCAGGCTCCAGGCTCTGAGCTAGCTGTCAGCACAGAGCCTGACGCGGGGCTCGAATCCACGAACTGTGAGATCATGACCTGAGCCGAAGTCAGCTGCCCAACCGACTGAGCCACCCAGGCGCCCTCGAATTAGTATCCTTTGAAATGGCTTAGAAATCTATTTTTTTAATTTTTTTATTTATTTAAAAATATTTAGTGTTTATTTCTGAAAGAGAGAGAGAGAGAGCAGAGGAGGGGCAGAGAGAGAGGGAGACAGAATCTGAAGCAGGCTCCAGGCTCTGAGCTGTCAGTACAGAGCCCAACGCAGGGCCCGAACTCAACAAGCCATGAGATCATGATCTGAGCCGAAGTCAGACGCCTAGCCCACTGAGCCATGCAGGTGCCCCAAGAAATTTATTTACTTTTTAAATTTTAGGCTGCCTGCTCTAAAATCAAAAATGTAGAAGGAAGAGCTTTTACATAGCGGTATTACATGACACTGCATCTGAAAAATTGTATTTAAAACTCTTCTAATACATTTTTATTTTTCACCCACTTAACCAGCATTTATTCTAGGCATCGCTTCTTTCCGTTTTCCTTCATTCTTTTCTTTCTTTTCCATCTCATTTTATAGAAGATTTGAGGTGACAAAGGATAGAGCTGTGACATATACATTTACTTTGGTCTCTCTCCACTCAGAGGTGACTCTGGAAGACCAGAGCAGCCGGCCAGTTCTAGCACCACCATTCCATGAGTTGCCGAGGCCTCCTCTCTGTTCAAAATATTTCTGCTTCTTTTACCAAGGTTTCAAATATTCTCCCACTAGAGATTACTTCCTTTGCTCTTAAAGACTTTTGGGTCCTTGAACCTGAGTCTGGACTGATGGGAACAGGGCAGACCTGGACACGTGGGTCTAGTTCTAGCGCTGCTTTTGACTGACTGTGTGACCTTGAGCAAGTAAGTCCCTGTCCTCTGGCTCTGATTTCTCGTATCTGAAGAGTTGGCCTTCAAGCGTGCCTCACCTAGCATGCCAGTGGCTTCAGGGACGAGAAAGTGGCCCTCACGCCTGCAGAAGGTCTAGCGTTCTGGGTCGCCTCCCATAATGCCAATAGTACTTTCAGTCATCAGAACAACAGAAGACTTCTGCACACGCTTCTAAACCCCTCCTTGGTGAGGGGCACTCTCTGTCCATGGGAGTGCCGTGGGCTCCATTTGACTTCTGAAATCCTGTAATTTGATGGCTCTGACCAATCATTGCTTGGTACGGATTAGATGACAGTCACTTACAGAGAGGCGGGTAGAGGCGAAGATGCAAAGGAAGCCAGAGGGCCCCAAGGACGGTGTTAGAGGGGTAAACATAGATTCGCTAAGGGACCCCCACACCTTCCTCCATCTTCCTTCCTCTTTTCCACCCTTGCAGGAGAGCATGATGTGCCCAGGCTATTAGAAGAATCATTTTCTGAACGAATGTAAGCCAGATAACCAGTGATTTCTCAGTCACCTCTCGTGGGCACATTTGTAATTCAAAAGGGTTACCCAAAGAGAACAATGCTTAATCTGAAGGGCAAAACTTGAAGATGGGGAGCAATTTTAAACACACGCAGCGACACCCGAGGGAAGCTTTCAGGGTGGGCACCTGCCTCTTAAATCACACTCCCAGACAAAGGGACTCCTGGCCATGATGTAGGCAGATGTGTCTCTTCTTGTTACCGCTAGGTGCGAAACGGTAATTGCCCCCATTCACTAAATCCTCCAAGGCGGATTGTGTGTCCTTAGTTTGTTTGGCTAACACTGCTGCTTGGGACAACTCGGTGGCCTCCTGTCATTTTCTAGGACTGTAGATGGCACGACATTCACAAGTTCCATCAGAGAGAAGACAGTGGGCCGAGCGCTGTACTCTCAGGCGAGAGCGAAGGGCAAGACGGCCGGGCTGGTGAGGTAAGGGCGGGCTCACTCCACGCTGCTCCCTCTCAATCCCATTTAATTATTAAAAATCATTCCTAAGGCCCCCACCATCCTCATTTGCCAACCCTGCGGTTTCCTCTTCAAAACTAAACACCTCGATCAATGATCACGGTGCACGTGATAATGTGTGTGTTTATGTAAGGGCTTGCGCTGGGAGTGCATATCCCATTTGATGCAATAAGAGATTTCTTCTTTCTGGAACTTTCGCAAACATAAAGGATCTCTGGAATAAGTCTCAAATGCCACAGAGGAAATGCATGCGGTCTCTGGAACCGTCTGAGTTTGGGTTTGAGTCCCGGCCCCACAATTAAGTAGCCGTGTGGTCCTGAGCAGTTGGCCAGTAATCCATTAGCTTCATTTGTTATCATCTGGGAAATGAGGGGAATGATATCCGTCCTGCAGGGTCGCTGTTTTAGAAATGACACAGGTCGAGTTCCTGGCATGGAATAGGGATCGATAACTAGGAGCTTCTTGTAAAGGACTCAAATCTTTAAGAATCTCTGGAAGAAAACAATCAGGCAGGAGAGAAGAATAAGCTATAGGTGGGATTAAAATTACCCAGAAGTTTCAGTGATGTCTATTGTACCTCCTGTTCATGGTCATGAACACTGGAGCAGGCACGATTTCCCAGAAAAGCCTAGATGCCCTCTGCGTAGACGCAGGGTCTCGCTCTCCATCATGCCTGTGGTGACTTACGTCTGGGATGTTAAACCCTCAGGAGCAGAGCTCTCGATATGGAAAACTTCAAAACCGAGGTAAACGTCCTCCCCGGAGCAAAGGTGCAATTTGAACTTCGTTACCAGGAAGTGAAGTGGCGGAAGCTGGGGTCCTATGAACACAGACTCCACCTGCAGCCGGGACGACTGGCCAAGCACTTGGAGGTGAGCCAGGAGGTGCAGGGTATGCGGTGACGTCATCTGCTATGCGTCCTATTCCCCACGGGTGCTTTTCTCCTGATCATCACTCTTTGGGGACGTTGGATGCATTCAGCTCAGGAAGACAGTGAGGTGCCCTGAAAAGCTTATGGGTCTGGGGTCCCCCAGGACACTGCCTTGTGGATTTCAGCGCCAGCCCAGCTCCTTACGAGCTGTGCTCGTTTCCTGGGGTGGCCAGCACAAATG
The DNA here is from genome assembly GCF_008692635.1 of Crocuta crocuta. Taxonomy (NCBI): domain Eukaryota; kingdom Metazoa; phylum Chordata; class Mammalia; order Carnivora; family Hyaenidae; genus Crocuta; species Crocuta crocuta. The sequence goes on along the minus strand of NW_027529424.1, from coordinate 7,684,762 downwards.
ACTGCATCTGGCTGGCTTGAAACAACTGAAATTTATTTTCAGGACAGAAGTCTGAAATCAAGGTGTTAGCGGGGCCTTCCTTCTAAAGGCTTGGAGGGAGAATCCTGGCTTCTCCTGGTGTGTGGTAGCCACTGGGACTCCTTGACTTGTGGCTTCCCAGCCACACCGCTCCAATCTCTGCCTTGGTGGTCACACCGTCTTCTCCCCTATGTGTCTCAAATCGCCCTCTGCTTTCTTCTTATAAGAAAACTTGTCCTTGGATTTAGAGTCCACTGAGTAGTACAGGAGGATCTCATCTCAAGATCCTTATCTTAACTCCATCTATGAAGATGCTCTTTCCAAAGGAGGTAACATGCACAGTTTCCAGTGATTTGATGTAGACGTGTCTTTGGGGGTTATCGCGGGAGGAGTGCCCTTCAGTCATGACACTAGCCTTCTCACATGGGACGTGTTATCTTGAGTGCCAATGTTTTCATCTGCAGGAAGAGTATATAACATATTTTCCACATAATTTATAGGAATAGGTGGCAAATAATAGGGACTCAATGAAGTTAGTTATCTTCCTCTGCCCCCGCCCCCACCGCCTTACCAGTACGAACTCACCTTTACTGTCTGACATCTTCACCTGTTGGCTTATAACCTGAGACACTGCCAAAAGGGAGCTTGAAGCTTTGTGACTTCACGTGAACATTTTGTGTAAGAGGCAGAGCAGAGCCCGAAGCAGCCCAGGGGAGCATACAATCCAATCTGCCTCTTCACTTGACAGACGGGAGATTGAAGCAGACTTGCCCACAGACAGAGAAGACTCCCAGGGATGACTCGATTATGGCGAAATTTGTGCTCTAATTTGGGAAGTTGCGTATCTGATGAATAGAACACACTTTCTTCTCATGACCACTATGTGGCACCAGCTTGCTATCGAGGTATATACCACTAGGTGTTTTTAGTGTCCCTTCTGGCACATACGGTGCCTTTGTGAAAGTTAGAATGAGACACCCTTCCTTCTGGCAAATGCTGCTGCATGTCAAGACACATGACTTGGCGAGTGGGTTATGAGCTACATCCCAGCATCCTTTATGGTCCTGGCTGGAGGCTCTGCACAACTCACCATGTGACCTTGGCTATTTTTTTAGGAGTGATGGAGAATGTATGCCCGTCACCCTCATTCTCTTGCTCAATGCTATGAATCCATGATAAATAGATATGATTAGCATCTTGCCTATAGTGACGCAAGTACTGAGGTTGTTAATAATATTAACAGTAACTGAGTTAATGATAGGAGAAGATATATTGTATGTCATTGACTCCTCCCCACAAGTTATAAAGTAGGTCTCATTAGCCCTGATGTACAGGTATATATAAATAACTTGCCTAAGGAAACAGAGCTGAGAAACCATTAAGACTTGGGACTATGTCTAACTGCATCTAAAACCACATTCTATGCTATCAGTCGAAGAATTTGAATTTGATTCCACGAAGATAATGATTCTGAACACACATACCACATAGCACATAAATCTTATGTTTCTGAAATTTTTGTTCATCCTTAAATTCCCCATGCTCTTAGGAATTCCTTGTTTTTAAAACAAGACAGGTGTTAGCAAGGGTGTTAGACCCAATGGCAAGTCTTCCGGGTTCTGGTCCAGAGCTGGCACTCACAGCAGTGGGATCTGGGCAAATCTGCTTCCTGGCCTTCAGTTTGTCATCTGTGAAATGAGAGGTTGGACTAGATGATTTTTAAGGTGCTTTCCAGCCATAATAGTCTATGAAATATTTCAGTTTCTAAAGAGGATTGATCTTATCCAAAGATACATTAAGGAGAAATCATAAAATTAGGTCTTCTCCTTGTGCTTAATCCAGAAAAGGTTTCTAATCACCATTACCCAACCGGAAATACAAGAATCGTGAGGAACACATCCCTTTTTAACCCCCACTCTTACCTCCAGTTGTGTGTATCAAATCTTGGGGGAAACGTTTTATTCCAACTCCTGCATTCCTTACAGAAAAGCCAACAAACATGGCAAGTGACTCAAAGCCACCATGGACTTGTCCCAACCTGTCAGCTGAACCAGCTGGGCCATAGGCACACCCCCAAATGCATGGTGTCCTACTAAATTTGGGGTCCTACGTCATTAAGCACAGGATTGCTAATAGCCTCTGTGACACTCAGGGAAAGGTCCTCCTGCCATTTTTATGTTCTTACGGAGAGACTGAACTTTGTCCTGAGTAGTCTACACCTGTTCACAGAATCTTATGGAAGAATGAAAGCAATGGCCCCAGTTTTCTGTAAATTCCTGATTTTCTCCCTGTCCTCCAAGAGCTGCTTAATCAACTACCAGCAATGGCTGGATCAGACTGACCTAGGATGGCTGATCCACCTGATTCTGTGTAGATCTAGTCCTTTCCAACACAGAGAATCTGGAGCCAATGGGAGACTTGGAGGCAAATTAAGTTCACATCTTACGCCGGAATTTGTAACCACCAAGAAGGAAAATGTTGGCTCTGCCTAGATAAGTGTCCAGGACTTTATGAAAGCAGATGAAAAAGAAATCAGAGAAAATGTTGACATGATTCCAAAGCCAGGTACGTCAAAAGGAAGATAGCTCATCACTGGCGCAAATGATCCTAAATGAGGAAGAGGCAGTAAGGGAACCAATATGCACATGACTCTATCTGATGACCTCACATTTAAGTGGGCATGTGTGAAAGAAAGGAAATCTCATGAAAAACAAATAGGCTACTGTGGCATGGGGCTAACAATAGTTTGGCGATAGCTACTGAAAAGAAGGAGCAGAAGCTATTGGAGGTCAAGAAGCAGTGTACAAAGTATTAGGAGCGTGGGCCCTGGGTTTGAAGCCTGGATCAGCCACTTATGAACGGGGTCACTCTGAATCTGTTTCTTCAACCACAAAATGAGCAATAACAAATAAAACGATAATAGATAGTAACATTATTGGTAAGAGTTAAATGAGTTCATACAAGTGAAGTGCTTAGTGGAGCATGTAGAGTCTATAGAGAGAAATAGAAGCCATGATTAGGTTTTTTCCAACGATCACCCCAAGGGACTTCCTTCTACTTAGCTCTGCCCAAAGCAGGTAGATAGAAAAGAAATGAAAAGGCCCAGGACAGGTCTATAAAGTAACTACAGAATCATTTAGGATGGCTTTTCTTCTGGCCATGTGTAGCAACATGGATGGACCTTGAGGGTGTTATGCTGAGCGAAATAAGTCAGGCAGAGAAGGACAAATATCATATGTTTGCATGTATAGGAGGATTAGGAGGAACTTAACTGAGGAACAAGGGGGAGAAGAAGGGGGGAAATGGTGGGGGAAAGGGAGAGAGGCAAACCATGAGAGACTCTTGAATGCTGACAAAAACTGAGGACTGATGGATGTGGGGGGAAGGGGGGATGGGCATGGAGGAGGGCACTTGTGGGGATGAGCACTGGGTGTTATGTGGAAACTAATTTGACAATAAACTATTTGTAAAAAAAAAAAAAAGCTAAAAAATAAAATAAAGAAAAAATAAAAAAATTTAAAAAAACAAAATGGAAACATAAAAAAATAAAATAAAATAAAATAAAATAAATGAGGAGAGAATGGGGGAAAAAAAAGGAATGGCTTTTCTTTTTTTTTCCCTTTAACAAAATGAATACTCTTATAAACGACAACAACCCCCCAAAATAGAATAGGATAGAGATGGGGCATTAAACCCAGAGGAAGGATGTACTAGAAAGGAAGCACTGAGTTGCCCATCACATGAGATGGTGGTGAGATGAATCGTATCCCATGGAAGTTAAGGACCACACAGAAGTGATCATGGGAACGGGCTGGGTTATCTCTGGGAAGACCTGAAGATGAGAAACACAGCAGAGAATGTAGTAATTGTACTTTTTGCTCAAAAAGCCCTGAAAGATATTTGTTTTCCATTTTTTTAAGGTTTTATTTCTGAGAGAGAGAGACACCATGAGCAGGGGAGGGTCAGAGAGAGAGGGAGACACAGAATCTGAAACAGGCTTCAGGCTCTGAGCTAGCTGTCAGCACAGAGCCCGACACGGGGCTCGAACACACAAACCGTGAGGTCATGACCTGAGCCGAAGTCGGCCACCCAACCAACTGAGCCACCCAGGCGCCCCAAAGCCTTGAAAGATATTCTGATGCTTCGAGTAATTTTCTTTCCTATCTCCAGGTAGACGTGTGGATTGTTGAACCTCAGGGAATAAAATTTCTTCATGTTCCTGACACATTTGATGGCCATTTTGATGGCGTTCCGGTCCTGTCTAAAGGACAGCAGAAGGTATCATGAGTATTGCCTATTGCAAAGGATCTAAGTGGCTACTACTGGCTCATGGGTTCTATTCCCTTCCTGAGATCTGGGGAGCAGAAAAGAGGTCAGGTGGTGTTGAACTCTGGGAAGGAATAGAGATCCCTGGGGAAAATCTAGGGCCTTCCACAGGGTATACAGAACACAACTCCCAGCTATTTCATTGCGTTTTGCCCAGTGACTTTCCCTTTTGGCCCCATCTCCCTCAAGTCATCTGCTTGGCCAGTAGCCAGAAGACAGCTTTCACACAATGTATGGTGGATCTTCCTTAGTCATGGTGAGAGATCCTCAGCTTAATTCTCTTTGCTTCATGACCAATAATAACCAACAGTGGAGGGGTCCAATTCCTCTAAGAAACTTTCACAAACTCATTCTCAAAGCTGGTAGCCATCTCTCTGATGGGGGGAAGGGAGGCATTCTTTGACGATCTTAAAAAGTCCTAAACCCTGGGCCACAACGCCACAGGCTGACAGATACCCCTCACATGCCCGGCACTGTCCCTTGCATTGGAAATGGGACGATCAGTGGTTCCTGGGTATAAGGTGACCATCAAGCCACGGGCAATCCCTCTTTACCTGTGTGCGGTTGTCAGCCCTCCTCTGGGGAGGGATAGGCACAGGGCCTGGGCTCTGACATCACCGTTCTTTGCAGGCACATGTTTCCTTCAGGCCCACTGTGGCGCAGCAAAGGAAGTGCTCTAATTGCTCTGAGACTGCAGTAGACGGTGAGCTGGTGGTGATGTATGATGTGAACAGAGAAGAGAAAGCCGGTGAACTTGAGGTGGGTAAAAACAGTCTAGGAGAAGCACCGTGCTGAGGCCAAACAACTGTTCCTTGTTGAACAAACGCCCTGGCTTCTGGGTGGCTCCTCGCTGCCAAGGCAAGTGCCGAGTTGTGTAGATCGGACTATAATCATATTTTCCTAAGCGTTACTAAGCATTACCTTTTCATGTCAAGAAAACTAAATAGAGGCTCGTTGAGTTTCATGTCCTTGTCCCAGGAAAGTTCTAGGCCTTCTATGAAGGACAGTAGAAAATCACAGAATGGGAGTTTTGGATAACCTTTGAAGGTCCTTTGTAATTAAACTGTCCATAAAAGCTGGGAGGTTATGGAGCTGGGTGGATGGAACAGCCAAGAGGAAGACTCAGGCTACTGGTGAATTCCAGGGCCAATGTTCCTTGTGAGATTTCTCAAGTTTCCTTTCCCCTTTCGTCATATCTTAGGTGTATGTCTGTATTTCCCTTGTGCTCAGGTAAGAGTCCACAGAGGGTATGCAAAAGCCTGTGCTTCTCTCCAGCACAGGGACATCGAGAAGCGTCCACAGCTACACCCTCAACAGCTAGCCATTGTACTGTCTTGATAGCAGCGACCAAAGGGCAGTGGAAAGGAACTGGGGAAGGCAGGCGTTAGAACCTGCAGTAGAAGACAAAGACGATGACCAGGAATCTGGGTGGAGTGGCCTTCTAATAACTTCAAGAACAATCCAAACCTGGCACCCCGCGTGCTAGTCAAGGTCCTTCATGATCTGTCCTGCTGATTCTCTACCCTAATTCCTTGAATTCCTGAATTCTCTAGTTCTTGTGGTGCGGGACCACTTAAAGAGCCCGTAGGGTGTTATATTTTCCTCACCCTTGTCTAGAACTCTCCTCCCCACTCACACCTGTACCCCTAAGCGCTGCCCAGCTCCCGCACTGGCGGCCCAACTCTAAACTCATCCTCAAGACCAGTGTAGGTACCATTCCCTTGGGAAAGACTCCCCCATGTGAGTAAGATCACATCCGCTGGGCATTCTCTGAGCCATTTATTTTCCTCATCGTGGCACATGGCACTTGATGTTTTTGCCTCTTTACCTGTCTGTATCCTCGGCCGGCCTACGAGCCCCGTGAGAGCAGAGACTGCCTGCTTCCCAGCTGGCCAGCAGGGTGCCTGGGACACAGGCTGTCCATGAAGACTGGGTGGATGGAGGGGAATGGTGGAAATGCACTGGGGGTTAAACTACCCTCACGGGGAAAGAATGGGGGGGAGAAGGAAGGGGAAGGGAGAGACACGGGTGGCCTCCAAGCCTCTGTTCTCTCCTCTACGACCAGCATGCTTCCACGCCTCTTCTCTCTCAGTCTCTCAACCCCCAGTCTTCCTACACGCTAAACACCGGGTTCTGTTTTCCAGGTATTTAATGGGTATTTTGTCCACTTTTTCGCTCCTGACAACCTGGACCCAATTCCCAAAAACATCCTCTTTGTCATTGACGTTAGCGGCTCAATGTGGGGAATAAAAATGAAACAAGTAAGTATCCCCCTTGTTGGCAGTGGTGCGTGGGACTCCCTGCCTTCCTTGGTCGCCTCCCGACACTGCAGTCATTCAACGCACCTGTTCCCTCAGGCATCGCCTCGGTCCCCTTGGGTGTCCCTGACAAAGCACCACAGACATGATGGCTGGTAAACCACAGACATGTGTCTCACAACTCACCATTTTCTGAAAATACCATCTTGGTTTCCTCTCGCACTGATCACTCTTGTGTGTCACTCTTGTTCTTCTGCGTAACGTTCTACTTCAACACCGTGCCATTGTTCATTGATCCTTATAAGCGCATCTTTTCTAATTACACAGCAGTTCCTTGAGGGAGGCCATTCTCTGTCTCATGTCTTCCAGGCTGGAGTTCAATATGGGCTAATCCTGTGCGAAATGATACAGATGAGGTTCTATAGAGCAAACAAGGAAATTTTTTAAAATGATTATTTATTTTTGAGAGAGAGACAGAGACAGAGACAGAGAGAGAGCAAAGGGAGGAGGGGCAGAGAGAGAGGGAGACACAGAATCTAAAGCAGGCTTCAGGCTCTGAGCTGTCAGCACAGAGCCAGACACAGGACTCAAACCCACGAGCTGCAAGATCATGACCTGAGAAGTCAGACACTTAACCAACTGAGCTACCCAGGCTCCCCTTCTTTTTTTTATCTTAAAGGGGAGTGTATTAGGAATCAGGAGAACCACTTGTAGGTGATAAAATTTTTAAATAGGTTTGTCATCTAAATAGCTGCTTCCATTTAGAGGAGCTTGAGGAGGGGCGCCTGGGTGGCTTAGTCTGTTAAGCATCCGACTTTCGCTTAGGTCATGATCTCGCGGTTCGTGGGTTCAAGCCCCGTGTCGGGCTCTGTGCTGACTGCCAGCTCAGAGCCTGGAGCCTATTTCAGAGTCTGTATCTCCCTCTCTCTCTGACCCTCCCTGCTCACGCTCTCTCTCTCTCTTAAAAAAAAGAAAAAAAATAAAAAAAGAAGAGCTTGAGGAAACGCTTAGAAGGTGTGGAGAGAGGCACACAGCTCTCTGGGGGCAGTTGGTCATAGGTGGCAGGGACAGCCAGGGTAACGGCTCTGAGTCAGAAGTGTGCCAAGTGTTCAAAGAGCAGAGAGCAGCCCAGCAGGGAGAAGGAGGGAGAGGACAAGGGAGACGAGCTTCAAGAAGGGAGGCACCATGGGGCGCCTGGGTGGCTTAGTCGGTTAAGCGTCCGACTTTCGCTTAGGTCATGATCTTGCGGTTCGTGGGTTCGAGCCCAGCATTGGGCTCTGTGTTGACTGCCAGCCCAGAGCCTGGAGCCTGTTTCAGAGTCTGTGACTCCCTCTCTCTCTGACCCTCCCCTGCTCATGCTGTCTCTCTCTCTCTCCTAGAAATAAATAAAACATTAAAAAAAAAAAAAAAGAAGGGAGGGACCAGGCAGATCGCGTGAAGCCCGTTAGGTCACTGTGAGAACCCTGGCCCTATCTTTGAGAGAAATGGTGAGCTGCTGGGGGGTTAAGATGAAGGAATGACATGATCTGACATGCTTTAAGGCATATCCGTGGCCACTATGTTGATAACAGACTGGCGTGGAAGTGAGGGTGGGAACCGGGAGGCCAGGAAAGCAGCTATTGCAATAATCCAGGCAAGAGATGATGGTGGAGTGAACCTGAGTGGCCGTAGTGGATGTGACAAGGAGCCACTGGATTCTGGAATCTATTTGGAAGGTAGAATAAACAGAATTTACTAAAGCTATGAGGTGTGAGAAGAAAAGAGGACTCCAAGATGCTCTGAGCTCTTAGCCTGAGCAGTTGGAGAAGACGGGCAGAGTGAGACTTTGTGGGGAACACTGGGGCTTCAGTTTGGGATTTGTGATGTTTGAGATGCCTATTAAGCATCCAAGCAGACATGTCAATGATGCTACTGACTATGCAAGTCTGGATTTCAAGCATAAGAAATCGACTGGGGCGCCTGGGTGGCTCAGTTGGTTGAGCTTCCAACCTCAACTCAGGTCATGACATCATGGTTCATGGGTTCAAGCCCCGCATCAGGTTCTGTGCTGACAGCTCAAAACCTGGAGCCTGCTTCAGATTCTGTGTCTCCCTCTCTCTCTGCCTGTCCCCCACTCAGTCTGTCTGTCTGTCTGTCTCTCTCGAAAATAAAATAAACATTAAAAAATTGTTTAAAAAATGAGAGAGATCAGATGTATAATCAGGACTCACTGGTATGTGCAAGGTATTTGCAACAGCAATGAGACTGACTGAGAAGTTCAGTGTAGATAAAGAAGAAAACCGAGAGTGAACTGAACCCTAGGATATTCCCATAGTAAGAATTTGGGGAGAAGAGGAGGAACCATCAAAGAAGACTAAAGAAAGGCAACCAATGAGAGGAAGAGAAAACCAAGGGAGTCTGAGGTTCTGGAAGATAATGAGGAAGTCGAATGAAGGAAGGTGGTGTGATCAGTTGGTTCAAGTGCTGCTCATAGATTGAATCTGATGAGAAGTGAAAATAGTCCATTGAACGTGGCAATCTGAAAGTCACTGTGACCTTGATGCAGGCAATTATTTTATTTTATTTATTTATTTTGAGAGAAATAGAGCGAGCGAGGGAAAGGCAGGGACAGAGGGCGAGAGAGAATTGCAAGTAGGCTCTGTGCTGTCAGCTCAGAGCCTGAAGGGGGGCGGGGCTCAAACTTATGAACCATGAGATCATGACTTGACACGAAACCAAGAGTCAGATGCCCAACCAACTGACCCACCCAGGCACCCCTTGATGAGGGCACTTTTAATGGAGTGATATGGGCGACAATCTGAATGGAGTGGGTTTGCAAGAAAATAGGAAGAGAAGATTTGGAAGTAGTATGTTTAGGAAAATCTTTTGAGGAATTTTATTGCAGAGGGAAACTGAGAAGGGATTTTTAAAGGGATGAGAAATAACAACATGCTCTTATGTTTATGGAAATGCAACGAGAGAGGGAAATTTTGAATGTAGGGCCATTGTTAGAGCCCTGTCCTCCAGTAGATAAGAGAGAATGAAAGCTAGTTCACCGGTGGAGGGATTTACATTCAATAGAAATAGTACTTGTTTTCCTATATTATCTGCCAAGAAGAAAAATGTGTGGGTACAAATGCTAATAGGTACGATCTTGTGGTGGTGGAAGTCTACGGAAGTCTTCTTCTAATTGCTTTAATTTCTCAGGGAAATTGTAATCCAGGTCATAAGCTGAGACAGGAAGAGGGGAGTGTTAGTAATTTGAAGAGAAGGGAGATGAGAAATGGTCATTTAAGAGAGAGGGTGAGTAGCTGGGCTTGGAATATACATTTAATTTGCAGGTCCTCCTAAGAGGGTACCTGAACTTTATGATTCTTCACTAAAAGTGAGTCTAGTCAAAATGGTTGTGTGTAACAAAATAAACCAGTAAAAGTTTAAGCATCGAAATGCTGACAATGCACATTCAGGGTAAGTGAGAGACAAATCGGTGTTGACTGAGGTGGATTTAAGAGGTTTTCTGGAAGAATTACAGCTTGAGTTGGTACTTGCAATACGACTGGGATGAATTCTTGGTCTTCCTCAGTTCTTCTTGGGCTTCAAGCTTATGTAATGAGACCCCTCTTCATTCTTTGTTGAAAACAGACAGTGGAAGCCATGAAGACCATATTGGATGACCTAAGAGCTGAAGATCAGTTCTCTGTAGTTGACTTCAACCACAATGTTCGAACCTGGAGAAATGATTTGGTCTCAGCAACTAAAACACAGGTTGCAGATGCTAAGAAGTACATTGAGAAAATCCAACCTAGTGGTGGTGAGTGACTTTAGCCAAGAGCCCACTAAGAAACCTTCATAGGGCTCAAAACTTTATTCACTGAGGAAGTATCCTTTCCTATCACAGTGGTCTGCAGAGACCACCCCCAATGGCCTGCCTTAAATCAGACACTTATCATTACACGATGAGTACTGAGTTCGTGTGAAGGTAGAAGGCATAACCCGTTCCACACAGCTCTGTAGCCATTTCAATCCTTCTCAGAAAGGGGTGTCAGCAAATGACACCAGCCTTCATATGACTGTCATAGCATAAAATGCAACTGTCCACAGACCAGTGTCCCAGCATGTCAGTAAGGCTGACTTAAGTACCTTCAGTCTGGTGTTTAACAAAGCAACAGATGGGTGCTTTGAAAAGTCGAATTCATCTTTAAGGGAGTAGTTTGAACGAAGTGAATACTTTACTTCACTGGGGAATCTTGACCAGCCTGGGGGAAATTTATGTCGCTTGGAAAGTAATTGAAGGATCTGGGTGCTGAATAAATTACACATAAGTGATTGTGAGACAGATGAACCTGAACCCAGGATGTGATCGTTTTGCACAGAGCAAGAGTACATAACAGAATCGCACATAACGTTACTCTAACAGGAACAAATATCAACGAGGCACTGCTACGGGCCATCTTTATCCTGAATGAAGCCAACAATTTGGGAATGCTGGATCCTGAATCAGTCTCTCTGATCATTCTGGTTTCTGACGGTGACCCAACAGTAGGCAAGTAGCATGTCACTTTTCTAGTGACAAATATTTTACTCTTGTTTCTCGGGAACGTGATTTGCTTAAAACGGGAAATCTAACAGCACTTGCCTGAGTGTCTATACCACTCTAGCCCCAAGCTTTCTAACAAGAGGCTTCTTTTGACCCGGAAGCGCTCACCGTGCTGAAACCCAGTCCCAGACATTGTTTGGCGATGCTCTTGAAAGCTCAGGCTTCGCCTGCACCATGTGGGGGACACTTGAATAGGGCTCATCATAGCCTGCTGTTGCACACCTCAGGTGTGTGAGACAGTGTGTGCAAGTGTGTGCAATGCGTCTCCGTCCCCAAGTCTCCAGCACACCTCGGGAGCCTGTAATGACATGCACTACTGCTCTCCACATTCCCCCAGCCATCGTGGCAACTGGAGAAATTGCTCCTTTCTGATACATCCTGCACATCGACCTTCTTCTCCACAAAATGGCCCAATGCCTCCTGGCTTCTATCAGGTGCTGTCAGTTTTACCTGCTTTAGTTGTGTCTCTGCGCTGACAAATACAAGGAAGGTACATGCTAGATTGTGTTACAGTCTGACGTGTGGGCAATGGAAGGAAGACGAGTGGCCAGTCAGGAGAATGGCAACTGGAGTTCTAGAAGGATGAAAAGCAACCATTTTACTAATACTGGTACTAGAAGGGGAGCCGTTATGTAGTATTTCCTCCCTCTCGGATCAGATTACTTTTAGCATTCAATTGGACGGGCACCTGGCTGGCTCAGTCAGTGGAGCACCCAAATCTTGATCTCAGGGTCGTGAGTTCAAGCCCATGTTGGGTGTAGAGATTACTTTAAAAAAAATTAAATCCTTGAAAAAAAAATAAAATAAAATTGAACGTGAGAATAAAATCATAAGGAAGAAAAGGAAACATGGTAAAAAACTAAGTCTGTTCCTCACTTCTATCCCTTAACCATCCAGTTCTTGTCCCTGGAGAGTCTTTGGTCACCAATTTCTTGTGTATCTTTCCAGAGATACTCTGTGCCTATCTGTAGATTACATACACATATATACACACTTAAATGTCAATATATATACACACACATACACGCATGTGTATATGCAAATACACCCTACATATACCAATCTTTACGTTGTTTTTTCCCCTTTAAAAATGCATCTTTGAGATCATTCAAAAGAAATACATAAAAGTGGCCTTGCTCTTTCTAATAACTGCTTAGTATCATCATCGGATGGACCTCCCTTACTGGCGTACGTTTGTTTACAATACGGTGCTATTCCCAATAATGTTCCTATATATGATGGCCCATACTGCATTTCCATTTGTGTGAGTGCAGCCATAAGAAAAATTCCTAGAAGCTGAGTCTCTGGGTCAAAAGGTAAGTGCACTTTTAATTTGACAAAAATTAGGGGCTCCTGGGTGGCTCAGTTGGTTAAGCATCCAACTTCAGCTCGGGTCATGATCTCATGAATTGTGAGTTCAAGCCCCGCATTAGGTGCTAGGCTGACAGCTCAGAGCCTGGAGCCTGCTTCAGATTCTACGTCTCCCTGTCTCTCTGCTCACGTTCTGTCTCTCAAAAATGAATCAACTTAAAAAATATATTTGAATTGACAAAAATTTAGCTCTACCTCCCTCTGTGGATTTCCTTTCAAAACCATTATAATAACGTGGCCCCCTCGTTCTTTTCCTTTCTGTCACCATCAACTTTAGGTGAACTAAAATTGTCAAAAATTCAGAAAAACGTGAAGCAGAGCATACGAGACAATATCTCCTTGTTCAGTTTGGGGATAGGGTTTGACGTTGACTATGATTTTTTGAAGAGACTCTCCAACGAAAACCGTGGAATTGCTCAAAGGATTTACGGAAACCAGGACACGTCTTCCCAACTCAAAGTAACTTTCTTTCTGTTTCTTTGCCATCCTTCACCCCAAATCATTCAACTGGCCATACCTGCTGTCTAAAAGAAGACAGCTGAACTTAAGCCCACACTGTCATCATGTCAGCCTTGCTCAGCTGTGAGAATCAGAACCGAGTGNGGGCTGGAAACATGCCTCCCCACCCCCTAAGTAAGTCTCAGTGAGGCATTATCGCCGCTCCTGGGCTCTTGCGTCCTGCTAAATGGATCGTCCGCCTCATCTTCATGGCCATGGTTTTCCCTTTAAAGTACACTGGCATCTCGGTGTCAACTTTTTATAACACAACACAGATCAAACTACAGCCTGGAAATTTCCTTAAATATAAAGGAGATAAGTTACTTGTTTATCTTGACTAAATGGACAAGAAAAAGATGTCTTTACCCCACCCTCTGTCAGTACAAGGTACCATGTGTCAATGGCAGGCACCACATTTAAAGTTGGGGAGAGGTGGGGCACCTGGGTGGCTCATTCGGTTAAGCACTTTGGCTCAGGTCATGATCTCATGGTTCGTGGGTTCGAGCCCCACGCTGGGCTCTGTGCTGACAGCTCAGGGTCTGGATCCTGCTTTGGATTCTGTCTCCCTCTCCCTCTGCCCTTCCTCCTGTCTCTCTCTGTCTCTCAAAAATAAATAAACATTAAAAATTTTTTCTTAATTTAAAGTTGAGGACAGGAAAGAGATAAGGGGCAATTTGGGAATATCAACCCAGCTGACTTCTCTTATTAGATGTATTTATGAGTTATATACGCTGGTTACAAAAGTTTTTAAAAATGCTGGGCTCTTAAGTCAAGGGTAATAGTTTTAATGATTTTTTATTTTCTCCATATGAATTCATCTGATAATTGTGAGTTTTTCTTGTCCTATGGCTTCCCACAGAAATCCCATGAGAACAAATTAAGAGATATGAGCTAAGCCTTTGAGGCATCTCAGAGAAAAGTGCTTTAGACTTGCGAGGTGGTAGGAAAATAACGATTTCTCTGTTCTTTATGGATTGTAGAAATTCTACAACCAGGTCTCTACCCCACTGCTCCGGAATGTCCAGTTCAACTATCCCCACACGTCAGTATCGGATGTCACTCAGAACAGTTTCCATAACTATTTCGGAGGCTCGGAGATTGTGGTGGCAGGAAAATTTGACCCCGAGAAAGCCGAGCAGCTACAAAGCATCATCACAGCCACCTCGGTACTTCTGTTTATCTACTTATTTCCAAAAATACGAATTGGCTCCCTCGATACAGTCTGTCTTGTATATTAACAGGCTAATATTTTGCATTTCAAGAATGTTGCACATAGAGTAAAAGCAATAATTGCAAGGGGAGGCATGACAATATCTATGCCATTGTCCTCAAACCATTCTGTAAATCCTTACCTTTCCACCCCAAACCTTGGATGTTTGCACTTACTTCTGCTCTTGTGCTCTTTTGAATTATTCTGCATTCCCCTTGAAGTTACGTCACGCCTTGATTCACGCTCAGTAGGTATGAAAAATGTGGATTGATTAACTATAGTTCTGTTCCCCTGATGTTTTTCAATGGAATCTTCCATCGTCCAGGCTAACACGGAATTAGTCTTGGAAACTCTGGCCGAAATGGATGACCTGGAGAAATTTCTAGCAAAGGACAAGCATGCAGATCCTGATTTCACCAAGAAGTTGTGGGCCTATCTGACAATCAACCAACTTCTAGCTGAGCGGTAAGAAGAAAAGGGTGTAGGGCCCCTGGGTGGCTCAGTCGGTTAACTGTCTGACTTCAGCTCAGGTCATGATCTCACAGCTTGTGAGTTCAAGCCATGCTGACAGCTCAGAGTCTGGAGCCTGCTTCAGATTCTGTGTCTCCCTCTCTCTCTCTGCCCCTCCTCCTCCTCCTCCTCTCTCTCCCTCTCAAATATAAATAAACATTAAAATTTTTTTAAAAAGAAGAAAAGGGTGTATATAACAAGGATTTGCAAAAGTAAGAGGTTTGCCTTAAACATTTGAAGTAATATACAAAAGGATTTGGAACCAAGAAAGGCAGCAAATTAATTCAGGATTTGGACTGTCAATGTCCACTGCCTTCCAAGCACTTTACGTAAAGCTGCGTTCAATCTTTTTCCTTTTTTCTTGAGGTATAACATACATAAAGTGTGTGAAGTGCATGAATGTTAAGACTACAGTTTCCTAAATTCGTACATGTGTCACCCACGTAATCACCACCCAGATCATTGGAGAACACTTCTACCTTGCACACGTCTGCCCTGTATACCTTCTACCGTGCACACGTCTGCCCTGCACACGTCTGCCCTTCAGTTCCCACCGAACACCTACCCCCACCTGCAGTGGGAATCACTGTCGCCATCAATTAGTTTCCTGTGATGAAATTCATTTCATGATACAACCTGTATTCTCCCATTTCTGGCTTCTTTCATTCAACAAGATATCTGTGGGGTCCATCCATGTGGTCGGGAGTATCAGTAATCCATTTGTATTTTCTTTTGAAAACAGTCTATTGTTCAAAGAGAAATTTACGGGGTGCCTGGCTGGCTCACTTGGAAATGCATGTGACTTTTGATCTCAGGGTCATGAGTTCGAGCCCCACTTTGGGCATAGAGATTACATAAATAAATAAAACTTTAAAAAGATTATTAAAAGAAACAAAGAGAAGTTTATGATTATAATACACATAAGGATGGGTGACATACTAGTTACATATTTCATTGCTGGCTTCTTAGGTGACCTACTCTTAAACTCTACAGTATAAAAACTGCACTTCTTTTTTTAAAAAATCTTTTTTTAATGTTTATTTTTGAGACACACACACACACACACACACAGTCTGAGCGGCGGAGGGGCAGAGGGAGAGGGAGACACAAAATCTGAAGCAGGCTCCAGGCTATGAGCTGTCAGCATAGAGCCCGACGCGGGGCTTGAAGCTATAAACCATGAGATCATGACCTGAGCTAAAGCTGGGTGCTTAACCAATTGAGCCACCCAGGCGCCCCTAAAAACTATACTTCTAAGTAATGTTTAGCTCTTTGACCACATGAATCAGAATAACATGCAGGTGCTGAAAGGAGAATTATGATGCCCGAGCCCCGTTCTCCCTATTAGATCAGAACCCTGGTAAGACGGAACAGAGTCATGTGATCTGGGGGGGGGCCAGAAATGAAATCCGGTTGTATGACCTACTCACAGAGAAAACCCATGATGTTCGTAAGATCACAAAACAGACATGGTGCTTTGAAATGAGCAAGAAATATCCCTGCCCCTTCACAGAAGCGTACTGAGTGCATTCACAGCAAAATTACACACAGACAGCAAATTGCTGAAGTTAAATATTGATTTTTTTAAAAAAACAGTCCCTGTAAAACAGATCAGCACTTTGTCAGGGATTGGGGGGCAGGAAGGATGGGCAGGCAGAGCCCAGGAGACTTTAGGGCAGTGGAACTGCTCTGTGCGATACCACAGTGGCGGATGCAGGTCGTTACACGTTTGTCAAAGCCCCCACCACCAAAGACTGTCCACCACCAGCAGCAAACTGTAATGTCAACTGTGGACTTTGGGTCATGACGATGTGTCAACGTCAGTTCATCAGTTGCAACAAATACGCCGCTCCAGTGGAGCATGTTGACAGTGGGGGGCACTGTGGAGCGTGGGAAATCTCCGTACCTTCATCCTGATTTTATTGTGACCCCCAATCTGCTCTGAAAAATAAAATCTACTAACAAAATATCCTTAGGACTGCATGGCTGAATACACTACTAGCCTTGTGCAGCCAGTTAGCTCTAGTTTACCTTGTGGTCCGCGGGGTCCTGGTTGAGCCCAGAATTGGTGGGTGGTGTGTGTGTGTGTGTGTGTGTGTGTGTCTTCATGTTGTCAAATGCATCTACTTCCTAACTACAGAAGCCTGGCTCCCACAGCTGCCGCCAAGAGGAAAATCACAAAATCAATCCTGCAGATGTCTCTGGAACATCACCTAGTGACGCCGCTCACCGCCATGGTGATTGAGAACGAGGCAGGGGACGAGCGCATGCTGGCGGACGCCCCCCCGCAAGACCATTCCTGCTGCTCAGGTGGGTGTTTCTCTCGGCGGAGGAGGACGCAGGCGACCCTAAGTCGGGGTCCCCCCGCCTCTGCTCCTCTCCCCCTGCAGCCCGCCTCTTGCTCCCAGGCCCGGGGCCCCACGTGTCCAAGCTCTTCCTGCCCAGTTACCTGGGATAGTTTATCGCTTTGATCTTAGAACATTTTTGCTCACTTACGTCCCGCAGGAATGCTTAAGACCTACCTATCCTGCATGCACGTTTTAAGTGAACATTGAACCCTGTCCCTCCATGATTAAATAGTTGCAATGAATGTACTTTGGGGCAAACTATAAATATTGAACTTTAAAATTTTTTTAATGTTTTATTTATTTCTGAGAGAGAGAGAGACAGCGTGAGCAGGGGAGGGTCAGAGAGAGAGGGAGACACAGAATCTGAAGCAGCTCCAGGCTCTGAGCTGCCAGCACAGAGCCCAATGCGGAGCTCGAACCCACGAACCATGAGATCATGACCTGAGGTGAAGTCGGAGGCTTAACGGACTGAGCCCCCCAGGCGCCCCAATGTTGAACTTTTAAAGTAAAACTTTTACATCACGGTTTTAAGTGTATCCAATGAAATGGAATAAGTACTCTCCATCATCCATTAAAAAAATACATGAACGGGGCACCTGGGTGGCTCTGTGGGTTAAGTGTCCGACTCTTGATTTGGGCTCTGGTCATGATCTCATGGTTCAGGAGTCTGAGCTTCATGTCGAGCGCTTGACTGACTCAGCCCCCCAGTCGCCCTAGAACTCTTACTTCTGACATCCCTGTTATAAGAGCCTGGGGCCCCACGGCTAAATTTATCTAGGGGGAAGCTCACCCTAGATCAACAGGCAGTTGTAAGTGATTTTGTATCACCCAGATAAAATGCTTAGGCGGACTGCCATTTGTTTCCCGAAGACAGGGAGACTGCCTATACGTCAGAGAGCCAAAAGAACTTTTGGTAACCAGTAGGGGAAACTCGTTAGTGGAGAAACCAGATTTTTCAGACTGCTGTTTGGTGAGGAAATAGGAACAGATCCAGGCAGAGGCCGACTGTAAGCCTGGAATTCGCCAGGGGCTGGCCTGGACGTCACCCCCTTGGCTTCTGCTGAAGACACGGGGACAGCCCCAGCCCCGCGCTCCACGGAGAACCCCATAGCAGGCCCACACGGCGTCAGACAGGAGGAGCAGGAAGAGAGAAAATTCGGGGATAAAATTAATGCGAGAAAACCTTAGCTGAGAACCTCTGGGGTCTACATAAAACAGTCTTGAACTTGTAAGGGATCTCTATGGGAAAATAAGCCCGGAATCTAATACATGCAGCGTTTTCTACACAGGCGCCCTGTACTACGGCAGCAAAGTAGCTCCGAGTTCAGTCCCCTCGTGGGTCCACCCTTCCCCAACGCCGATGATCCCGATGCCTGTGCTGGGGGCTCAGGTGCTCGAGGCAACTCCTCCTCCACATGTGATGAGAGGTAAGAGACCTTCGGCGCCACGTCCACGTCCTCGCTCCCAGTCGGTTCACAGTCCTGTAGAGCGTTTATGTAGGTGACCAAAGTCCTGGGAAATCAGACGGCTTTTCCAGGCATCATTGCCTTCCCTTGAAAGATCATTCCGTACAATTTTTTTTAATGTGTATTTATTTATTTTGAGAGAGAGAGAGAGAGAGAAAGCACAAGCAGGGTAGGGGTAGAGAGAGAGAGGGAGAGAGAGGAGAGAATCCCAAGCCCGCTCCATGATGTCAGCAGAGAGCCCGACTCGGGGCTGAAACCCACAAATCTTGAGATCATGGTCTGAACTGAAAACATGAGTTGGACACTCAACCAGCTGAGCCACCCAGGCACCCCATTGTCCTGCGTATTAATCAGCTTG
>NW_027529424.1:7629685-7665778 GCF_008692635.1 Crocuta crocuta | reverse complement strand
TATTAATCAGCTTGTGCCGCCATAACCAGATACCCTAGCCTAGGGCGTTTAAACCTCACAATTCTTTTTCTTTTTAAAATTTTTAATATTTAGTTTTGAGAGAAAGAGAGAAACTAGCTAACTTAGTTTTCAGTATTCTTTTCAGTGAGAATGCAGTGCATCCTCGGGGTTTGCAGCCTGCTGGATGATACGGGAAAGGGGACCGGGCTTTGAGAGTGAGACTGCTTGTTCTGGGGTCAGACTCTGCCCACGGGACAGTGCGCCGGACTCTGAAACCTCTTCAGGTCTCAGTGAGCCCGCCTGTAAGGTGGGGATGATGGTAAACTGTATGATGGTTATGAAGTCAGTTCCGGGTTCCTAGTAGAAGCTCACAGTCAAGAAGTCTTTACTCAAGGGTGGCTGTTGTGATGGACCTGGGGTCCCTGCAATGGGGTCTAGTTGGGTGGGAAGGATGGGACTCAGCTCCAAGTACGGCATGGGAAAGTGGGAGCTTATAGACAAAAACAGGGTGGAGGCAGTGGGTAGAAAATCACCAAGAGGAAATATCAGGAGTAAAGGGGATTCTGACCAACAGGAAGGCAGCCAGGTGGCCAGACAGCACCTGGATGACGATGAAGGATGAGGGACCTGGTTAGATATCAAGGGTGATCCATATGGAGGATGGGGATTCTAGCTAAAGCAATGTAGTCAGAGCCTTGCTAAAAAGGACAATGCGGAGACAGACATGTTAGTCCAAAAGTTGAGGCATAGTTGAAAAAGTCGGGGGAGCCCAAATGGAGTTTGGTCAATGAGAGAATCTCAGTCACTCCTTCATGAAGCTGCACCTTTCTTGAAGGTATAAATAAGACCACGATTTATTTATAGCTATACCAAGCATTGCCTAATTCAGTGCTTTGGCCATAGTTGGGTTTTTTTCCCTCACCAAATATTTGTTGAATGATAAACAAACAAACAAATAAGGAAGATTGGCCAGAATAAGTTGTCCAGTAATAAAGGACTTCTTTCTTGAGTAACTTGATGCCTCGTTGCTGTTGGACTTGATTAATATCAATCTGCATGCCAACAAATAATATTATGTCTTCTTTACCTTTATGTACTGTATATGGTTATTTTAAAAATACATATCTCTTTATCTATCTATATAATACTCACTGTGTGTATATACACATATGTAGTGTATGTATGCATAGTGTATATATATGTTATATATATACATGTATATGTAGTGTGTATTGTGCATTTCTTATTCTTCGTCTTTTTTTAAATCTCTGGCCTGATAGCTTCAGAATAAGTATACACCACATTTGTATGATAACTTAGAACTCTGACTAAGCTCCATAGGGAAGGGACAATGGGTTTGGGCCACTGGGTCCCCAGCGCCGAGAACAGAACCCAGCAAACAGTAAAGGCACCATAAATATTTATTCTTGTCACATCAAAGGTGTTCAGGAGTAAAGGACCATGTGCAAAGCCATCTTCCTCTCTACGGTTTTGTTTGATTTCCTTTTCTGTTTATTTTCCAGTTGAAAATGACCCACACTTCATCATTTACCTACCAAAAAGTGAAAAGAACGTTTGTTTCAATATTGACTCAGAACCTGGAAAAATCCTCAACCTTGTTTCTGATCCAGAACTAGGTAAAATTAAAAGATACTATATTGGAACTAAACAATTAGATCATTACCATGCTGCACTGTCACTGTGTGGGAGTTCTTTCTTTCTCCCCTTAATAGAAGTCCTATACTTTTCAAGCTCTAATAATTAATGAGAAGTGAATTATAAATATATTCCTAAGTGAACTATAGTAGCCAAGAAACTGAGTGTAAACTAGCAGATCTTATCGTGATACAATTAATTTATATAGAAAGACATAGAAATAAAGTGAGGGTTGCATAGAAAAAGTGTTACATAAGCCGTGAAGCAAAAAATAATAATAATTTTCCCATATTGTCAGGTTTTATAAATTTGAATTATGGTACGCATAGGCGCAAAAGAATGGTGCATGGAGAGACCAAAAAAACCCACGTTTTGTTCCATAGGGATTTTGGTCAACGGGCAGCTCATTGGTGCCAAGAAGCCCCAGAATGAAAAACTCAGAACCTATTTCGGAAAACTGGGGTTTTATTTCCAAAGTGAAGACATGAAAATAGAAATCAGCACCGAGACCATCGCCCTGAGCCGGGGCTCCCGCACGTCCACCCTGTCCTGGTCTGATACGGCTCGCAGCATTAATCAGAGGCGAGTATTCTCACGTCTGGACTCGGGCCTGCCCTCCACACGGGACTACATAACAAATCCAGAAATCCATGATATAAACCAGAACTTAGAATCATCATCTTAAATGTGAAGACCTTGAGGTTCAGAAAGACCTTTGTTACCTGCTTCCCCATTCCCGGCAGCAGGGTCCACGTCTTTTGGTCACTGCGTGTCTCAGTGCCAGCCTACAGCCGGGCACATAGTAGGTACTCAGTAAATATGCATTGGAAAAGTGTATGAATCCATCAAAAATCCACAGTCAACTCCATGTCAGACTGTGCCCAGAAGCACTGTGATTGTATCTTATGAGTAATATTTTCCCATTATTACCTGTTAATTGTTTTAATTTTAATTTTCGGGAGGGCATGAGCAGGGGGAGGGGCAGAGAGAGAGAGAGAATCTTAAGCAGGCTCCACACTCAATGGGGAGTCCAGTGCAGGGTTCGATCTCACCACCCTGGGATCATGACGAGCCAAAATCAAGAGTTGGATTCCCAACTGACTGAGCCTCCCAGGCTCCCCGCTGTGAATTGTTTTTTCTACAAACATATAAATTGACAGAATTCCAGAGCTGGGAGTGAAAACATTCATTGACAAAAATGTTGTAAAGGACTTAGACCACTAGCGAGATTGTCCAGGGAGGGACAGCCAGCTCGTGTTGGGTGGGAGGAATGGTGTCCTCAGCAGTGCATTCTGGAAACGTTGACCCCATTTTGGCTTTCACACCAGGGTGCTTGTCTCTGTGAAGAAAGAGCAAAGTGTGACCGTCACCCTGAATAAAGACATGTCCTTCTCTGTGTTACTCCATCGCGTTTGGAAGAAGCATCCAATCAATGTAGACTTTTTGGGAATCTACATTCCCCCCACAAACAAGTTTTCACCTAAAGCACACGGACTAATAGGTATGGTGTCCATCGACCATCTGGCAAGTGGGGGGCGCGTTCTCGGTCTCGAACAACTTTGGAGGTTAGAACTTGGGACAGTGACAGCTATGGACTCAAAAGAAGGGTTGGAGCCACCCTCTGTGACTGGGGCTTGACGTGTAGAGGTGGCTGAGCGAGGATGCGAAAGGGCCAGTGCCACTGACGGAAAGGTTCTATCGGGAGCCAATGCCTCAGGGTGAGGCCAGCACTTCCACGGGGTTTCTGTGCAAAGACACGGCAGAGCAGGGCAGTTTGGGGCTGGCCAGCTTGAGTCATGTGGGTGGGCTTTGGGCTCCACCGTGCTCTCCATGTACCTGGAGCCTGAAACGACTTCCTCTGGGCCGTGCGGGCCAGCGAGCGGAGGTCTAGCTCCGGACGGCCAGCTTGCACACCACGGGCATGCTCCCGTCTGCATCCTTTGCCGTCTTTCACAATTGGGTAGGGAGGGGGCGGTCTCTCCCCAGCCGGTCAGGGTTTTAAGATGTCAAAGTCTCATATACAGAAGGTAACACACATGATTAGCACAACCCCACGTTGCCGTGCTGAGTGACTGGGTCAAGCTGTAGCCAAGACCATTTGAGGGTGCGCATGAGGGTTTCCCAGAACCAGGNTTGTTGTTTTTTTTACAAAGCCATCGACTTTGCTTTATAAGAAATGACTTTCTTTGCACACTAAAGGTCATTGGCTTCCACACCAGCAAGTGAGAACATTGCAGTAATAATAATTAAGCTGTACACACCACCACCAAAATGGATTTCTGAAGTCAGATGATGAGCTCTTAGTGAGGGCACCACTCACTAAGAGGATTCAGCTCACTGGAGACCAGTGAGTTACCAGTGGGCGTCAGTGAGCATGTTTGCTAAGGAAATGGTGAGCACGGTTCACGGTGGTAAAATACATCATCTGAGGTTGGTGAACGCACACCTGCTTTACTCTAATGACAAAGGTAACTGCTGGGCCCCCAGTTCATCAATTGGAAGCACCTCGAAATGCGGAACGGAGATTGAGTTGTCTGGGGCTTCGGGTTGGAGGGGGGTGGTGTGCTTTCAGAGGTATTTTAAAGCTCATTAGTGACAATGTACCATACAACNCCCTGGGATCATGACCTGAGCCAAAACCAAGAGTCGGACACTCAACCAACTGAGCCACTCAGGCGCCCCTGAATATATGATTTTATGTAAGACAGCAGCCACTTTCTTGAGTATGACTCTACCGAACGCATTTTTGTGTAGTCTTTCTTACACAAACCATTTCCGCGTGCTTCGTTCCCAGGTGAGGACTCCATACTTGGAGTGTGGGTTAACATTCTTCTCAGTCTTTTAAATTTCTTCCAGTACTTTACAGCCGTCTCCCCTGTGCTTATCTGCTACCAGTTTAAAGCAGATTTTTTGCTTGTTTTTTTTGCTTTTTAAGGGTTTTTTGTTGTTTTTTTTACAAAGCCATCGACTTTGCTTTATAAGAAATGACTTTCTTTGCACACTAAAGGTCATTGGCTTCCACACCAGCAAGTGAGAACATTGCAGTAATAATAATTAAGCTGTACACACCACCACCAAAATGGATTTCTGAAGTCAGATGATGAGCTCTTAGTGAGGGCACCACTCACTAAGAGGATTCAGCTCACTGGAGACCAGTGAGTTACCAGTGGGCGTCAGTGAGCATGTTTGCTAAGGAAATGGTGAGCACGGTTCACGGTGGTAAAATACATCATCTGAGGTTGGTGAACGCACACCTGCTTTACTCTAATGACAAAGGTAACTGCTGGGCCCCCAGTTCATCAATTGGAAGCACCTCGAAATGCGGAACGGAGATTGAGTTGTCTGGGGCTTCGGGTTGGAGGGGGGTGGTGTGCTTTCAGAGGTATTTTAAAGCTCATTAGTGACAATGTACCATACAACTTTTTTTATTTTTTTATTTAAAAATTTTTTTAATGTTTTATTTATTTCTGAGAGAGAGCGAGAGAGAGAGAGAGAGAGAGCGAGCGCGTGAGTAGGGTAGAGTCAGAGAGAGAGGGAGACACAGAATCTGAAACAGTCTCCAGGCTCTGAGCTGTCAGCACAGAGCCCGACGCGGGGCTTGAACCCACGAACTGCGAGATCATGACCTGAGCTGAAGTCGGATGCTTAACCGACTGAGCCACCCAGGGGCCCCACAATACAACTTTTTAAATCGTTGGCTTCTTCGTCCTCTAAGTGAAGGCATGGATTTCTCAGGAATAGCTGGCATCACCCTTGGATAGAACGCTCACCCTTGTGGTGAAGGTTCATTCAGCAGGGGACCTGTGAGGTTCGCCCACAGAGGTTCAGCATCTGCTTCCCACTTTCTTTCCACTTGAAAGTTAACTTGCACTCTTTCCCTTGCTGGAAGAGTCTATATATATGGCCAATCTCCAAAGGGTTATTTGAATTATCTAAGGATACAATGCTTATTCTTGCCCTTCCAGCACCAAGACCAAAAGAATGATGGGGGGGAGCTTGGGGAGGGGGATGGGTGGGCACCAGCAGATGTGGCGCTGGGAGGGGCATGAAGAACAGCAAAGAAGAGTGTCTCCTTTCCAGACACGCAGGCCGGCCCAGCCTAACCATACTCCCTGTCTTCCCCGCAGAGGCCTTCAGAAGGACTATCGAACAGACCAAGTGTCCGGAACAGAGGTGCCCTGTTGGTTTGTGCATAACAGCGGAAAAGGTTTCATCGACGGACATTACAAGGACTACTTTGTGCCTCAGCTTTACAGCTTTCTCAAAAGGCCATGAAGATTTATGGCTTTGGAAAGGATATGCATATACGGCCCTTCCCCGCCACCTGTGCGGTAATTCTTCAGTCCGAATAATTAAACGCTAACCGGCTGTGGTGGTGGTTTAGAAAACCTGTTAACACATCCGAAGAAAATAAATACGTTGCAAAGAAGATTCAGGATTTTGTCGAGTTTTCTGATGTTCAGATGCGTGAATCAGGTCACGCAAGGGAAAGCTGGTTTGGAGGCTCGGACTGGCATCCAGACAGAGCCCTCAGTTTGGCGTTTCCTGTGATGATTTCATTATTCTCGAGGGTCTGGGCCTCGGCCCTGTAGGCTGAGTGTATGCTGATGCCATCAGGCACATGGGATGTTCAATTGCTAGAAGGTTATTTGGTGGACATGGAGTAAGAACAGTGGAGGTTAGTCGCTCTTAAGAGCTTTGTGGCGAGAAATGCTAAAGCCCTGTCACCAGCTGCCGGGGTAGGCTCGCCGAGGTCCCTGTGATGGCCCCGTGTGGTTGGTCGGCACTCCTTGCAGTGGTGGCCTTACAGACCCTGTCGTCCACGGAGGCTGTAGCAGTCAGAGTGCTCCAGAGAAACGGAACTGTGCATATATATATGGTGCAGCTGGGCGGGGACAGAGATTGACTACAACAGTTTGTTCACATCATTATAAAGGCTGCTCGTTTCAGACCTGCAGGGCGGGCTGACTGACGGGGGAGGAGACCCGGGGAGAGTCGAGGTTTTGATCTGCAGGCTGTCAGGCAGGAAGGGTGCATGCTGCCGAGGAAACCCAAAGGCNTCTATGCAGACCTTCAACTGATTGCACGAGGCCCACTTAGGGGAGCCCACCTGTTTTACTCAGTCTGTGATTTAAGTATACATCTCATCCAAAAACACCTTCAGAGAAGCCCCCCAAATCGTGTTTGACTCACTCCGTGGGTACCCCATGGCCCAGCCAAGTTGACATATATAATAAACCATCACAAGGCTTTAGTTCACCAAGGTGTTTCTCAAAGCCATGCTGCAGGTAAGATAGGGTGCAAATGGGCAGGCGTCCGCTTACTAAATTACAGCCTCTCCTAACAGTCCTGCCTTCCTGGTAGCATTCTGAGGTCACCTCAGAGATTTCGTTGTTCCCAAATTCTTCGTATATTTAAAATCACTTGGGATGTGACCTCACATGGCCGACTGCACCTCATGCTAATTGTACCATGAATTCTGAGACAATCACAGGTTTGAATTCTCTGGAAGCCCCTATGTAGCAACACATCTCACAGACTTAATGATCTCGAACACAGAGGCTTCCTGAGTTCCTTATAGATCTTTTGTCTTTAAGCAATTCCCGAGAGTAATTTAAAATCTTGTATGATTTGGGGCGCCTGTGTGGCTTAGTCGGTTAAGCATCCGACTTTCGCTTAGATCATGATCTCGCGGTTTGTGGGTTCGAGCCCCGCGTCAGGCTCTGTGCTGACTGCCGGCTCAGAGCCTGGAGCCTGTTTCAGAGTCTGTATCTCCCTCTCTCTCTGACCCTCCCCTGTTCATGCTGTCTCTCTCTACCCTAGAAATAAATAAAAAAAAAAAATCTTATATAATCTTATATGATTAGACTGCATTTTGAAACAAATTAACTAGCAAGTTATGTCCTAACAAAAGGTTAACGGCATTTGTAAAGCGGAATCAATAAACAACAAATCGGACTTCATTATGTCTGCATTAATATAGTGGATTTGGGTGATTTGGTGCAAATCTGATTCGTTGTTAAGTCTGTACTTTCCTTAAACTTAACTTCCCTTTAAAAATCAATTCCTAGAATTAGGATTGTTTTTCAAAGGCCAAAGTGGTAAAATTGCACTTAAAAAATGTTTACAGGTGCATTTAAAAAAATATTTTAAATGTTTATTTATTTTTGAGGCAGAGACAGAGACAGAGACAGAGAACAAGCAGGGGAGGGGCAGAGAGAGAGGGAGACACAGAATCTGAAGCAGGATCCAGGCTCCGAGCTGTCAGCATAGAGCTCAACACAGCGCTTGAACCCACGAAAGGTAAGATCATGACCTGAGCCGAAGTCCGAGCCACTCAGGCACCCCTAAAGATCCATTTTTATGTGGCTTTCTCTCTATAATTTGGCAAAAGTCATTTTTTTTACTTCAGAAAGGACACAAAACTGCCTTTTTTTACACACTTAACCTGTACGTACAAAACCAAGTTTTTATCTTTTGGTCTAATTGTGAAATATTAAAGAAATGTGATATTTCTACAATGCAAAGGTAATCTCAGTGCAGAAGAGGTAAATGGCATTGCCTTTTAGCTTTATCCACGGTCCCCTATGGTACAGTAAAAGTCTACTGCATGTTTTCCATTTGCTATTTCAAAAATACTGATCTTAAAATGCTAATATTTAACACAGACTTAAAAAGTGGGTTCTTATAATTAACTCTTACTTGGTAAAAATTTAGACTTTAAAACTACTATCTTTATTTACGTTTAGTTTGATTCCTAGTATTTCTCATGTCCTCTGCAGTTCTAAAAATAACAATGAAGATCTTAGCTGTATATTTATATGCAGATATTGAACAACAGAGTTCTACTGAACAAACGAGATGTAAAGTCAAATCTATGCTATTCAATTACCAAAACTTTTATTAATAGCTGGTGTTTTGAATCATAAAACTAAAATTGTATTGATATTGTCCATGCGTCCCCATCGAGACCAGAACTATGCCTTCTTTATATAAACCAATTTTGAATTACAAATGAATAATCCATTTTGAATTTTGAATGAAGGAACCAAATTAATAGGGAGAGTTGGAAAGGAAGAGACTCTTCCACTATTTACCTCTTGATTAGTTTCTGAAAGTATTATGCTCTCAGCAAGGAAGGAAAGCAGTCTGACAATTACCTATATTACGTTTGCTTATTAATTGGAGCACTTTGCAACCCACGAGGAGTTGATTGGTATTTAATTTTGTAGAGGAGTAGTCTTCAACATAAACGTCAGCTGGTGCGTCACGGAGCTCCTCTCTGTCGGGTATTAATCATCTTTAGGACTCATGTAGCCTATCTTCAAAGCTTTTCATAAATATCAATCTAAATGTTTTCCTCAAACCAAGCAAATATCTATGTCTTATTGTTGAAAAAATGAGAGCCCACGTTTGAAGAAAAAAGTGATCTATTCCAAAGAAATAGCTAGGGAAAAAAAAAGGAAATTAAATTGTCTCAAGGTATGGTAAAAATGAGTCATGAATCAGGAGTTATTTTAGTACCTCCTGGTGTGAGGTCTTATGCAAATCATTCTACATGCTTTACTTAATACGATGAAAAGTGGCATTTTTCTCTGCAGCTTTATCCCAACTGAAAGAGACAGAAGTCACTCGAATGACCCAGTAGGATCAAAGTCAAAGTTACCTGGCTGCCTAAGTACAAAAATGCTTCAATAATGCTCATGTGTGCTGGATACATAAACATGCTGTAAGAAGTTAGTATTACTATTCCTAACACTTTTTCACACTGGCCAAGTCTATGGCGGTGACTTTTTATGGAGTATCTATATAAGAGAAAGAAAAATCAAGAATGCTTCCCTTCAATTGTATTATCCACTTAATATCTCTGGGAGCATTTCAGTCAAGTAAGCCAACAACCAACTTACCAATTGAGGCTGATTCATATTCTAATCCCACGATTCTACTGTGGCAGAGCAGGCACTGAGCTGTATCCTGGTATCGGTCACTGGTCTCTTACGGAGGCCCAGCGAGGTCAGGGTGGATTTGTAAGTAGCTGTCCCAGAAGATCAGGTTTGTCTTCATTGGCCAATCATGTCATTCGATTATCAGTTCGCCGAACACTGTCAATTCTTCCACAACACGCATCTTGGATCTATTCAAGCTTCTCACATTTCAATCTCCAGCACGTACTGCAATGGCTTGCTTACTGGAGACACTCGGTAGTAAATGTTGGTTCAATGTTTACTCAAGTATGACAGGAAAAATAGAAATAGGTGAGGAAAAGCAGAAAGGCAGGCAGTCTGAGCCAGGGGCATTCCCAATGAAAACTCAGGGAATTTAGTTTCTCAAGACATGATTACCAATAATTTGACGGGACCTCAAGGAAATGATGAAAAATAGTTATCTAAAAAATGAGAAGGGGCGCCTGGTGGCTCAGTCAGTTAAGTGTCCGACTTCAGCCCAGGTCATAATCTCACGGTTCCTGAGTTTGAGCCCTGTGCTGGGCTCTGTGCTGACAGCTAGCTCAGAGCCTGGAGCCTACTTCAGATTCTGTGTCTCCCTCTCTCTCTGCCTCTCCCTCACTCATCCTCTGCCTCTCTCTCTCTCAAATATAAATAAACATTAAAAACTTTTTAAAAAGTTTCCTTTCCAGCCCGGGCCCGGCAGAATGGCTCCCACAAAGAAGGCTGGTGAGAAGAGGGGCCGTTCTGCCGCCAGCGAGGGAGTGGCTAGAGAATACAGCATCCACATTCACAAAAGCGCATCCAGGGAGTGGGTTTCAAGAAGCGTGCCCCTCGGGCACTCAGAGAGCTCCAGAAACTTGCTATGAAGGAGCTGGGAGCCCCAGATGTACGCACTGACACCAGGCTCAACAAAGTTGTCTGGGCCAAAGGACTAAGGAATGTTCCGTACCGTGTCTGTGTGCGGTGGTCCAGAAAACATAAGCAGGATGAAGATTCACCAAACAAGCTCTATACATTGGTTACCTATGTACCTGGCACCACTTTCAAAAATCTACAGACTATTCATGTGGACGAGAACTAATTGCTGATTGGCAAATAAAGGTATAAAGCTGCCAAAAAAAAAATTTAAAAAAAATAAAGAAGCTAGGCATAAAAAGACCACCTATTGTCATGATTCCGCTGATATGAAATGTCCAGACCAGGCAAGTCAGAGACGGAAAGCAGACTAGTGGTCGCCAGGGGCTGGGGAGGACAGGGCGAGGCCACAGGCACAAGCTTTCTCTGCAGCGGTGACAATAAGATCAAACAGTGACTCTGGGTGCACACTTCTGTGCATGAACTAAAAACCACTGAACTGTACGCTTTAAGTGGGTGAAATTATACGGTGCATGAAGTCTGTCTCAATAAGCTGTGACTCTCTAGTCTGACTTTTTAAAACGCAATTAGATTTATAGTTCAACTTTACTACTAAAAATATACAGTATATGAAGGATTTCCTCCTTACGATTCTGAATTGTCTTACATAAAACACTTGACGATAACATTCTTTTAATGAAGATAAAAAGTGTTTAAGGCAATATTACAAAGGAAACATAACCATTAAGAACAAAATTACATTGTCTTGAAACTTCAGGAGACATAATTAGATTTCTCTAGAAGCTTGGCTGAACAACTATACAGTAATATTTAAATAAATCCATTTGCTTTATACAAAAGAAACACCCTAACACAGTAGAGTCTTATAATGCCTTGGTGAACACCAATTTGATGTTTTAGGATTTTAATGTGTTGACAAATTTTCAAACTCAGGCAAGTTTAGAAATGTCTTCATATTGAATTCCTTCAACTCTGCGTCCTTTTAAAGGGCCCTACAAATTAAAATAATTGAAGAAAATATTAAAAACACACCTATACTTCAAAGACAAAAAAATGACACCACACTTAAAGATCCAAGCTTGACCTGGACACCCCTGCAACACCATTATGGTGGCGAGCATTTCCACATGACTGTGACTTTTCACATAGTGTGTGGCATTCTCATTAGGAAGTGGCACGTTTTCTTCGATGATGGGTGAAATGCGTTATCCCTACGTGTTGTGGCAGGGACCTGCTGGCCGTTCCCTCTGCTCCCTGGGTCCCTCCCCTGGTCCCTCTGGGGTGCGGCCACAGAGGTGAGCAGAAGCGATGGACGCCATGGCACCTCCGGGCCCAGGCCATGCGGCGCCCCCGTGCGGCCCACCACGCTCAGCCTTGGCCTGTCTGAAGCACAAGAACACGGGAACTATGAAAGTCACTTGGTGAAGGTGATGGAGAAACGAGGGAAAAATCCCGGGCTCCTCACAGATCATCCCTTGGAAAAGAGCTGTTCCTGGGGCACCTGGGTGGCTCAGTCAGTTGAGCATCTGACTTCAGCTCAGGTCATGATCTCGTGGTTCATGAGTTCGAGCCCCATATCGGGCTCTGTGCTGACAGCTCAGAGCCTGAGCCTGCTTCGGATTCTGCGTCACCCTTTCTCTCTGCCCCTCTCCTTCTAGTGCTCTCTCTCAAAAATAACGAAACTTAAAAAAAAAAAAAGAAAAAGAAAAGAAAGGAAGAAAGAAAGAAAGAAAGAAAGAAAGAAAGAAAGAAAGAAAGAAAGAGAAAAGTGCTGTTCCCTGATCAAGAACACCCTGAACAAGAAGTTAAACTCTACCATGTGTGGGCCATTTGGGGGCTTCTTGTTCAACAGCAAATATTGTTTAGGCAGTGCACGTACTCAAACATGCTGTCTAGTTTGGCTTTGGCAGCCAGGTTGGTCTTTATTACTGAAAACGAACCCAACTTTAAATGTGTTCGCCTTCTCTGTTCATGTCGAAAAGAAAGGAAAAGGGGAAGACTGGGTCTTGGGGAAGACCACCTGTCACCAAAGTGGATACTACCTGGGAACATGGAGGCAAGAATGTGAGCCCAGGGCCCAAATCGCCCAACTTCAAGTCCCACCTTCGGCAAGTGACTTAACCCTTCAGCGCCCACTGTCCCCTGAGGGGAATAATAATAGTACTGAGGTTACTGGGCTGTTGGGAAATAGAGATGAGTAAATAAAGTGCTTAGAGCAACATCTGGAACATCATATGGGTATGAGCTCAATAATTTTCCACTCTTATTATTAAATCTTTTGGTTAAAATTTGAAAGCTGGTCCTCTCTTGCAAAATATAAAATGATGATGATGATATTGACTCTAACCTTGAAGTGAGATTTTAACGTTGTTTGTTAAGAATCATACCTTCCTGTAACAACGCTACTCTTTTTTTTTTTTTAATAGTTTATTGTCAAATTAGTTTCCACATAACACTCAGTGCTCATCCCCACAAGTGTCCTCCTCCATGCCCATCCCCCCTCCCCCCACGTCCATCAGTCGTCAGTTTTTGTCAGCATTCAAGAGTCTCTCATGGTTTGCCTCTCTCCCTTTCCCCCACCATTTCCCCCCTTCTTCTCCCCCTTGTTCCTCCGTCAAGTTCCTCCTAATCCTCCTATACGTGCAAACATATGATATTTGTCCTTCTCTGCCTGACTTATTTTGCTCAGCATAACAAGAGATGAAGAAGGGCTGAACGCTACTCTTTTAATATATGATAACGACCGTAGTTAAAGAAAGTAAGTTCCCAGATAAAGCATGACTCAGGCTGCCTCTTTCGTTACCAAATGTAAAGGCCCAGGGTCAAAGAGGCTTTTAAGAGAAGAACACAAAATCGGGGACGAAGAAGGGAGCCACTCATGTGGTCAGTCGAACAGCTGGGCGAAAAGGCTGAGAGTGTTTCTGAACAATTTGTTAGCTATTTAAAAATCTGCTTAAGAAATGAATAAATTTTGGGGCGCCTGGGTGGCTTAGTCGGTTAAGCGTCCGACTTTCGCTTAGGTCATGATCTCGCAGTTCATGGGTTCGAGCCCCGCGTCGGGCTCTGTGCTGACTGCCAGCTCGGAGCCTGGAGCCTGTCTGTTTCAGAGTCTGTATCTCTCTCTCTCTCTGACCCTCCCCTGCTCACACTGTCTCCCTCTCTCCTAGAAATAAATAAAAATAAATAAAAAAAAGAAATGAATAAATTTCAAATACTTTGATACTGATGCTATAATCTAAGATGTCAAAAGAGATAAAGCAGGAGAAATCACCTGGGAAGTTTGTGTTTTTCGTGGCAATGACTTGAAGCGATTGTGTGGATGGAGACGAGTGCACACATGCATACACACAAACACAGATTCTTTTTAAATGGGGGGAGGGGCAGGCTACAAAAGAAAGAATAATAGCAGGTGGGTTTCCTCTTTTACAAGTACGTGCTGCCCGGCAGCCAGCCAGGCCCCTTCTGCGGACGCCCTCCTGGGCCCTGCCTCAGCACAGCTGTCTGAGCCACGCAAGCTCAGAAGCCCCGGGGGGGTCACGGCGAGGGAGGAAGAAATGAACCCGGAAAACCACAGACTAATACCCGAAGGTATCTGGATGGAACCTAGAAACCCCTTAGTGCTAATTAGTGGTTTTGCGTTTCCCTGAGACGAAAACACGAGTTGAGGTGGG
This sequence comes from Crocuta crocuta, assembly GCF_008692635.1. Taxonomy (NCBI): domain Eukaryota; kingdom Metazoa; phylum Chordata; class Mammalia; order Carnivora; family Hyaenidae; genus Crocuta; species Crocuta crocuta. The sequence goes on along the minus strand of NW_027529424.1, from coordinate 7,651,629 downwards.
ATCTAAGTTGGATGGTACTGTGAATTTAAAAAGTGCAGGAGAATCATTTTGCAAAGGAAATACTAGTTTTCCGTGACCTGGATGCCGCCTGGGTCAGAGAGAAAAACTGAGTTTAAAAAAAAAAATTCTTTAATTTAGTCAGATCAGTAACTTTCTCAGTAACAGAGAGATTCCTGTTCCTTTTCTTCCCTTCTAGTTTACGTTAGTGACAGTTGCTGAATTCGTGTTGTCAGAGACAGGAAAAAAGTGGTCAATTTACTTAAATATGGTTTCTCTCAAATAAGGACCCACATGATTTTCTGGAAGGCAGTCCAGGGATGGGTCCAGGTGCCTGCGACCCCCTTCAGGCAACACATGAGAGTGGGCAGTGGGTCCCCAAGTCCTGGTGGGTGCTCAGGACGGTCATCAGACTCTCCACGGGGTCTCCTACCCCCCAAATGCTGACACTTACTGCACGGGGTATGACAATGGGTTTCACTTGGAGAGCCACTGCCCCGTCGCTCAGAGTTCCAAAACGCATCCGGCGGCGACGGCAAAGCCCGTTTCAGGCCCTGCCTTCCCTCAGGGGACGTCTGAGGCCCCACGGGGCTGCACCACAGACTGTCAGAGAGCCATCCAGACTACTTCAATCAACAACCTTACCTGTACACCTTTTAATTTACTGCCTTTTCTTTATGAAAGAAAGGAAGGACTATGTAAAATAGTGATCTCTGGGGCATTCCCCTCTTTAATTCTGATTCTATACTCCCTGCTAATCATATGTCCAACTGAGTTTCATACTGGATGTGAGAGAAAAAGTCAGGATGTGAAACTGTACGTGTTGTATATACAATTTTATAAAATACAAAGACTGGAAAGGAACAGGCCAAAATATTAATGGGAGTTATCTGGCTGGAGAATTATGGGTAATTTCTGAAGTTATTTATATTAAATTGTCTTTTTCAGTTCTTACACAATGAGTGTTGCTACAGACTGAGTGTGTCCCACCCGGAGTTCGTAGTTGTGACCTAACGCCCAATGGATGGTATTTGGTGGGCAGCCTTTGGGGAGTGATTAGGTCATGGGGGTGGGCCCTCAGGAAAGGGTTAGTGCCCTTGTAAAGAAGACCCCAGAGAGCTTTGTCCCTTCCACCACAGGAGGACACACGAACCAGGAAGCGGGCCCTCACCAGACACTAAGTCTGCCAGTGCCTTATCCTTGGACTTCCAGCCGTCAGAATGGCCGAAACAATGTGCTTATCAGCCATCCAACCTACTGTATGTTCTGTGATACCAGCTCCAGGGGACTAGGCCACATATGCATTTCTTTTGAAATCAGAAAATTAGCAAGGGCAGAGTTAGAAAAACTAAGCTTATAGATTTCCGAACAGAAAAGAAGACAGACCAAAAACCCAAACTCTAAAACAAAGACCAACCCAATGAAAAAAAACTAAGGCACATTTTTAAAGCATTTACACGTTTCTCTGTGGAAACATATTTACCGTTTCAATGACAATAGTAGCTGAAAAGGTCTTCTCATTGATGGATTCTAAGGTACCTTCATTTCCTCTATAGCCTCCATTTAAAACGAGAATTCTTTTTCCTACAACAGAATAGAATAGAACACTGAACTCAAAGAAATGTTTGCTTCTTTCTTCTACTTTGTCACAGCAAAATGCAATTACAGTGAATGAACAGAACAAAACCCAAAATCCCTCTGAGAAGTCTATAATCGTTTCAGACCCTGCAATATTCTAAAGTATAGTTTGTAGATCCCTGTCACATTATAAGACTCCTCATGTTTTTTTTCACTTGTCAGACAGATATGTTTTAACTTTAGTCTGCGAGGAGTAGGAGGGAAAATGTCCAGAGTCCAGAAGTACTTAGGAAAAAATGTAGATTGCTTTCACTCTTCTTAAAATTACAAGATGGTTTGACAGTCTCATAAAAATTGAGATATATTCTACTATGAAGGGGCATTCAATTTCTAAGTATCTTCAATATCTCCTCAATAGAAGGGAAACCATACGTCTGTATAAGGACTTGCATATGAATGTTCTTGAAAAATTCTATTTGCAACAGCTCCAAACTGTAAATAAGCCAAATGTCCATCAGCGGGTGACTGAACGGACAAGAAGACACATATCCATACGGCGAAATGCTACTCGGCAACGGAGAGAAGGGAGCTACGGACATATACATGTGACAACAGGCACGAGTCACACGCACTGAAAGATCCAGAGCAAAAACACAGCACACAAGTATGATTTTATTACAAAATTCTAGACAGATACAAACTAACCTACAGTGACAGAGAGCAGAAAGGTGGTTGCCTTGGGGACATGCGAGGCAGCAGTGGGGGGTGGCAGGGAAGGATTATAAAGGGGAGTGAGGATATTGCAGGGCGGGGGATGGACACATTCGTCACCTTGATTGTAGGGATGGTTTCAGGGTATTCGTGTCTTAAAACTGATCAAATTGTATACTTTACACAAGTGCAATATATTGTATGTCAATTACATCTCATCAAAGCTGAAAAAAACGTTTTTTTCAACCACAAAATGAGTTTTATTTTCGGGGGAGAGAAGAAGGGACCTGATAAGAGGCAGGTTAGGGGCTAACGTGGTCACTGCGTCAGCACTGACCACTACGGAGGGCGGGGCCGGAGGCAGGCAGCCCAACCCAAGCAGCACCCGTACGAGACGTCGTAACTGCCCGAGTGATAAAGACGACTAAGGGAGAGAAAAAGCCAAACAGTGGAGACTTTTTACTTTACTATCTCGGGTAGCCAAAGAGATATATTAATAATAACCTGAGCCTGACTGACTTCTTTTCCCTATGAGTTTGTGTTTTGCGTCCGGAAAAACAAGGATTCTAGGAAGGGAAAATTTACCCATGCCACAAGAGTGCTTTCGCAGAGGACTGGTAAGCAAACCACTGTGTCACCTGAGATCAAGAGCGTCTGGTACACTGGCAGCTGTGTGTTTCTAAAAAGGAAAGCCGCATCTACAACTATCAAGTAATGTCAGAAAACTGTGGCTTTAGGGATGGAATCGCTCGTCACAACAGCATACGTGTTAAATATTCCGCAGAAAGATTTACCTGGTGCTGGAATTACAGTTTCTAAATGAGTCTGGTCAAGTTTCAGCTTGTCTCCGGAGTCGATCATCTTTACGACAGCTGTGTATTTGTCAATCACTTCCTGTCATGTGAAATCAACACTTTTATAACGGCGGAAATGCGTGAACACGAATTTCAAAGGACAGAAATAGGTAAGATGAAAACAAACAAAATTCCAGTCAAATGGGAAGACGAGCTCCTTCTGTAACTGACACTACTTTGTAGATGTTGTATATGAATTCTCCTAGGCTTCCTTTAAATTTTTTTAAATTGCATTACGTTTTCTATTTTAGTTCCAGTCTATCTGACACACAGTTCTATGTATCAGTTTCAGGTGTACAGTAGTGGTTCTGTGCTTCCTAATAAAGAATTCAGTTCAAGGCCTAGTGGGGGTTTCCGTCTGTAAAGAATAAAAGACTGGGTGCTGACTGTGGAACAAGACTTGGATACACACGTCGAGAGGGACAAGGCCGGCCTCCAGCACGACTGCAGGGCACTTACAGTGCGTGATGCTGGGTGCCAGGACGGAGCTCTATTTAGGGATGGAAGAGAGAGGAGGGCTGGAGCGCTCCTGTTCACATTTTAAAATCCCAGAGCAGCTGAAGGTCTCCCAGGCAAAACACAAGGGAGCCACCCTTGGAAGTCTGGGTACATAAGCACAGCTATCGCCCATTGTTACCCAGAGGATGCATCACACAGATTGGCAGGGGCTGCACCGTGGATGAGTTTAAGCAGTAGCCGCGAGGCTTCGTACACACTGTTCCCTGCGGTACGAAAGCACTGCCAAGCTTAAATGTAAGTTACGGCTGCAAAGGAATCACTTTTCCATCAGTTATGAGGTCAGTTCTCCTTTGACAGGACCATCAAGAACCTCAGACACCAAGCTTCTGCCCTGAGGACTTGCCCTTTCAGGAATGCCAAAAAGGCTTCACTCAGTTTCACGAAGTCCATTCACAGCCTCACATCCTTACCTTCACAACACCCTTTTTCTTATGGTATTTCTCTCCGAGTTTTTTGGTTATAATTTTCACAACGATTTCCTAGAAAACAACAACAAATAAAGAATGAAAGACATAAATGATCTTTTCTGTTTTACTCCTTCATTGAAACCATGTTCACCAAAAATCATAGCAAAGTGTATCTGCTCTACTAAGGAAAAACTGGAATTCAAAGCCTTTCCAATTATGGCCAAACATTCCGTTTGTGATCTTTTATTTCTTCTTTCTCCCTTTATTTGGTACGGTTAACCGAGAGGAAAAAAATACCTGTCTCAAGGTATTTCCACACTGAAGGTCACTTGAAATCTAGGACTATTATCTGTCAATCTCAGCCCTATCAATCCATGTCTTTCCCAGAGACCTGCTTTCTTTCTCTTCATTCAAGGGAGTGAAAAGTGCCACAGATCTTACACTATTGGGGGTCAGTGCTGATAGAAACTCAAATGGCAAGTCTCACTGGGATCTGCATCTTTGAGCTTACGCATGACATTCTTCCACAATGTTCTTTTCTCATTATGTTACTCTGAGTTTTTGATACACACAGGATTCTCCCAGATTAGCTCCAGCTAAAAGTATCATTCTTCTGAACATCTAACTCTCAAATGGGAGAGAAATCTGGGCTTATTTCATATTCATGCATTCTGGGTTTGCTTCCTCACCATCATTTTGCTGAATTATATTAGCTGTCTAATGGCTGACTGTGAAAAATAAATTGCCTAACTTAATGCTGTAGTCACTAGAGTGATTCTATATTTGCTACTCCAAGTGCATATAACGGAGGTACTAGATGCGCACAAGTACTTCACTAAGCCAGGCCAAAAATTATATCAATCAAAATTCAGTGAGGACTTTGGGGGTAGGGTATGGAATTGTAGAGAAACATGCTTAAGAGAAAACATGAATGGTCTAAAATTTTCTTCAAACTTCAAACTTTCATTGAAGCCAAATGATGCCAAAAGAGCTTCCCTGATTTAGTCAGAGTATTGCTGCTTCAGTTTCTTGAAGGCCCTCATGGATACAAACTCGGAATCTGAAGCGAACTCATTATGTCGCTGGGCTTACTGACGCTTGCTCACACAATAGATCAGTTCAAAATACTTCTTCAGTATCTCTCCGGGGACTGCTAGTTATTTTACCAAACACACTGCCCATTTCAACCTACAAGACACACTGAGTCCCTTCTGGCTGATCCTTTCAATGGAACACTCTGCAAGCGGAAGCAGGAAGAGAATTTGAATACTTTATTGTGAGAGAATTCTCTAACAGAAAATATAATTGAAATGAAAGTATTATCAATGGGAAGAGAATTTTTGGACTAACTAAATAAAGCATTGTCTTTTTCTTTTTTTTTTGCTTTTGGTTTCTTTTATATTTCCTTTAAACCAATGGTTCTTAACGAAGGGCATACAGGCATCCATCAGAATCACCCAGGAGACTGGTGAAAATGTACATTTCACCCCCAGACACAGGATGCTGGAAGCAATAAAACATACGTAGTTTGTAAAAAAACACTTCTCTGAAGATTTGTGAATTACTCTCTGGGTAAGAATAATTGCTTTCAGAAAAAAATTTGTTTTTCTTCCTTCTTTTTTGAGAGAGGGCGAGAGAGAGAGAGGACGTGAGTGGGCAGGGGAAGGGGAGAGACCGTGAAGCAGGCTCCATGCCCAGTGTGGAGCCCGACTCGGGGCTCCATCCCACGACTCTGAGATCATGACCTGAGCTGAAATCAAGAGTGGCTCACTTCACCAACAGAGCCAGCCAGGTACCTGTCAGCAAAATTCTTGATTACATTTTCATAAATGGTAATCCAAAAGTACCTAAAGGGACATGCCAAGTTCAAAAAGCTGCAAACTGAAAACAAATACTTCTGCTTTCACAATTCTAATCTCAGTCCCGTTTCTGAGAACACAACCCTGGAAATAATTCCAGGGTTAAATTCAAAACGTCCACAAACAAATATGGCATCAAACTCAAGGAATCTTACAAGCCTATGAACGTGAAATTATGCTCTACTACAGGTGTAACTGATTATTTAAGATTAGATGAAAAGAAAGACCTGAAAGTTATATATCTGTCCACAGGATTTAAGTATGTTTGAGAAACTTAGTAATTCATACCAAATGCTCTGTACATCATTCACTCCCTTCAAAGGCGTTTGGAGCCCCAGGTGAATACATACCGGCTGCAGCCAGTAGTCTGTTCGGGTGCTCCTTTTCCTTTCCTCCTCGAGCTGTAGAACAGAGAAGACATCCTGAGTTCTCTCATTAAAATTCTCCATTTATTTCAGATACCATTCTACTTCACAAAAGAATACCAGAAAACATATACCTCCAAGGGGTGGCGTGTAACTTACGAGCTCTGGCAAATACAAATAAACCTTTTTTTGCGATTCATTTTTGATTTAGAAAAAAACATTTGCAGGGACGCCTGGCTGGTTTAGATTGTGGAGCGGGTGACTCTTGATCTCGGGGTTATGGGTTTGAGACCCATGGTGGGTGTGGAGATTACTTAAAAATAAAATCTTTTGAAAAAACAAACACGCTTGGTTTGACAATATGTGCTAAAGCAAGTCAGCTGACCAAGAAAACAAACACAAGCGGCCTCGACTTGGGTCAGCACTGCTAGGCCACCTGCCGGTGCTATACTGCGCCCTCCCCGCTTCCCCCACGTGACTGTCATGAGCTGGGAAACAAGCAATGTTTTCATGTGGTAAAACCATAACATGGAGCGCCTGGGTGGCCCAGACGGTTAAGCGTCCGACCCATGATTTCGGCTCAGGTCATGATTCGTGGGATCGAGCCCCGTGTCCAGCTCTGTACTGACAGTCTGGAGCCTGTTTGAGATTCTCTCCCTCCTCTCTCTTTGCCCCTCCCCTGCTCATGCTCTCTCTCAAAATAAAGAAACGTTAAAAAAAAACAAAACACCTTAGTACACACTTAATACCAGTTTTGCACAGCATGGGTATTTCTACAGTCTGACGGCAAGAAGGGGCTTCTCTGTTTGCTAAGGATAATAAATCCTGTGAGTGTAAGGGAAGAAAAACACACCCAGGAGAGATGGACGCAAAGGGGCGTCCAGGAAAAGACTGCTCTCTGGCGGCTGTGGTGCCGTAACACGCCTCCTCCTTTCACAGCTGCCTTGACCCGAAGTAACAACCTTCAATGGGCCAGAACACTGCAATTCTTTGGTTGAGAATAAGTCTCATTTTAATTTCTCCCAACTTTCCAATGTGAGCAAAGAGCATTCTAAATGTAGTGTGTTTCACAAAGCAGGTGGGTCTAGCTTTCCATTTGGCTTTGAATTAAATTCAGAAACTCCGCCACAGCCTGTTAAGACATCTAAGATGTTGCTCCTACTTCACTCTTGAACCTCAAATGCCTCCACTCTTGCACTCATCACGCTCCAGCTGCGTGGACCTTCCTGCGTGGGCCTGAGTTTGAGATCTTTCCTGCCCTAGCACCTTCTCACAAGCGACCCCCCAGGCTGCCCTCTGCCCTCCTTAGCACTTAGCATTTTGTAGTGGCTTACTCACTGGCTCACTTGTTCACGGGACGTCCCTCTTACTAGAACGAAAGCCCCGTGACACACAGGGACTGCATTTTTCGTCCTACTATACAGACACAGGACTGGGCACGATGCCCAGCATGTAACGGCAACTCAGTGTCTGCTCCGTGACCGAGGGACCGTACCTCCTGGTGCGCACCTTGTCCATTACACTCTCAACTTCTGAGACGGGCCTGCACGGTAGGAGCGCCCGGGAATGGGGAAGACCGAACGCTCCCACCCCACCCTTCACAAATGAAGAGGGTTTGGGGAGACTGGAGGAAACGATATTAGAGGGGAAAAATGGTTAGCTTCCTGTATCCATTTCTCCCTTCTCTTCACCGCCCCTCTCCTCCTCTACTGTGTAGTCCATACACTGATTGATGAGGGAAGGCTGCGTGCGGCGGGGAGAAAGGAAGATTTAGGGAGACACTAACAGCCTCCTGCAGCACCGCTCTAGAGTTGCAGGTAGATCTGGAGCCAAAGTCTGGCCCCGGGGCCTAAATCACAGGTTTTCAATGATTCGCCACACAGGGTGGGCATCAGGCTGAGTCACACAGGAAGCACGCCATGGCTTCCTCGTGCCGGCAGGGACGGGCACTGGAGTCAAGGGCGGCGGCAGCGCAGGGTGCGGGAGGGCATCCGTGGCGCGGGCCGATCTCACAGAGCCACGGACGGTACACAGAGCTCCTCCTTCCCAGCCTCAACTACTGCCAACTACGTGAGCCCTGCTGACCGTGAACACATGGAGAGTTCTGAAGGCCACGACTGAGGCAAGAAAAGAAACGCTGATGAGGGGTTTCCGACTCTGCTCAGATGGAACAGCATCTAGACCCCTTCCCCCAATCCAGTCTATATACGCTTTTTTAACTTTTATTAATCTAAGAATTGGCAAAACTACTTAACTTTCCTCAGTCTGAACTATGTTATTCTTCTAACTGCTAAAAAGTCAGCACACAGCTGGTAAACTATACCTCCATGATTTCATCGAGTGCAGATTTCTTTTTTTTCTTTTCTTTCGATTGAGCTGAGCTCTGGGAAGATTCTTTTCGCTTCACCGATGCTGCATTGCCGACGGTCTTCAGCGCGCTGGGTCCCAAGGAACTGGTAAAGAGAAGAGCCGAGCCTGGTAACAAACACTCTGCACAGAAGGCTTACTAACGTGCGGAAGAAATTTGCCACGCGATCCACGTACAACAGATTAGTCAAAACAGTAAAGGACCTGTGTTCATGCCTGATGGGACTGTAGGCACGGGAACACGGACCCTCTCCTGCCGTAGCGCCCTCCTCCCCTTCACCCCTTCTCTCGGTGCCAACCGTGATCAGCACTGCAGTGGTGACAGCATGGCTTTGGGGCTGGACAGATCAGGGGTTAAGGAGACTTCTGCTTCTGACCAACGATTAACTCTGCTACGCCTCAGGTCCTCATCTACAAATGAGGAGACAAATGTGACCCAACTCATAGCTCAACCGCAAGGATTAAACAAGGTGAGTGTAAACAAGTTGCGCATATTACTGCCAGTTCTATTTTTTGAAAGCAAAGATTTCATTGTGTTGCTGAATTTTTGATTGCTCCTAACTGCCCAGAATGGACTATGTAAATTCTAAATTTTTCAGTGCAATATAAAATTGTCACCAGTGGCCCAAGACTAGCCATTCTGAATGACTCGTTAGCAATGTACCCACGCTGTGTTTCATGCCTTTGCAGATTTACAATTTATCTCCATTTGCCCCAATTCTCTTAAGATCCTTTCTTCATGAGGCTTCTTGGATCCTGCTATTGTCTGAGTGCCCTAGCACTCTGTGGCACAGACCACACTCTACTTTATATTATAATCATTTGCATATATGATTCGTACATGTAATCATGTGTATATGCTTGTATATACTGATTTTTTCCCTGTAAAGTAGCAGTAACTGTCTAGTGACTCACATAAAATACATGCTCAATTAATATTTGCGACTAAACGAATCTCATCAGTGTAATCATTTAGTGTGTCATATTTGCAAAAGACGAAAAAAGGAAAATACGTGCATGAAGCTACTATAGAGAAAAGTGTGATTAACAGAAAAACAATGGAATTATTATTTGGACTTTTTTCTAAGGCATTTAAAGATCTCACTAGACTTAGTGGCAGCCAGGTTACTCTCAGGATTCCCGCTGAGCTTGGCATCAACTATGATCCCTACTTCTCTTCCATACAGGGCACCGCGATTCAGGACTCCCCAACTCGACCTCCATGGAAACTCATGTTCTCTCTTTCCGTAACTGTAAGGTTTTACGTTTATCCTTTTGAAATGTCACTTCCTGGGTTTTGTCCCATAATTCAATCCTCTGAATATACTTCTAAGTCCTCATTCTGTTACCTGACAAATCTCTCAGGGCTGTGACAATCGTAAACAATATCCATTTGGTTCGGAACAGATTAAGTCCATATAAAGATAAACTCTTCAGTTTGATGCTTAAAGAAAGGTTCTTTAGGGGCACCCGGTAGCTCAGCTGTTTAAGCGTTTGACTCTTGGTTTCAGCTCAGGTAATGATCTCAGTGTTTGTGACAGTGGCCCTCTCTCTCTGCCCCTCCCCTGATCGTGCTCTCTCTCAAAATAAATAAATATTTTAAAAATTAAACAAGGAAGTTTCTTTAGGTTTAAAAGTACTTCCTGGTAGAAATCCACCAAACTTAGCACTAAATCCAGATCACAATCAACCACAATATGCCTATATAAGAGGCGCTGAAAAACCCAGCAAAAGGGGAATGAGGTTTAAGTGGGTATTTGGGGGTCTAGTGATTATATGTGTACAAACCACCTATTTCCTACTATAATCAGTACTTATTTTTTTGCTTTCTGACTCTTTTCATTCTCCGTAATTCCCCACATTTTATCAATACTGAGTCCTCAAATACACTGATACATTAATTCAGTGTTCTGGTATTCATCTCAACTTGGAATCTTGAGATACTCTTCTCAAAACTAAGCTGCCTAAAAAACAAACAATTCTTTTAATAAATAAGCAAAAGATATTTTTTCCAAAGAAGACATATAAATGGCCAAAAAGCCCATGAGAAGATGCTTAACATCACTAACCATGAGGGACACTTAAATCTAAAGCACGATGCGGCCCCACTTCACCCCTATTTGGATGGCTCGTGTAAGAAAACTGCCGAGAAAAGAGGTGATGGGGAGGACGTGGAGCACGGGGACTCGGTGCTGTTGGAACAAGCACTCACTCCGGTGCAACGGCTATGGGAAACGGCGAGGCAGCACTCTCATCCAGCCCAGCGTGCCCGCTTCTGCGTCTATACCCAAAGGACTGAAAGCGGGGCCTCGAACAGATATCTGGACTCCAGTGTGCAGAACGGCATTATTTGCGATCGCCAAAAGGTGGGAGTAACTCAAATGTCCAATGACGATGAAGAGATGGACAGAATGTGTTCTGTACGTACAGTGGGACAGCATTCAGCCTTAAAAAGGAAGGGAATTCCGACACCTAACCACAACGTGGATGAACCCGGAGGGTGTTAAAGTGAAAGAAGCCCATCACAGAAGACAACCCCTATGATCCCACTCATATGAGGAGATTAGAACAGTCACGTCCACAGAGACGGAAGTAGGGCAGAGGTCACCGGGGGCTGGTGGGGTGGCGGGAAATGGGAGCTACAGTCTAATGGGTAGAGCTGCGGTTTGGGAGGCGGACAAAGTGCTGCGGATGGAGGCTGGCCACGGATACAACGTTAGTCTACTTCCCGCCCTGACCTGTGCACCTACAAATGGCCAAAACGGCTAGCTTCGCGTTATGTGTATTTCACCCACAAACACCTGAACTGAACAGAAAAACAAGTTTTCTTTCAGGAACATTGATTTGGCATTATTAGATGTCTACAAGGTGACGAGCGGTGGGGATAAAAAGGTGATCAGACAGCAGACGCGGAGGCAAGAAAGGCGGAGCCAGCGCTGCTCGTCCGGGACGGCGCACACAGTGCGGGAGACGCACCAGATCACGGAGGCCACAAGGCAGCATGGAAGAAAGTGACAAGTTATCTCACAGGTGAGGACCAGAGACACTGAGTCTTTAATAAGAGAAAGGGGCACCTGGGTGGCTCAGTCAGTTAAGTGTCCAACTCTCTTAATTTTTTAAAAAATCTTTATTTTTGAGAGAGAGAGACAGCATGAGCGGGGGAGGGACAGAGAGAGAGGGAGACACAGAATCCAAAGCAGGCTCCAGGTTCTGAGCTGTCAGCACAGAGCCCGATGTGGGGCTCGAACCTACAAACCACGAGATCATGACCTGAGCCACCCCAGTGCCCTAAATGTCCAACTCTTGATTTTGGCTCAGGTCATGAACCCAGGGTCACGGGATCGAGCCCTGCATTACACTCCACACCGGGCATGGAGCCTGTTGAAGATTCTCTGGGGCACCGGCGTGGCCTAGTGAGTTAAGCATCTGACTCTTGATTTTGGTTCAGATCATGATGTCACTGTACGTAGGCTTAAGCCCCGTGTTGGGCTCTGCACTGGCAGTGAGATGGGATTCTCTCTCTCCCTCTCTCACTGCCCCTCCTCTGCCCACTCTGTCTCTCTCTCAAAAGAAATAAACTTAAAAAAAAAGATTCTCTCTCTCCCCCTTTCCCCTTCTCTCCCACTCACGTCCTCTCTCTTTCTAAAACAAAAGTTAATTGTTTATTTAAAAACGAGAGAGAAAGACACGGTAGGGCTTGACATTTAGAACCTTCCACTTGCAATATCAAGATTCTATTAGAGCTAAAATGAATGGTGGAGAATTTAAGAAATGCAGATGGAAGATACTATGAAGGACAGAAATCACCAACACAGAAACCAGGGGGATTATATTATCAAGAAAATAAAAAGTTAGTATTTTTAATGTTTATTTATTTTGAAAGAGAAAGCACACAGGTGAATGGGAGAGCATTAGAAAGAAAGGGAGAGAGAGAGAATCCAAAGCCCAAGCCAACGTGCAGGGGCGTGATCTCACAAACTGAGATAGTGACCTGAGCAGAAATCGAGTTGAATACTTAACTGACAGAGCCACCCAAGCACCCCAAAAAGTTAGTATTTTAAAAGAATAATGAAATAGGTAGTAAATTTGAGAGCCCAGCTAAAAAGGATATTCTAGAAAAATAAAAATGATACACATTATTGAAATTCGTACAATCAAGATTATATTGCAAAGTTGAATAAACTAAGGTCTGGAACGAAACAATCAGTAGTAAAAGGTATTCCCTCACCTGCAGACCCCAGCACAGTATTTTACCAAGTTTTACCACGCTTTCAAAGAAGTGATAATCCCTATCGTAAAAATACTATTTAGAATCAAGAAAGAATACCTATATAAATCATTTTAAGAATTTAACATCGCCAGAAGTGTTGGAAATTCACTATCAATCTCAATAGTGAACGGTGAGGTGAAATGCGAGAGACCATGTTTTCCAGCTGCACTACATTCAACCTTCCCACTAGCTGCTCTCTCAATAGCCCCCCTCCTCCCCCAGAAAGGTTCTAGTAAAAGGTGACAAACTGAGATGGTCAAGATGGGGCTAAAATCAAGGCAAGGAATGAACAGTAAGAGATTGCAGATGGAATGATCGCTTCTAGAACAGCCCTAGAATTCTGCTGTCAGTTAGTAATAACTAGCGCAATTAAAGAAGAGAAAGAAGAGAAGCCCCAAAACAGAAACGGGAACTGAGTAACCTGTGTTCAAACCCGGGAGGAGCAGGGGCGCCTGTGTGGCTCAGTCAGTTAAGCGTCTGACTTCGGCTCGGGTCATGGTCTCGCGGTTCGTGGGTCTGAGCCCCACATCAGGCTCTGTGCTGACAGCTCAGAGCCTGGAACCTGCTTCTGATTCTCTGTCTCCCTCTCTCTGCCCTTCCCCTGCTCATGCTCTGTCTCTCTCTCACAAATAAACATTTAAAAAAAAAAAGCAAAAACAGCCCGGGAGGAGCAGGGCTTTTGTCTGCCTCAGCAGAGCCTGAAACCTCCATGTTTGCTATTGAGATCATTGCACATTCCGAGCTTTAGACACACAAGAGATATAAATCAACAGGAAAATAGATCCCAACCTCTATAAAAGTGGGCCATAATCTCAGAAAAAGAAAATTAGATGAGTCTTAACATTGTATTACCTGTGATGCTATTTTCACATTATTACACATAATTGAGACTGAACACACAGAACTTGGTCGAGTAAAACTATTTTTACCAATGACAGCCGAGCCTGGCATCGGGCACAGGAGGCCAAGCGGCAGACCCCAGAGATAACCCGCCCTCGTCCGCGGAGCTGATAAATGCGACCTTGCCGGGAAAAGGGTGCTTGCGAACGAGATTCCGAGGTGAGGTGGCCCGGGGTCGCCCGAACGGGCTCTATATAGAGCAACCGCACGGATCCTTTCGAGAGGGAGACGGCAGACCCGACACGCAGAGCAGGTGATGTGAAGAGGGAGCAAAGGGAAACGTGACGACGCTGCTCTTGAAAACTGCAGGACGCAGCCCCCAGCCGAGGGGCGCCAGCGGCCAGCAGGAGCCACGAGAGGCAAAGCACGGACCCCCGGGCAGAGTCTGTGGAGGAAGCACCGGCCGCACCAGCTCGAGCTCGGCCCGCTCGCTCTGAGTTCACACTCCTGGTGTCCGGAAGCAGATTCACTTCCGTTGTTTCAGGACACTTGGTCTATGGTAGTTTGTTACAGCAGCCACAGGAAACTAATACGAGGGAGACCGGTTTGGGGGCCGCTGGGACCAGGCTTAACCTCTACCTACACTTGGGAATAACAGATAATGAGGGAGAATGGAGAGAAACACGTACGGGTCTAAACCCAGGAGGCATGTGGGACTCGACACATTTAAACCTGTCCTTCAGGTCCTGTCGCAAATAGTCTGAAAATAATTTTCAACTGAACCAGATGTAGAACCCAACTGACTGCTTTCTTCATGGTCTCTAACATGGCTCTCAATTCTGAAATCTTTCACCCAAAGTGAAGACCTCTGGCCAGGAGGTCTTCAGTGGCCTGAAGCAGGAATACATGGCCACTCAGTCTATTTCCTTCAATTCTCCTCACCACTTACTTCCTCGTGTAAATAAACGCTCCCCTATAAATTAACCAGGAAACCTGAGTCAAGTCTTAAATAAACAATACGTAAGGTACTAAGTAAAATAACAAGTATTGGCCAACTCAAAACTAATTTCTGGTAGATAAGGGGAAGGTACCAGGAGGAGGTACCTTCGTGAATATCTTGTTTTACTTTGTTTTTTTAATCTCCATAACCAAACTGCACATCACAGATAGTGGGCAAATAGTTGGTGGAAGAACGTGTAAGAACTGCAAGAGAAGAGAACGTGAAAAGTGAGCAGAAGTACCTGACAACATGCTATGCCAGGATTTGGCAAACTACAACCTAAGAGGCAAATGGCGGCCTGCTGCCTGTGTTTATAAATAAGATTTTACTGGAATGCAGCCACGTTCATTTGTTTGCATATTGTCTCTGGCTGCTTTCTCGCTCTGGCAGCGGCTAAGTGGTTGTGACAAAGATATAGGGCCAATAACGTCTAAAATACTTACTACGGGGCCTTTCACTGCCTGGCAAGCCCCGTTGTGTTACTACCTCGTGTCGCAGGGAAGGCAGTGACCACCGAGTGCCGGCCAGGGCATTTACCCTGTACCGGGGGCCGAGAAGTCGGCGGAATGACCTCGTCTCTGCTCTCACAAGATCCTAACAGAGTACACAGGACAAAACCTGTACCCCAGCTAATCTTAACTTGGTCAGTGGGCTCCGAGAGAAAAACAAACAGCACCGTGGGGAGCACAGAGGGAACCATTAGGTGGAGAAGGACTCACACAGAGACAAAGATCGGTCACGGGAAGCATGTGAATCATATCAAAAGAGAATCATATCATCATAGGCAAATAAGGAAAAAAACAGTTGCTGAGAAACACGACAACCATCAAACAAAAACAAAAGAGAAGAAAATTACCACCAGAAACACACACACACACACACACACACACACACCACACACACACACATACTGCAGCTTTTAAAATGCAGTGATCAACATCTCACGAAAAGCCCCAGGTTCTAAGTCACCTGTTCGTGTAGCTCACCTTGACTTGGACGACGCTGCGGCTGAACTACACGCTCCTTTATTCAAATTGAACGTAACTGGAAGAAAAAACAGTGATGTATTTTCTACGCGGGTATTTCATCTCATATATACATACACTTCATTTATATATGTACTATGTTTTCCCGGAAAATTATAAAACATCAGATACGATGCCACCGTGTATGCACACAGAAGTTCATGGGCAATCGGAATAAACGAGAGCCGCCACGCTCTTGTCCAGAAGTGATAACTGCAGAGGAGCACGTCGGGCAGACGCTCCGAGCTAGGAGAGACTGCCTGGCTGCCCCCCACCTCCACTGTCCCCTCTGCCCTGCTAAGGGGACAGGACTCCAGTTTGGGTTAGGTGTTCATACTTCTCACACGTGGCTTGGAGGATGCTGGGGCTGAATGTCTGTACCCCCCAAATCCGTATGTTGGAAACCTAATGTGCACAGTGACGGGATTAGAAGGCGGGGGGCCTCGGGGACGGGTGAGTAAGGTTCCTCTGCTCCAAACAATCAGAATCGTCCCTCTTCCTTTCCCAGCGACTGTCTGTGAGGTGGAGGCTCATAGGGACTGGCCAGTGACATTCAAAAGGAAGTCTGCTGGCCGGAGGGGTGTGTCCCAGGGGCGTCAGGAAGAGATGCTCGCCGTCATCCTCTGGACAAAGCCGGGAGTGCCCGCGGCCACCTCATGTCCAGCTGCTGACCCACCTTACCATGGGGACCCTTGTTACAGCGAGGTACCTCCTTACTACTTAGGCCCACTTGGGTCCCTTTTGTTACTTGCAGTGAAGGCGTCCTACCCGGTTCACGGTTACTGCCTTTTCATAGATGGGGGAGAACAATGCCATCCAGGCACATGGCACGCCTTGCTCCCAAACATGTTGCTAGTTTTGGGCAGGGCCTATACAAAAGCATCCATGTTAAAAGAAAAAAAAAAAGTAAAACTACCTTTTTCTTCGTCATTTTCTCTGCTTAATTCTGTAAAAATAGGAGCCTCCTAGAAAAAAAGGGAGAAAAGCGTGTGAAGGTTTGGTTCACGGTGCATTTGCCACGGCAAGTTGCGGCAGCTCCAACACGCAGCCCTAAGGTGATTAAGATCCTAGCTACAAAATCATATGTACTGCAAACAGTCTCCAGAGGAGCCTCATTCTAAAGGGGTAAAAGTAGCTTCTCTGAGCCAGGCTGCAGAAGTTTACCTCCATTTTTCTTTCTACCACAATGTAAAATGGAACCAACATAAAACAAACTAGGAGTCCCTTAAAAAGCAAAACCTTTCTCCGTCATGGGATAGTTTAGTGTAAGATCGAGCGAGGGTCTAAGACTAACTCAGGAGGAAGTGCAGGTGAGACACCTCCGCACGGGACGGGCCCTGCCGCTCTCACGGTCTCCCTTGGGCCTCCACTTTTCCACCTTTAAAACAGGGGTACATGCATATTTAGAGGTAGCATAAGGGTTCATAGGATACTATCAAGGAAACACTTAGCATCATGCCCGCAACAGTGTTTGATAAATGCTAATTATGGTTTCTACTAGTAAAAGAGATCTTCTTATAAATAAAATGTTTAACAAAAAAGATGTTCTTGAGATCCAGCTGAGATAGTCTTTTCTCAGGTAATGTCCATTAAGATCTCACAAAAGAAGGCAAAAGACACAATGTTACTTTAAAAACTTTTTTTTTAGGGGCCCCTGGGTGGCTCAGTCAGGCATCCAACTTCGGCTCAGGTCATAAACTCGTGGTCAGTGAGTTCAAGCCCCATCTGGGTTCTGTGCTGACAGCTCAGAGCCTGGAGCCTGCTTCTGATTCTGTGTCTCCCTTTCTCTCTGTTCCTCTCTCTCGCTCTCAAAAATAAATAAACATTTAAAAAAATTGTAATGTTTATTCATTTTTGAAAGAGAGAGAGAGAGAGAGAGTAAGACAGAGCATGAGCAGGGGAGGGACAGAGAGAGGGAGACAGAAACTGAAGCAGGGTCCAGGCTCTGAGCTGTAAGCACAGAGCCCGACTCGGGGCTGAAACTCAGGGACTGTGAGATCATGCATGACCTGAGCTGAAGTCAGATGATTAACCGACTGAGCTGCCTAGGCTCCTCCAGAGGTTTAAATTTTAAAAAGGTGAAAGAATTTCAAGAATAAAACCTTTTCAATCTTAGGCAGGGGTTTAAATTTTACCACTACCGTGGTTTAAACCTTGCTTCTATTTTAATTTAATACAGAAAACTCCTGAAGATGGTGTGAACACACACACACGAAAGCGGGGCCATATTAAGCATGCACAGCCACTCATTTGTCAAGGGCAATTCACATGGTATAAAAGGTGACTTGTAAACAACCTTTACTTTCTGATTGCCTGAGCCCTCCTGCATCTCTCTGAAATAAACAGCTTCCATAAGACACACACAGTAACGATCAGAGCAGCTGTAGCCATAGTAGCCAAATCCCGAAAACAAGCCACATGCTTCTCAACAGGAGAATGGATAAATTGTGTGATATTCATAAAATGGAACAGACATCAGTTTTAAAAAGGGTGAGACATTGGTAGAAAAGAACATAGGTGCAGTAAACACAAAGAGCATTCTGTTCGAGTTAAAGACGACAGACATGGTATACTGTCTGACCCATTTCTACAAAGTTCAAGAACACACTGGCCAGTAATTAAGAGTGCCGCATCAGAACATGGCTTCCTGCCTGGGGAACGGGGAATACTGGGAATGAGTATGACGCTGGAAAGGCTCTGAATCTTGATCTGGGTCGTTGCCCCACAGGCTATCTGTGCATCTACCATCCAGCCATCCATCCGTCTGTCCGTCCAAAGACGCACACACACGTAAAACTTCACTGAGCTGTAACCTTAAGATGAACGTGCATCATACACTTTATCACATGCATCTTATGCCACAATAAAGTTTTTAAAACTACTAAGCAGCTAGTAGCGTCACCTATATACTAGGCTAGGCTTTCCCCCACATAGCCTTCCGGATGTAGCACCAGGGTGCAGGGAGCTCTTCTCTTCTGTTTACTGCTCTCTCCCCAGTGCCTAGAAGAAGGCCTGGCACACAGAGGGCACCCCATAAATATTTGTTAAAATAAATGCCTTCTTCTGGTTATTCTAACACCTGACCCACGTTCCCCAGGCCCTGCCTCCCTGCCTCCCGTTGATTCTTCAGGCCCAAAGGATGTATCTGCCTTCCCATATTCTACGCCCTGCTCAGGCTGGCGCAGGGCCGGCACCTCGGCTCCCCCACCGTGTTTAACTGCAGCACTGGGCTACTTACGGCGGTGACGTCATCTGCTATGTCTTCCCCATGAGCTGTCACCTCCGCCGGAGAAGGAAGCTGAGGTTTAGAAGATCATAGAACTCTACAAGATGCTGAGTCAGGAAGTCAGAGATGGGACCCAGGTTGGCCTCGACTCCGGAAGCCGGCCTTTCAGACTCAGCCATGCTTTCTCCTCTCCATTAAGGAACAGCACCTACCAAACCCAACGCGATGCTTAAAAACGCTGCTTCCCGAGGCCTTTCCTGTTGCCTCCCTGACCGGCACGGCTGCCCACCTGCTCTTTCCCTTCCAGACCTCTTCGCACTTGCTCTTCAATAAACTTGGCTGTTTTCTCTTCATCGTCGAGGTCCTGCTTCTTCTTTTTCTCCAGTTCCAGTTGCCGGCGGATAGTTTCTGGGTCCCTGTCGATATACTGAATATACCAGCCCTTCGGAGTCTCGTCCACCTTGCATAAGCCTTAAAAAGAAAAAAAAAAAAATAACAAATTCATACAGAACCAAAACTAAAGGGAAATACAAATGTGTTTCATCTCCCTGTCATGTACTCATTCATTCAAATACACAGACTCATGCGGCCCACAAGTTTTCCATACTCACAGTCGATAAAATTTAGATATTTTAAGTGGCATATTTAATCTCCTTGAATGGAAAAAATTATCATTTTGATTTTTAACTAGCTGGGTTAGGGTGACTACATACGCAAGGGAAATACACAAAAGAAGTATCATCTTGCTTAATAATTATGTAAGTATTTAACATCCGATGAGTACGTGATACTCTGCTACCTTAACTACATAGAAATTTTCCCTGTGAAATGGAATAAAGTAACACACTGATCCCTCTCTTCTCCCAAGCATCATCCTATGAAGATTAGGAATGGAAAAAGCTGCAGCAAATCTTTAAAAAGCTCCTTATGTGGGGGTAACAAAAGCTCCCGAAAGTAAAATGCGTACGCGGGGGAGGACTGATAATAATTCTTAACCTGAAGGAGAGGAGGCTTCCGTGACAGACCTGGGTGCTGGCAAATGATCCGTTTCAGACGCTCGCGTTCGGGCAGAACACACAGAACCGGTCCTGGAAGACTGTGCTCCCCTCCACCGGGTGTTAACTGCCCCGCTGTCCTCTTCTCCATGACTTTACACAGGGACCAAGACAGGCCTCAGTGTCTGCCCCCGAGCCCCTCAGACCCTGTCTATTCTCACCTTCTCTGCCCAGCCACTTAGTAAAATCGGTCAGCGTCTCCCACTGGGTGGCATTCATGTGGATGTGCTCCCGGTGGCTGATGTACTCGTTATACACGATGTTGTTGTGAACTCTCTTGGTGCCTGACGACAGAACAGCACACTGTCAGCCCGGAGCAGCTTTATGGCTTAGGGACTTACTGTGTGTGCGACACCCAGATGCTTACCGAAGCGTCTCCTGAGAAGTTCTAGAAAGTCATTTCGGAATTCCCTGATAAGGAAAGGAAGGAAAGCATTAAGGTAGTTCTACAAATATGAAGCCAACATAAAGTGTGACTGCAAATGACACATGAAACATCCATGTGACTATCTGTTAGGAAGCTTCAAGAAATGAAAAAGGAAGGAATCCCGAAAGTTTACAGCTTTCGAGGATTTCAGTTAAAGGTCAGTTTGGAGTGGAGACTTCTAGTCTCCACAGCGCGGCTGCAGCAAAAGCGACTACACGTGTCTGGAGAGGTTCCTCCGTGAAGTCTCTCGGCACATCTGAGTGTGGCATAATGCCACCATTCTGTCCATGATACCAAACTTCCCCGATTCCATGTGAAGCTGGTACTTAATGTGTCCCTTGCACTGAATACACTGTGTTAAGTGCTGGGTAAACACAGGGGAACAAAACCTAAATCTTGACCCGGTTACGATCTAGCAGAACCAATCATAACAGAAGTCAAACTGCAGAGATGTAACACAACGTCCCAGAGTTGAGGGAGACGCCCACGGGCGATCTTTACCGTGGGCAGTGAAGTGGCAACGGGACTTTACGGGTGGAGAGGGCGACAAGGCCATTCCCGGTGGCAGAGAAACATGGAACCGTCACGTCTGGGAAATGATGACCTCACTGAGCTCATGTGAGGAGACAGAAATGAGGGCACAGTGGGACAGAACAGAGTAACAGGGCGGGGCTGGAAGACACAGCAGGAAAATGATGGCGGGGTTGATCTTCGAAGTACCTTGAACGTCATGCCCAAGAGGGTGGGCTTTATGTGTGCAGTGGAAAAGCACCAGATCTATGAAAATCTGTGATTTAGACTGATAATCTCGAAGTGTGCTCCCCACAACAGTAGCATCAACATCGCCTGGGAACTTGATAGAAATACGTCTCCAGCCCCGGCCCGGATGTACGGAATCAGAATCCGCCACTGTTCTCAGGAGCCCTCACGGTGATTCTGATGCACGTGGTGGTCTGTGAACCGTGGGCTTCAAACTTGTACAGGAGGGACAGAAGCTGCGCCTGGGAGGCCAGTGGGCAAGTCACCGAATTAATTTCGGCGACACACGCTGAGAGTGAGGACCAGGGCCGGGAGAACGCAGAGGATGGGAGTTTAAGGACACTGCAGAGGAGAATCAACACCAGGAAGTCCCAGCTTAGCTTTCCGGGTAGGTAGCTGCAGCCAGCACACGACACGCGGGGTGGACAGAACACTGCGTTCGGCCTTAAGATGCTGGCTATGAGAGAGCCTTCAGAAATACAGATCCCAGCTGCCCAGAAAAACCACAGCTTACGACAGATATGAGGAATGAGCAGTAACACTGAGGAGTCACCCCACAGAGAACAGCTGGAAGAGTGACAGAAGCCCTGGAGCCTGGGAGGAAGCCGGGAGGCCACCCTGAGGAACGTGCTTGCGATGGAGGAGCTGGGAGGAAAGGAAGAGGGGCTAAGGAAGCAAGCAGGCA
>NW_027529424.1:7629414-7629633 GCF_008692635.1 Crocuta crocuta | reverse complement strand
CGTAAAGAACGGAAACCAGAGAGGTGTTTGTGAGTAGTTAAGAGCATCATCCCCTGAAGACAAAGAGGAAGACGGAAACCGGACAGCTAAGTGAATGCAGTAAGTAAGCCCCAGTGTAGACCGCTCTCGCCAAGATGGTATTTCCCAAACGTGGCTCGTGTAGCCCATGGCACCCCAGGTGGTTTTATGTGGCTCACAGATCAATACGGCTGCCCTTCT
>NW_027529424.1:7543178-7629264 GCF_008692635.1 Crocuta crocuta | reverse complement strand
CCACGTGACCCGTGCTGCTGGCACTGAACCACCTGCAGGGCGCACCTG
This sequence comes from Crocuta crocuta, assembly GCF_008692635.1. Taxonomy (NCBI): domain Eukaryota; kingdom Metazoa; phylum Chordata; class Mammalia; order Carnivora; family Hyaenidae; genus Crocuta; species Crocuta crocuta. Next base: position 7,629,216 of record NW_027529424.1, on the reverse strand, counting down.
TCGGCATGGGGACAGCGCAGGGCAGGGGCGGCGAGGCCGGACCACACAGGCAGCCAGGGTGTTCTTTGTGGGCGCACACTTGCGGCGAGCATCCAGGGTGCTCACAGCAAGAATGTCCCGATGGGGCGGTAGCACAGCACGGAATCTCAGCCAGAGGGGCCGTGTCTAACGCCCCGGGAGGGGGGCGGTGAGGGGGACGGGCTGGCGAACAGCCCAGCCCTGCGGCCGCCCGTGCCCCGTCGTGAGCACAGCACACGTGTAATACTCTGAGCAATGCACTGACTACCCGTCACCATGCACCCTTTCCACTTGAAAGAAGGACAGGCCAGTCAACTATGGTTATTCAATAATCGATCTTTAGTGGACGTTTTGTCAAAAACAGGCAAAGTGAGCCTTGTCACATCAAGGAAAACAGCTGACGGTATTTGTTGCCCATGATAAAATTTGAGCTTTCCAGCAAAAATGTGAATCTGGTAAACTAGCATCAGCCACTGTGAGTCTGACATACCTCCGGATACTAAAGGCCTCTTTGATGACATTGATGTTGACATGAATACGTGTAACAAAATGTGTCACCATTCGGAACACTCAGTGAACCAGTATTTTCCGAATGGCCAACGCACGATGACATAAAATCATGCATGGCTACAAGGTCCCTTTAAAGTGCAAGACTAAGGGGCATCTGGGTGGCTCAGTCGGTTAAGCATCCAACTTCGGCTCAGGTCATGATCTCACGGTTCGTGGGTTCAAGCCCCATGTCGGGCTCTGTGCTGACAGCTCAGAGCCTGGAGCCTGTTTCAGATTCTGAGTCTCCCTCTCTCTCTGACCCTCCCCTGCTCACACTGTCTCTCTCTCTCAGAAATTTAAAAAAAAAAAAAATTTTTTTTAAATAAAATAAAATAAAGTACAAGACCAAGGGATCACTATGTAACAGAGTACAAAAGTTCCCGGATACGGCTTCACATTCCACACGGCAACTAATCTTTAAGAAATTATCATGCTGATGTGTTCTGGTGTTGTAGCAAAGAAGAACTTCCAAAATTATCTGAAAAAGGCTTTTAAAATATTCCCCCATTCGAACTAGACATCGATGAACTTTCTTTATGTGCTTCACCCAAAACATCTGAAGGACACTGAATACAGAAGCAGCTGTGGAATCGGACCGTCTCCTACCAGCCAGACATTGAAGAGATTTGCAAAATGGAAAGTAATGCTATTCCTTTTTTTTTCTATTTTGGAAAAATAGTTATTTTTATTAAAAAATTTATTTATGTTAGGGGCACCTGGGTGGCTCAGTCGGTTAAGCGCCTGACTCTGGCTCAGGTCATGATCTCGTGGTTTGAGAGTGCAAGCCCTGCGTCGGGCTCTGTGCCGTCAGTGCGGAGCCTGCTGGGGATTCTCGGTCTCCTTCTCTCTCTGCCCCTCCACAACTCAAGATATCGCTCTCTCAAAAATAAATAAACATTAAAAATTTTTTAAATTTACTTATTTTAACACGTAATAGTTTTATACTGTTATTTTAAATGAATTAATACACTTCATTTTTTTCATTTTTAATCCCTAACTCACAAGTACCAGTATATCAATATCGATCACAAACAAATGCTCTTTGAGGCTCTTCAGTAATTTTTAAGGGTGTAAAGGGGTCCTAAGACTGAAAGGTTTAGAACTTGGGAAAGAAAGAGACAGAAGACTAAATATTAATAGTAATAACAATTAATAGCTAATAAGAACCCAGTACTGGGTCCTCTTCTAAACACTTTAAAAGCATTAATTAACTCATTAATCTTCATCTAAACCCTATGAAATAAAGAGAACGCTTGGAAGAGGGTGCTGTTTTTAGTCCCATTTTACAGATGAGGAGACAAAGGCACAGACAAGTGTAAGTGGTTCAGAGAGAGTCACGCAGCTCATGAAGGGAGGAGCCTGAGTTTGCAGGGCGTAAAGGCAGGCAGTCAGATTCCACAGCCGTGCTCTGGGCCACAGCTGAGTTAGAATCAAAGACAATGTTTTATTTCCGGGGCGCAAGACTGAATCGTGAGAAACGCTAAATTGTGAGAAACGCTTCTGCAACAATTTCAGACTGTGATAAACTGTCAAAGGAAAACAAAAGCCGAGCATCAGAAAACAGAGCTATTGCGTTTCTGTGTGAGGAACGGACAGAGGTCCCAATGTATAAAATATTAAGCACATGTAAAGGCCTGCACGAAGCTTAGGAGATAAGGACGTCTTCAGGTTACTTACTCGGAGAAGTAATCCATGAACTGCTGAGGATTTTCGGAAGCCAGCAGTAGTTGTCTCTGGTGAGATTCGGACATGCAGTGACACTTAAAGCCATTCTACAAAAAACTAAGTAGTGGTTAGATTCTGACTTAGGTCACCGTCATGGGCCCTAAACAGAAGTATGTAATTAACTTTAAAAACCTCTTCTTTGATGATAGATTGTAACAAAAAAGAAAGAAAGAAAATCACTAGCTTTAAGCACACAGTCATGTTTTTTAAAAAAAAGTTTTTATGAGGTTGAGTTATGCAACACCGCTACTCGGAGAATAATCCCAGAAGATTAAGGAGACAGAAAGTCGTGCTTTGGAAAGCAGACATCGGTAAGAAACAGGACAGGCCACAGGAAGAGAAGAGTGATTTTGTTGTTTAAATCAACTTACCAAATTCTATTGAACACCTATGGCATGTACCGTGAGGAAAGTGCTTGGGGAAACATAAGCAGGTAACAGAGGCCGTGAGTGAGTGGCCATCAGGGGAACTTTTCTCACTCACTTTTCTCTACTTTAGCTCATCCTCCAAAATACACTATTACGTATTACAGAAGCCTCACACGCTAAATCTGCATCTTCATCAGGTGATTGTAAAAAAAAAAATGACAAGTTTTGGCTTTGTGTCTATGTGACTTAACATTTACAGCTGATTCTTCACTAGCCCCGACAATGAAAACTGGGCCTCTCCTCCGTGCTCCCATCTCACCAAGCGGGACCGTCCCGCGCCCGGACCTTCCCCCCCCTCCTGTGTTCCTCATCTCGGCGATAGAGACTGTCCCACGCCTGGATCTTCCCCCCCTTCCCCCCCCCAGGCTCCCATCTCGGTGAGCCGACGACCCACGCCTGGGTCTCTCCTGTGGTGCTGTCCATCTCGGCCCAACACTCCATCTCGCTTAGCTTCCTCGGCCTCAGTCACCCTCAGACGACCTACACAATGCTCCCAACTGAGTTCTGCCCATGCACTACTCTCACTTAAAGGAACCTAAAAGGAAACTTGGTATTGGCCTCATAAATGAAAAACCAGTACAACCTCCCATAAATTAAAAATAAATCGGTAAAATGAAAACCAAATGAGGTCAGTAAATTCTAGAAACCCAGGAGAGTGGGTGGGCAGGAGGGGAGGACTCTGGATCCGACCATCCTCCCCCTCAATCTTCCAATACTGAGAGAGAGGGAGAGGAACCGGCACTGGGAGGGGTCACCTCTCCTCCTGCAGCGCCCCTCCCAGCTGGGGGTGGGGGGCGATGCGCAGAGTTGAGGGCAAACAGGACAGAATCACCCCAAGTGTCTGACTCTGAAATCGGCCATTAAAGGAATGAGTTAAGCATATATCCCCCTTTTTGCCATAAAGTCTGTATTTAAGGAGAACCAAACACAGCTCTAGTTAATGGGAAAAGCTCAGTTTTACGAAGAATGGTAGCCAACAAACAAATTTAGAGAAGTACAGAAAAATTACCACTTTGCAACTCTTAGGGACATAATAGACTCAAGCAAGGATGCTAAGACCCCTAAGTGAAAGGCTGACTGTAAACTAGATACATTCCTTACTAACTGCTCCGCAAGAGGGAAATCGCTACTTTCTAACACAACTGTCATCTGTGCTCAATTATCCTGGCACCAGCTGACATTATGGGTCTCCTTATGTGATGCATAAACGTGCACTGTGTGGTGCGGTGTGAACCCCACAGGATCACCTACCAAGCAGTCTTCCCCCAACCATGTAACCTGAACCTGATCAAGCCTTCGGCTCCAAGCTCCAGTTCAGAGAAGGAGGGAGAAAGACAACCACAAGGCAACTTAATTGTTTCGTATCAGAAAGTGGGACTGGTCGGGGCACTTACTGGACAAGCCTCTTCAAGTCAACGTCAGAAAAACAACTGAAATAGCAAAGATACGGAAGCAACTCAAGTGTCCATGGGCAGGTGAATGGATAAACAGGACACACACAATGGAATATTGCTTGGCCTGTGAGAAAGGATGTCATCTCGCCATATGTGACAATATGGATGGGCCTAGAGGGTGTTATGCTAAGTAAAATAACTCAGAGAAAGACAAACGTCATATGATGTCACCTCTATGTGGAATCTTATAAACAAGAAAAAGGGGCATCTGGATGGCTCGGTCAGTCGAGCGACGGACTCTGGATTTGGGCTCAGGTAGCGATCTCACCATCCTGAGATGGAGCCCCGCGTCAGGCTTTGCCCTGGGTGTGGAGCCTGCCTGAAATTCTCTCCCTCCCTCTGCCCCTCTGCCCCAGCTCACGTGGGCATACACGTGCACTTCTCTCTTTCAAAAAAAAAAATAATAAGAAATAAATAAACAAAAACAAAAGCCCAATGAGACCTATAAATACAGAGAATAAACTGATGGCTGCAGGGCTAAGGAAGGCGGCTGGGCAAACAGGGGACAGGGAGGGGAGATGCAGCTTCCAGTGATGGAACGGGAAGTCCCGGGAACAGACGGTGCGGCACAGGAATGCAGTCGATGGCACTGGAACAGTGCTGCATGGTGGCTGTGGTGAGCCCCGCACAAGGTGTAAATTATGTTGTACACAGAAACTAATGTAACTAATATGTGCGTGGTGAATGACAGCTATGCTCATATAAAAAAATTAATTTAAAAAAAGGAAAAACAATTGGGTTTCGGGGGGATGGGAGGGAAAGGGAAGTGGATTCTATATTCTGTTTAGAGTTGAGGGAGGATTAAGAGTCCTAATTATCCAGATTTTTAGGGCAATGAAACTATCCTTTATGATACGATCATGGATATGCCATTGTCCATTTGTCCCAAACCACAGAACGTCCAACATCAAGAGTGAATCCCACTATCGACTACAGATTTGGTGATGACGATGTGCCCATGTAGCCTTACTGACTGTAACAAAAGTCCACGTCTGTGGCAAGATGCTGATAATGGGGAAACTGTACAAATGTGGGGACCGGCTGTGGATGGGAGGTCTCTGTACCTCCCGCTCATTATTGCTGTGAAGCTAAACCTGCTCTAAAAAAATAGTTTTTTTTTTTAAGCCCTAATAAACAAATCTGATTCATGGCTTTTGATTGGGTGTTGGTTTTAAAAAAAAACTTTAAAAAATTTTTTTTAGTGTTTATTCGAGAGAGAGCGAGAGAGAGAGAAGAGTAGGGGCAGAGAGAGGGAGACACAGGATCCAAAGCAGCTCTAGGCTCCGAGCTGTCCACACAGAGCCTGATGCGGGGCCCAAACCCAAGAACCACAAGATCATGACCTGAGCTGAAGTCGGACACTTAACTGACTGAGCCACCCAGATGGCCCAAAAAACTTTTAAAAACATTTGTGGGAACAAGGCCGTAAATGTAAATATGGTTTGTGTATCACATGACATAGAGGAATTTTTATTAATTTTGTTATGGGTGATGACATATATTGTGTCTATGTAGAAAAATAGCCAAATATCTTAGAGAGAAACACTTAAGTATTTAGAGACAACATATCCTGGATGTTTGCAATTGACTTTAACATATTTCTGAAAAAAGCAAAGCCGGCAAGTGTCTTTAAATGTTAAATATGGGTAACAGATATCCAGATGTTCACTGTACTTGCCTCTAATTTACTGTGTGAGACTTTCACCTTGACTGTTAAAGAACTACAGGGGGCGCCTGGGTGGCTCGGTCAGTTAAGCATCTGACTCGATTTCGGCTCAAGTCATGATATTACGATTCATGAGTTTGAGCCCCACAACAGGCTCCATGCTGATGGGTGCAGAGCCTGCTTGGAACTCCCTCTCTCTCTGCCCTTCCCTGCTTGTGCGCGCTCTCTCAAAATAAATAAATAAAACTTAAAAAAAAAAAGAAGTGACAGGGCACCTGGGTGGTTCAGTCAGTTAAGAATTCAGCTTGGGCTCAGATTATGATCTTGCCATTCGTGAGTTCAAGCCCCACGTCGGGCTCTGTGCTGACAGCTGGGAGCCTGGAGCCTGCTTCGGATTCTGTGTCTCCCTCTCTCTCTCTGCTCCTCCCCTGCTCGTGCTCTGTCTGTCTCTCTCAAAGTAAAGCATTAAAAAAAAAAAAAAACTGGAGAGAAGCAAAAAGAGTCACTGCATCAGTGTTATTCAATGTGAGTCCTCCTTAAGTATCTAATCCCTCACCTGCAGAAACAATTACCCACTGTTCCGCTGCATGTACCCAATCCAATTCAACCTCCGGAGAAAACCATGATGCCTCACTAGCTTGCTCTCAATTCTTCAAGGGGCCTCACCATCCACCTCATTAATGAGAAAAAAAACTATAAACGCCGCTGTACTGTATACAGACCTTTTCAAGATCTGCCCAAAGACCCCTGGGGCCCCTGTACACATAATTCACTGATTGAAAACTCACCATCTTCCCGGTGGGTACAATTATTATTCCCACTTTTCAGAGAAGCAAACGGGCAGAGGGAATACAAGTAAGTTGCCCAGGCCTACACAGCTAGCAAGCGGCGCGGTTAGGATGCAGAATCTGACTGTCCGCGATCGTCACCACAGTAAGTCATATCCTGGGCCTGACACCCCGCAGGTGATCAGTAAACGCTTGTCAGAGGAGGGCTGTGCCAGAACTTTCTGATCTGGTCCCGAAAAGAGGGGCGAATCCTGATCATCCTGTTTCTCTGGCGTCGCATCAAGTCAGAGATGACTGTTACTGTCACTGGCGCGCACGGGGCACCGAACTATTCAACGCTTCCGTTTATGACAGCTTGAGTAGCATCGCGTCTATGAGAGCTGCGAAGCCTCTTATTTCATTTCTTTCTGGAGGACGACCGTGGAAGAAAGTGTCAAAGGTCACTGGCCCCCCTAGGATCAGGGCTGCAGGGGCGGGCGGCGGGGCCGAGCCGAGCCGCTGCCTCGCCCGGCGCAGAACCCACTCGGCCGGGAGCTCAAGTTCCACTCCCTCACCCCCGGCGCCAGGGACTGGAACCCGGATTTCCAGGCCCGCTTACCTCGTCCCGGCACTGCTTCTGGCACATCTGGCAATACCAGCGCAGCTTCTGAAGCCCCTTGGATTTGATCCTGTTGGCAATGGCCTTGGGGGTAAGGAAATCTGACTTCCCCATCGCCACCACAGCTGGGACAACTTCGCCGCAGCGCCCGGCCGACCGGAAGCGGAATGAGGCCGACTGGAGCGGGGGCGGGACAAATACTGGCCGCGAGCCGGAAGGAGGTGGGGCCTCGGGAGGCTGGCCTCTGCCAACGCTCGCGAGGCTTCCTTCCGTCCGGCGGGAGGAAGCGAGACTGAAGGAGAACGCGGGGTGGGAGGGCGCTTTGGGAAGGTCCCGCGCCTGCGCGGTGAGGCCTGTCTCGCCGACCTTCAGCCGGGCGGGTAGCACCATGTTCTCTCGGGCCGGCGTTGCTGGGCTTTCGGCCTGGGCCGTGCAGCCGCAATGGTATGGCAGCTGGCGGGAGGAACGAGGGGCTTGCGAGGAGTGGGAGGGCTCGGTCGGGGGGAAGCGGAAGCGAGTGGGACGGGGCGAGGGTCGCACGGCCTGCCCGGCCTCGCGTCCCGCGGAGGCCCCGGGAAGCCCGGGCTGCGGGAAGCGCCTCCGATCCGGGTGGGGCGCGAGAAGGGGCTGCGGCCACAGCAAGGTCCGGCCGCGTCCCCTGACGGGGGGCAGGGTGACGGCCACGAGGATCGGTCACCCGGGACCCCGGGGTTGAGACTTCAGACCGAACTGATTTCAGGATTGGTTTCGGATTCATTCCGCTCATACTCGCTTAGGGAGCGCCTGCTGCGGGCCGGGCAGCGAGCGTCGTGGAGTTTTGGCCGGGCCCCCAAAGCGAGGGGGTGGGGGGACGTTCGGTTGTGCTGTGTGCCCTTGACGCCTTTTGAATGCCTCGAGTGCTGGGCAGGGTTTGCATGAGCCAGGAAGAGCTGTTCGATTCAGCCAGGCGTGTGCTAAGCACTGACATGTAGCAGGCTCCTTGCCGGGCACCGCCGAGTCAAATACGTGGCCCCGTGGGCTTATGGGAGTTGGGGGTGCAAAAGGGACCTTAAAAATCCGCCTAATGGGGATCGGAAGGGAAAGACACCTAGCACTATCCTGAAACCAGTGTGCCGAAGCAAGTACCCTGCAAGGTCATGAAATTGCCCCAAGGTCCCCAGGAGGAGGAGGTAGATGGCGGTTAAGCACCGTCTGTTAACTGCCGTGCGCGTTTAAGGATTTTAAACATTGGTTTCTGGGGGGGGGGGGAATAGTATATTGGAGGGCCAAGCGGTAGGAGGATAAACCTGGTTTGTGGGTGGAACCGTATAATAGGATGAAATGTCTTGAAGCTAGACAGAGGCTGGATGAATTTCAGACACGGTGCTAAGGAGATTATTGGCTGGAAGCGGAGTGTACCAATTCCCTGGTTTTACAATAAAGGAAGAATTCTAACGAGCTGCAGCACTAAACTGGGATTTTTGTGTCCTAATTTACGTGAAGGGACTCTAAAGCAATCCTTGAAGTAGGTACGTTTTTCGTTAAGCAAAGAATTCATAACCATATTCAAAATTTCTAGGGTACTGAGGGAAGGAAATCTGATGTGAATACCTGCATGAAGCTGTCGGTGGATTTGCCATCTAAGTCAGATTTGTTTCTAATATTGAAGAAGAGTATTCCGGGGAATGAAGTCCCGTTAGTTGGGTTCTCTGTCATGTAGGCTGTCCCATTTTTTAGTCACTCAGCACACAGTTGGGTGCCTGCCCTGCACCACTTTGGTTCCGTGGAAAGTACTAAAAAGTGGTGGTAAACACATACACGTGGCCTTCACTTTGTGGGTCGTTCTCTCCTTCCCATCTTGCTGTGACGTGTGTCCTCCGTCAGTATTTCTACCTGAAGCAATACCCAAGTTGATCTTTAAGAAATGGAAAGAGTTTCTGAAACAAAGACATGATATTTTGCATAAAATTGTATTTTTTAGAAACCTACAACCTAGAAACAAAAGATAGTTTGAAGATCTTATAGTAAAGGATTGTCCTAAATAAATAAGAGTTGTTAGTACTGGGCTCCTAAATTGGAACCCACATTGGCAAATACAGGTTGTAGTCCTGACCTACTTCCTTTAGAATGTTGGTTTTAAATTGGTAGGTTATGAATATTCATCAAACATTGATAGAAGGAAAGCTTTGTCACGGGATTCTGTTACTCTGGGTGCCCTTTGATTCCCACTTATCATTGCCTTTTAAATTCAGAAATAAAAACCATCTTAATGTTTCACATTTCACAGAATTAATTTGGAAGGGGAAAAGTATAGCTTTGCCTTTACCAAACCATGGAGGGGCATTTCCTCCATTCTGTTTTGGTTTTTGGAAACCTTAAAAATGCAATTTGTTATTGTTACAGTTTTTGTTTCAGGGAGGTTAGCTTACTAACATTAACTAAATGTTAGGCTTAATTAAAGTCTTAGTGAAGTTATTTTAATTGTTTAGGGTATCAGTAAAATACCCTAAATTTTGGGAAATTAAATTTGTTTTTAAGTAGCATGTAAGGAAATGGAAATAAATTTGGGGAAATACGTTTCTATTTCCTCATCTTCCACATTCTCTGAAATGGAAGTGTTTTCTAATAGGATGCCGATAGCCATAAATCAAATTATATACACTGAAAATAAGGGAGATGGTATTTCAGGAGAGGAAAGGCAGATTGCGTTCTGAGATTGCGGTAGCAGACATTTGCTCGTAAATGTAAAAAAAATGTGAGGCATCAGTGTGTAGTATAGGAGACCCACTGCGGAGCTGACTTCCAGGATTTGAATCTTAACTGCCACTCACGGGTACCCTGGGCAAGTTCCTCACCTGTGTCTGCCCCCATTCCTTCATCCATTAAATGGAGGTCATAATCGTGCACAGTTCGTTGAGTTAGCGTGAGGATTAAACGAGTTAGTACTTGAAAAGAACGCAGTGTGGTGGAAGAAATGCTGGTGTGGACCAGATGACATAAACTCAGGTGAAGACGGCTTGATGCAATTCCTGCATGAAAACCTTTACAGTACTTGCCAAACAAGGCTGGATCGTGGGTGGTCATTGGTGAAGAGGTGCCAGGGGTCATTGTTTGGTGGAAGGCAGGTGACGGACTTCCATACAGTCATTTATTGTCAGAATTAGATCTACTTCCTAGTTTTCCTTGAGAATTTGTTGCTGCTGCTTTCTTAATCTTTGTATTATATGACAGTGCACCCTTTAACATTCTTTCAAACTATAGTTTCTTCAAATGAAGAGTCACTCACCTAGGCACCTCACTGACTCCGTCCTCCACTGCTCTCAGCTTTGCTGGTGGAGCAGCATTTGATGGTGACCCACAACCAGTGATTTTTCCTATCCACTGTCTTTGATGTATTTCTCCAATAATCTGAGATTTCTCAAGACGTGATGTGCTTTTCCAGAACATACTGCTGATTCGGAACTTTATGTTTTCGTTGGCAAAAATTAAATATTCACAGCAAGCTGCCCCAAAAGGGATTTGGGATCATCTTCTGGTTAGTTTATATGTACTCCAGTCATACTTAAAAATAAAGTAACCCACGGGGGCACCTGGTGGCTCAGTCCGTTAAGCGTCTGACTTCGGCTCAGGTCATGATCTCACGGTTGTGGGTTCAAGCCCGTGTCCGGCTCTGTGCTGACTGCTTAGAGCCTGGAGCCTGCTTTGGATTCTGTCTCCCTCTCTCTCTGCCCCTCCCCTGCTTGTGCTCTGCCTCTCTCTCAAAAATAAATACACAGTGAAATAATAATAAAGTAACAGACATCTTAAGAACTAAACAAAAGCTAACCACGCTGAGAGCAGTTCACAGTGGGAACATAGGGCATGTACACAGCATAAAGAATCACAAGCGATCTTGCCTTTTCATACCTCTCACCTGGGATTCTTCCGGAAACCAGAACGTTCTGTGTTCATCCAAATACGGCATGCAATTCAGATTTATTCCCTACCATATTCTCTGACAAGAAACTTGTGTCCGCTAAATTGGAATATCTGCCTAAACCCATAATGTCCAAATGTCACTCCTTACAGTCTATAAATTTAGAATGTTTGGGGTGAAAATTTTGATATACCCCCCAAAATCATAAAAAATGATGTTACTTTTCAAATGCCATTATGAAAAATGTTAAGAGAATGGTCAGTTTGTAGGTAAGTCTGTTCTGAAATAGCAGAGCTTGTCAGTATTTGACAGCTCTTAGCTTTTCCCTCAGTGGATCCGTTCTTAAAACCTAATCTAACACTTTTCATGTAGTTTCTCCTTTCTCTTTGTATTTCTTTCTCTATGGGTGTATAATACTAGTAAAATGTGTAAGTCAAGAGATTTTTTAAAATAACGTTCTTGGTTATGACCTTTCAGATTATTTGTATGCACATAAACATAATCAAAATGGATCATATAATATAATTTCATAGTCTGTTTTTTAAGGTATTAACAGGCTTTATTTTTTCATACAGTTTTTAGACTTGCAGAAATACAGAGCCTATAGTACGGAGGGTTCCATACACCCACATCCCACTCTGGACAGGCTCTGCACTTACTAACATCTTGCATTAGCATGGTATATGTACCTACAATTAATGAGACAATGTTGATCCATTATTAAGGTGCATAGTTTCATTAAGGTCACTCTGTTGTATGTTCTATGGTTTTTGACAAATGCATAATGACAGGTATCTACCATTATAGTATCATACAGCATAGTTTCAGTGGCTAAAAATCTCTCCCGGAAATCCTGGCAACTATTGATCTTTTAACTCTTGCGGCAGTTTTGTCTTTTCTGGAATGTCAGGTAGTTGGAATCATACAGTATAGAGCCATTTCAGATGGGCTTCTTTGCCTAGTAATATGCAGTTTAAGTTCCTCCTCCATGTCTTCTGTGGCTTGATAGCTCATTTGTTTTTACTGCTGTGTAACTCCACGGTATGGAGGGCCCGGTTTGTTTTTCCATTTGTTTGTGTATTGAAAGACATCCATTGCCTCTGGTTTGGGGGATGGCGAATAAAACTGCTATAAACATTTGTGTGCGGGTTTTTGTCTAGATATAAATTTTCAGCTCAGTCGGGTAAATACCGAGGAGTATGGCTGCTGTATTATGTGTTAAGACTGTTTAGATTTATAAGAAATGCAAACCACCTTCCACAGTGGCCATAACCATTTTGTGTTCCCACCAGCAGGCAGGGAGGGTTCCTGTTGCCCTGTATCCTTATTATCATTTGGAATTGCCAGTTTTTTGTGTATTTTTTAAAAAATATAGCCAATCTTGGGGTGCCTGGGTGGCTCAGTTGGTTAAGCATCTGTGACTCTTGATTTTGGCTCAAGTCATGATCTCATGAGTATGAGGTTGAGTCCCACGTTGGGCTCTGCACTGACAGCGGGAAGCCTGCTTAGGATTCTCTCTCTGCTTCTCCCCTGCGGCCCTGCCTGTGTGTGCATACATGCTCCCTTGGGCTCTCTAACTAAATAAAAACAAAATAAAAATGTAGCCATTCTTCTAGGTGTGCAGTGGCATTTCATCCTTTTAATTTGTAATTCCCTAACGACAGGAAAACTGAGTATCTTTTTGCCATCTGTCTGTCTGCCTTGGTGAGGTTTGTGTTCAGATCTTTTGTTCATTTTTTCACTTAGTGTGGTTTTCTTACTGTTGAGTTTTAAAAGTTCTTTGTATATTTTAGATAACAGCCCTTTACCAGACATGTGTTTTGCAAACATTTCCTCCTGGTGTGTGGCTTGTCTTTCCATTCTCTTGACAGTGTCTTGTAGAGCAGAAGTTTTTAAAATTAATAAAGTCCAGCTTGATCTTTTTTTTTTCCTTCCATGGATCATGCTTTTCATGTTTTATGTAAAACCTTACAGCCATACTATCCAAGGCACCTAGATTTTCTCCTGTGACATCGTGTAGAAGTTTGATAGTTTTGTGTCTTACCTTTAGACCCATGGCTCATTTCACGATAATTTTTGTGAAAGGTATAAGATTAACTACCTAGGTGAATATTTTTGCATATGGGTGTCCAGTGTTGAGTACCGCTGTAGAAAAGAGTATCCCTTCTCCATTTAATTTCCTTTGCTGCTTTATCAAACATGAATCATTTGACTGTTTGTATGGTGCTATGTCTGGGCTTTTTTTCCCCTTATGCTGTGTGTTTTATTCCCCTCACTGACTTACTCTGTAACTGGAACCCTGTGACCCCACTCGCCTTCACCCATTTTGCCCAACCCCCACTCCTCCACCCATCAGGTCCTTTATTATAGGTCTCAGTCTACTTGTTGTTTGTATATTCATTTGTTTTTGTTGTTGTTTTCGATTTCACCTTGGAGTGAAATTCTGAGCTCTCTCGCCTTCCACTGATCCCTCGTCCACACAGTCTGAGGATTACTGTAACTTTACAGAAAGTCTTGAGATCAGGTGGTGGGGTCAGTTCTCCGAGTTTGTTTTTCAGTAGTGTGTTGGCCCTTCTAGGTGCTTGGCTTTGCCAAATAAACGTTAAAATCAGTTTGTCGATACACACAAAATAACTTGTTAGGGTTTTTGTCTAAAATTGTATTGATCAAGTTGGGAAGAAGTGACATTTTAGAAACATTGAATCTTCCTATTTATGAATGTGGCATTGCTCCATTTATTTAGATCATTTTTCATCAGTTTTGTAGTTTTCTTGTGGCATATTTTGTTGTTTTATATATACTTTTTCTGTGTTTTTTAAGTTGTAAAATGTACATAACATTAAATTTACCATTGTCATCATTTATAAGTCTGCAGTTCTAGGATAGTGTCTCTCTAACTTGAAACCGCAATTGTTCATAGCTGCTATTAAAAACAAAAAAAGAAATTGACTTTTGTATACATTGACCTTGTTCCCTGCAACCCTTACTGTAATTGGTTCCAGATTTTTTGCCGATTCTTCGGGATTTTCTACAGAGAGTTGTGCCATTTATGAACAAAGGCAGCTTTAGTTTTTCCTTCCCAATCTGTATATCTTTTAACTTCCTGTTTTGTTTAAATGCATCAGCCAGGACTTCAGTACAGCGCTGAATAGGAGTGCTGGGCAGATATCCTCGCCTCAGTCCCTATCTTAGGGGGAAACTCCTAACTTCTCATCATTAAACCATAGGGTTGTTTGTTTGTTTGGGTGAAGTTTCTTATTTGCTGAGAGCTTTTCTCTTTTCTTTTCTTTTTTTAACCATGAATGGGCATTAAATTTTGTCAAAAAAATTTTCTGCATGTATTGACTGATTTTTCTTAAATGATGAGCCAGCCTTGCATACCTGCAATAAATCCCACTTGGTTGTGGTGTATAATTCTTTTTAATACCCTGTTGGATTCAATTTGCTGTTCTTTATTGAGGAATTGTGCATCTGTATTAATGAGTGTTAATGTCCTCTAAGTTTCATTTCTTACAATGATTTCATCTGGTTGATATGAGGGTCCTGCTGGTCTCAGAGGATTAGGAAGGGGTCTCTCTTCCATTTCTACTTCCCTCCTTTGGCACCACGTTCCATGTTCCGTGAGTTACAGGTCCGTACCTCAGTCTCAAAAATCTCATGTGTTTTCCAAGCCCACTGGACATTTCCACCTCGTCCTAGGGTCTTTTTAACTATGTCATTTTCATTAAAAGTTACGATCTCTAGTGAGATCATCCCCACCCCAGTTTTCTGTCTAGGTTAATGTCAACACTATCTACTCATGTCACGGAATTAGAAATCATTCTTATGTTTTCCTTTTCACTCTTAAGAACTTGGTCATAAATCTAGGGTCCTGTTGCTTTGCTTTTAGTTCAGATCCTTGCTGCAGCCGCCCTGGGAGTCTCCATGCCATCCATGTTCCAGCGTCATTTTGTGCTTTCCACAGACTTTATGTTTGATACGTGTTGTCTTCATTAGTAAGGTGGCAGTCCTCTTGCATTTATCATTCAGGTGTGTGTGTGTGTGTTTGTGTGTCTACACATTTAAGTCAATTCTTTTTTTGAGAGAGAGAGAGAGCGAGCAAGCATGGTAGGGGGAGAGGGGCAGAAGGGGAAAGAAAGAGAGAGAGACAGGGAGAGAGAATCTCAGGCAGACTCCATGGTCAAGTGTGGACCTGATCTGAAATCAAGAGTCAGACACTCAACTGAATGAGCCACCCAGGTTCCCTTAGATCAAATCATTTTTACTTTTATGCATTAGCACTTTAATCATAAAGACTAAAAAAAATACTTACTGTAAATTGTATGTAAATCGTTAGTTTTACAAATCTTTATGAGATAGTAGTGCATCTTGTGGTCACAGACCATGTCCTGGAGCATAGGAGCTGCTTAGTGCGTAGCACCTGCGCGGCTTAGTCGGTTTAGTGTCAGCTCAGGTCATGATCTCACAGTTTGAGGGGTTGAGCCACCAGTCAGTCTCTGCACTGACAAGGTTAAGCCTGCTTGGGATTCTTTCTTTCCCCCTCTCTCTAAGCTACCCTGGCTCAAGCTCACATTCTCTCTCAAAATAAATTAATTAAAAAAAACCTTAAAAGTATATATATGTTTAAAAATAAAAAGTAAATAAACTGTACTTTCACACATGATCATGTTACAATGTATAATTGATCTAAGTGTTAATTTGAAAAGGTTTCAGTGACATAAGGAAGTCAAGGTAGCTTTTTTGAGGTGGCTGACCGCGGTTTGAGGTATAGCTAGAAGCCCAACAAGGGGCAGGGCTTTTCTGTTGTGGAAACAGTCTAGGCAGAGGCATCGGGGGGACTGGAGTGTGCGTGAACGCCATTTGACGGCCGTGGATGCTTTGTGTTGTTGCCTCAAGCAAAATGAGGCCTCTGGTAATAGGGTTTGGTGTCCATATTGAGGATCGATTATAAAAAAGTGCGTATTTATAAATATACATATATCAGGGTCCTACACTTGACAGATTGTTTCTTCATGGGGTATTCTTTAAATTTATTAACTTTGAAGGTGTTTCTTGTGTATTACAATGATTTTTAAATAAACTAAAATATTTTTAAAACTTTTATTTTCAGGATCCAAGTTCGAAATATGGCAACCTTAAAAGATAGTAAGTACTTTATCTCAATATGTGATTAAGAAAAACTAAATTTTGACAAATAATCAAAAAAAATGCTGCCTTAGCCCATCGTATATTTGGTCAAAATTGATAAAATGAATCTAGGTCTTAGCATATGACATTGAACTTGTGTTGTAAAAGACCAGTGTGAGGCAACACGTGGTTGGTCTGATGCTGTTGTCTGTAGAATGACAGTAAGGTGACCAGAGAAAACCATATGTAAATGTTTTAAGTGCCTGAAGCGCTGCTCTCTGCAGCCACCCGCCCACTCTCCATAGCAGCTGGGCTTCGCCTTTGCTCAGTACTCGTTCTGACTCGAGGCCTCATTGAGCGTCATGCGGTTGCTCGGTGGTCTAAGTGCTGATGATCCTACCTTGCAGTTTAGAAAGATACTCCGATAAATTTTACAAGCAAAATTATAACTCCTTTATCGTAACACACCACTTCTGTTTTTCAGTTACCAGACGACTCAAATCGATCAAAAACATCCAGAAAATTACCAAGTCTATGAAAATGGTGGCAGCAGCAAAATACGCCCGAGCCGAGCGGGAGCTGAAGCCAGCCCGGGTGTACGGAACGGGATCTCTGGGTAAGAGAGGAGAGGAGCCTGTCACAGGCCAGAACATGACGGTCAGCACTGATGCTCTTATCTGGTGCTTACCTGACCACAGGCCCATTCTGAGTATTTGACATCACTCAGTTTTCACAGCAGCCCTGCAAGGGTCTGAGCTGCTAGAACCCAGTTCATAGACGAGAGACCCTGAGGTCAGGGAACTTGCCCTGGGTCACCTCCTTACAGGGTTTGGCCTCAAAGCCAGTCTGTTTATTAACCACTGTATGTGACTCCGTGAATGTTTAAAATACTCTGAAAATTTTCCTAGATTATTAAATATTTAATCAAGCAATTGGAAATGTGGTGCGTTCAGATCGGGTGCTTGACTTTGTCCTGTTGGGCTGTGACGTGCCGATTTAGGACTGCGGGGCGGGGAGGCGGTCCCTGCCGTGGAGCTCACTGGGCAGGCGCGGAGGGGACCCGTGGCCACACGAGTGGGATGTCTGAACAGCAGCCGGAAAGAAAGCAAAATTTCCCCGTTTCCAAATTGAGGAAAATGTACGTATCATCTGTGTGTTAATGTATCTACATATTACGTGTAAATTGCCTCGTGCAGAAGTTTTCCTGTGTTCTTCCCTGTTTCTTAAACATCCGTTCCTACTGGTAAAAAAAATTATTGCGTGAGCAAAGGATAGAGCACTAGGCCGGGTGGAAACGGCCACTCGCTTTAACAGCAGCTCCATGACAGGCATGGAGCAGAGTCGGTGGCTTGGGGTCTGCGACCCTCATCACCTCCAGCCGTTTGCTCTCATCAGTCCTGTTCGCCGCACAAGACATACACAGCACGTAGTTGGTGGCTTAGTAAAGACTGGCTGATAAATTACTCTAGCCTGTTTGTATGAAGAGAGAAAGTCATTTCATGATTCACCTTTCTTGCTGCTATGTATAAGTGTAATGAATTTGTTTCTCTCCAAAGCCTATAACCACACAATTATCTAATAAAGAAGAAACTGCCTCAGATATCAGATTAGACTATTTGTGATAAAATATTAAAAATTCAAGCCAAGACCACCATCTGGCATGAAGTCCTTTGTACGAAATATCAACTGCTAGATATTAAGTGGCTGATCATTGTGAATGTTTACGTTAAAGTCTCTCAGCAGGCACGTTAACGCTGCACAATATACAATGTAAAAGGAGACTTAAAAAAATAATCTCTCTGCTCTCCTTCACTTTGTGGCTGAGTATTCGCTTCCCCCTGCTTTTTGCGGAGGGTCCTCGGGTACTGGTGTTTGAGAATCTCTGCTCGATAGTGAGGACAGGGCATCAGGACTGGCGTGAAATGGGTGCATGTGTCGGCCGGAGACGCACGTGTAGCGGCGGGGGCACTGACCGCTCGGGCTCACCCTGCGCTTGCACCCGGCCCTGGGCCTGGCCAGTACCGGAGCTGGCGGGGACTCAGCCGGCGCGTCCCAGGGAGACTGCAGCTCCCCCCCACCCCACCCCACCCCGCAGACTTGCTGAACTCGCCCTGAGGTGCACACCCGACCCCTCTTCCCTCCTTCCCAAGGGCCAGACCTGCGTCATAATGCGGTGGCTCTTCTGTCTCCTTCCAATGCCTCCTCCACAGCCATTTCCTCCACTTCCCCCGTAAATCCGTGCCGAGTTCATCCTGTTTGATCCTCTCTTGGCCTATGCTGCTCAGCAGGCTAGACCAACCAAGCGAGGTCGTTAAAGCAGTCCCCAAGATAAGGTGGCATCTGGTATTTTAATGCCAACAGTTTTTTAAGAGCTTGATATGCAGGTTATATGAGCATGTCAGTAAATATTTGCTTCCTACTTTTTTGGTTATATGCTGAATATTTATTTGCATCCTTCAGAGGTCTATCTAGATAAGTTGGTACTCTGTAATTTAGTCCCCTTTACAAGTTCTTCAATTGTACTAGAGATTTCTTTGTCTGTACTTGAGGTAAGTTGGCCATTAATTGGCCCTTATCATATAGAGCCTTTATCATATAGAGATTAAACCTTTATGCTTTTCAACCTGATTGTAAACAGAGTAAGTACAGACAGCTTTGATTAGTTAGATGCCACCTAAATTTAAGTGCATCATTTTGAAAATAGCCAACTTATAAATTAGGGATTATTGCTGTATTTAGTGTGCTTTACATATTTTAAAATTCTTGTCTTTGTTTGTATTTAAGCTCTGTATGAAAAAGCTGATATTAAGGTTCCTGAAGACAAGAAGAAGCACCTCCTTATCGGGGTGTCCTCTGATCGAGGGCTCTGCGGTGCTATTCATTCCTCGGTTGCCAAACAGATGAAACATGAGGTGGCCACACTCACAGCGGCTGGGAAGGAAGTTATGCTGGTTGGAATTGGTGATAAAATCAGGGGTATACTTCACAGGTAATTTAAATAGATAGTGTTTATGTCTAAGTGGGTGCCAGCATGAATAACTGGGGGTGTCTCTGATAACCAGTTGGCATTGACATGGTGGGTTTTTTTTGGTTACCTACTTTTATATCCCCCAAGAGGTCTTTGTTTTGTTTTTATTATTTCAGGAGCTTCAGAATATATAGATTTCTTTCCTTGTCTTGTGTTTCTCCTTCGTCCAGCCCCTAAGTGGCATCCAACAAGAGTATCACAAGCTGTTGGCATTTTATACACACGAGGACTCTGAGCAGCCAGCACAGCCTGGAGATGTCAGAGTGAACCGTGGTTACACTATTCTGTGTGATCCCCTGATTCTCTTGTAGGACTCACTCTGACCAGTTTCTGGTGTCCTTCAAAGAAGTGGGAAGAAAACCTCCTACTTTTGGAGATGCATCTGTCATTGCCCTTGAACTACTAAATTCCGGATATGAATTTGATGAAGGGTCTATCATCTTTAATCGGTTCAGGCAAGAAAAATTTAGTATTCAAACCTTTTTAATGCTTACGTTCATAATTTAAAATAAGTAAATGCTTACTGAGCAGTTTAAAATGCTATTTTGAGGGACGCCTGGGTGGCTCCGTTGGTTGAGCGGCTAACTGGATTTCAACTCAAGTCATGATCCCAGGGTCGTGGGATCAAGCCCCACGTCTGGCTCTGTGCCGCGCATGGAACCTTCCTAAGATTCTGTCTCTCCCTCTGTCCCTCTGCCCCACTCGCAGTTTCTCTCTCTAAAAATAAATAATGAAATATTATTTTGAGATTTATATTTGCTTTACAATTTCTAGGTCTGTCATCTCCTACAAGACAGAAGAAAAGCCCATCTTTTCCCTTGACACTGTTGCAAGTGCTGGTAAGTGGTTTTTGTATGAGACGCATTTTTCTGTGTAGAAAGGAGAGATTGGTACGTTCAGGAAAACAATGTTTGTTAGGAGGGTCTGTCTCAGTGGGAGCACGATGATGTTCAACTCTTTCTGTCACCTTCCATCAGTGGCTTTTGTGTCTCTAAGGACCCTCACTGCTTTCCTTCATTAATTGAACTTAAATAAACAAGTCATTCTCAGCGATCGGAACGCCTAGCTAGAACTGGCTTTGCAGCCCTGGGAACCCCGTGGGTCAACATAGCCACAGGCAGGACCCGGGCAGCCACGTGAGCGGTGCTTGCAGCTGGTGCACAGTGACCCCTTCAGTTCTCTCTGGAGGCGTGCTCCCCTTCTACAGATAATATTTCATCTGTTAAGATGTACACTTTGTAGCATTTTAGTGTCCCTGAAGTTGTGGGAGGCTTCTGCCAGCCAGTGGTGTGTCATCCTTAATTGACGATGTTCTTTCGTTCTTAATGGTATACCACAGGGGTTATCGTCATAGTATTTTAAGTTTGATGAAATACAGTACCGTCAAGATGCATGCAGCTTCTAATTCTGCCCCCCTTCAATATCCCACTTCCCTCTTGTTTTCCTGATGGATGCGTGCAGATTTCCCCAGTAATCACATGGCTTAATTTGGGAGTTTTGTATTCACTATACGAGTTTCAGTGTTGTCATTAATTCTTTTATGAAAACACACCACCCAATTTGAGTATTGCTGACACTGTGCCAGGCACTCTGGTGCCATCCAGAGGACTTTAGAACACTGGGAAATGCAATGAAGTTATTTCAGCTGTTGGCTTCTTCATTTTTATTAAGTGTTTGCAGCTAAATATCAAATGCTTTGTGTACCCATTATATTTTGCTGAAAATCTGCTATAATCAATAGTGTGGAAGTGGATGAAACTTTTAGAACTGAGTGTTTTAACCTATCTTACGTTGTTGACTTCTGCTTTGTAATTATTAAGGGTTTTCACTAGCAGGCTGCTTTGATTAAATCACCCTGTGTGCTGTGTGGCTTGTTTTAACAGAGAGCATGAGTATCTACGATGATATTGATGCTGACGTGCTGCAGAATTACCAAGAATACACTCTGGCCAACATCATCTACTATTCGCTCAAGGAGTCCACCACGAGTGAGCAGAGCGCCAGGATGACGGCCATGGACAACGCTAGCAAGAACGCCTGTAAGCGCACGGCGGATTTCTTCCAAGAGCCTTCTCTTCTGGGAGTGGCACGGAGACCTGGCCTCACAGACGTCACTGTCAAGTAGGCCAGGAAACAAGAGCAAGAAGCTCAGCCCGGTGCTGCCACTGGGTCCATGACATTTTTGACCAGTGACCATCTGGTTTCCTTGAATTTTCTTACCTGAAAAGATAAATTAATGTTCTCTGCCTTAAAAGAGTATATCTTACTTGGTAGGAAGTAAACTTGCAAGTATTTGGAGAGGTATCCATAGAAGAGGTGACAATGTCTTTCTGAAATTTTTTTGAGAGGCCAATTTTGGTGCCCAAGGACATGGAAATTCTTATTTTTAAATGAAGCAACATACACCTGTGAACATACCAGTGAACAGCTTATGCTCTCGTGGTGTTAGGCTTTGTTGTCTGATCCTTCTGTTTTGTTCGCAGCTGAGATGATTGACAAACTGACTTTGACGTTCAACCGCACGCGCCAGGCCGTCATCACGAAGGAGCTGATCGAAATCATCTCTGGCGCTGCGGCTCTGTAAGTAGTGGCGGCCGCCTCCCGCGCTTCCTTCCTCGTCTTCCGTGTCTGCCGGCTCGCTGCCTGGGGGTTTGAGAGTGTGTGCTCTTGTTTTGCTAAAGGTGGAATGATCCGTTGCTTAATGTCGGACCCTACTCCTAGGCTATAACGATTTGGTGAAAATGGGCTGTCTGCTTCATTCCACTTGTCGCAGCTCTAACCTTTAGGCTTAGTTTCTTCTTTTTAGAAATCAATAAATTGCTAGCTTTCACTTTCCTAAAGCATTAGGAATAAGGATGTAGGTAACTCTGTGTCATTATAAAATCTGTCTTTGGAACTTAAAACATCATAAAGCAAGCTTTCCAAGTATAGGATTGGTTTGGGTTTTGGTTTCACATAAATCTTGGGTTTTTGGTAAATCTTGTAGAAATTGGTTCTTTACTTACTCAGTTTTTTATGTCAGTATAAGATAATGTACCATTTTCCTCAAGAAAGTTTCTTGGTTGTCTAGATATATTGACATTTGTGAAATCAGGGTTAAAAACTGAGGATTCTATTTAAACAATGACTGAATTGAACACCCACCATATGCCAGGTTCAGTGCTAGGCAGTGTCCAAGGCTGTGACACTTTCTGTCACGGGTTAGACACTCTTAACAGCATAACGAACATCTGCAGGTAATTGTGATGAGGGATAAAATGTGTAGTAGGTTATCTTTGACTCATTCTCACCTCTACTAATTAGTTACTAAGGTATAAATTTTACCTTCAAATGTGCCTTGAATTTTCCCTTTATGCCCACTTAACGCAGATCCTTGTCATTTCTCTCCTGAATTAAAAAAGATACCAAGTGCATAATCATCCTGCAAAAACAACTGAGCTTGGCATCTGTGATCCTGTTTTTTCTGGCCACCAGTACTCTCCAGTCTAGCCTTATCGCTGCCGTTTCTCACTTCCCTTGAACTTCAACCACATGAATGTACTTCCAGATCTACAAATATGTCATGTGCTGTTGCCTGAAATGCCACCCTGTTCTTCCCCCTGCACCCTGGGTTCTTCAGCTGACAGACTCCTCCTGTCTGGTCTTTCCCAAGCTGAGAGAATCCTTTACCCCCAGGAAGTCCCCCTTCACAGTCTGGGTGGGGTGCCCTTCTTGAACACCCTGTGTCTTGAACACCTTTGTCACCGATTACACTGTTTTATTAGGAGTTGCCTCTTGAGCTGCCTGTGTGCTCCCATGGCTTGGGAGCGGCTGTGGCTGACTCGCTTTTGTAGCCCGGTCCCCAGGCATATACTTCCTCAGTAAATATTTGTTGAGCAGACGGGTGATGTACCGTAAGAAGTGGAAGTCCAGGGGCACCTGGGTGGCTCGGTCGGTTAGGTGTCTGACTTTGGCTCGGGTCATGAGATCTCAAAGTTTGTGAGTTCGAGCTCCCACTGGGCTGTCTGCTGTCAGCACGGAGCCTGCCTCGGGTCCTCTGTCCCTCTCTCTCCCTGCTACTCCCCTGCTTGTGTGCTCTCATTCTCTCTCTCTCTCAAAAGGAAATAAACATTTAAAGAAAAAAAGTGTAGGTTCAGAAGAAGGAGAAATAATATGTCGTTGGGTATGTGAAGATGTGGCTCCTTGTTCAAAAATCGGACAGATAGATTCCTCACTAAGGTGGAATTTAAGTTGGTCCTTAAGAATTATCTGTCTCTCCAGGGTAGAAACTGGGCAGAATGTCTTAGAGACACAAATAATACTGTTGGAGGCCATTCTGTAAGTTGTCAGTCGGACCCGTCAGCTTTGCTAGCCCGGGTGTCCTTGGTCGTCTTTTGTTTTCCAAGCCTGACCTCGGTCTAGTCACTGACGTTGTGTTAGCATCACGGAGTGTGGGCAGCATATCGTTCATTATCCTCCTTGCTGACTGTCCTGCGCGAAGGCTGACTGTGGCCTCCTTGGGTGTCAGGTGCGAGGAGGCCTGGGGGAAAGGGCTGCATTCCGAAGGTTCCAGGGACTGTGGGATCCAGAGAGCCAAGGGTCTTACTTTCTCTTGAAAAAGAGGCACTGGGAATAACGTGAGGCTACGACGTCTGCAGAATTGGGGGCCGCACTCTGTGTTGACTAGAAATGTGGGAAACCTGCTGGAGAGGAGCAAAGTCGGGGAACGAGGAGAGGAGATTGGGACAGAAAAACTCAGAATCGGGCCAGAAAATCAAAATATCAGAAACTGACCATTAAATTTTTGCTTTCTAGAAAGGTAGCCTGAATCCTTTATTAAGGGTTGGCTGTGGGGCGCCTGGTGGTTAAGCGTCCAACTTCAGCTCAGGTCATGATCTCATAGCTCGTGAGTTCGAGCCCCGCGTCGGGCTCTGTGCTGTCAGCTCAGAGCCTGGAGCTGCTTCCGATTCTGTGTCTCCCTCTCTCTCTGCCCCTCCCCAGCTCATGCTCTGTCTCTCTCTCTTAAAAATAAATGTTCAAAAGCTTTTTTAAAAATAAAAAAAAAAAGGGTTGGCTGTGCAATGCAACCCTGGCTGGGGACCCAGGGCACACGCACACTCTGTGACCCCCTCAGCTACTCCGTTAGAGATGTTCCTACATACACACACTTGGCGACTCAGTAGTGTGTTATGTGCCATTTGTAGAAAAAGTAGGGGCTTAAATTATACCTTCAGAGTCTTGCCTTCCTGCATGAACGTGGTCTTACTGTTCTAACCAGACCGAAATTAGTAACTTTTTGTAACAGTCATTGAATCTGTTTTAAAGGAATATTTTGGTAACGAATTTACATGATCTGCTCCAGACACTGAGAAAATGGATGTTTTTAGTTGGAAATGATACCTGATTAACTAGCATGGATTGCTTGTTGACTGGCTTGTTTTGTCTTTTTCTTCTAACATAATAACCAGGAATTAATGAAAACCAAGGTTCATCCTCAGACAAGAGGTAAAGTGGTGTTATTTCATACGCTCTCCCCAAACCCTCCAGAAAAGAAATCCAGCAGCTATAATTGAAGCTGATTTAGTAACCGTGAAACTGATTCTCTGAGATTTAGATTTTGGCCCATTTATAGTAGTTGCCAGCTTGCGGTAGCATATGGGTAATTCCAGGAGCTTTTTTTTTTTTTTTTTAAGATTTATTAAATAAATTTTAAGGATAGAGAATTGGCATTATTTTGACATACTAAATATAGAAGAGTGAAGAGTGGTGGTTCTCAAACTTGATGGTGTCAGGACCCCTTCACATCTGACGTAATAGAACAGGGCTAGATTCCCATCGATCTGTGCTCATTCTGTTTTGATATTACAGGCCAGGTAGGCTCTGGAACACGCTACCATTTACTTGAGAATTACTCATTTACTCATTACTCATTTACTTGAGAATGAGTAAAACAGGCAAAGAAGAGGTTTGTCCTCATGGACCCCATTGAAAGGTCCCAGACCAAAATCTGAGAATTACAAGTATAAAGTAACATTTTATTATGTTAAGTCAGTTCTTTAAATCCCACTTAAATGTGTATTGTCTCTTGAAACATCATTATTTTTCCCTCTAAAACTGAGTTTTATTTGCTCTGTACTGTTTTTCAGGTAAAGAAGGAAAATTCAGCCGGCTGATTTCAATTTTAGCATACTGCTGTCCTTGTGAGAAGAAATTGTTGTTTCAACTACGAAAGACAGCAGGGTGTTTGTAAATTATCTTACAATAAACAACTTACCATAAGAAAATCACTGTCTTATTATGTAAGAACAATAGTTAATAGTTTTCAAGATGAGATTTTAAAGATAAGTGACATACGGGGCACCTGGGTGGCTCGGTCACTTAAGCGTCTGACTCTTGGTTTGGGCTCAGGTCATGATCTCACAGTTGTGAGTTCGAGCCCCGCATCGTGCTCTGTGCTGCCGGCTCATAGCCTGCTTGGGACTCTCTCCCTCCCTGTCTCTCTCTCCCTGTCAAGATAATTAATTAAGGAACTACATTAACATGCTACTGCTAGTGACGTTTGGTAGGGGGACAACTGAAGAGGCCCTGAAGGCACCGCACTGGAAGAGCCTTCCGGAGCCCCGCGTGTTTGGGGTCAGGGCTGAGGGGAGAGGTGACAGGCCCGGGCTTTCGTCCTTCTGCACCTTCATAGAACATCCAAGAAAACGAAGTAAAAATGCTACCTTCTATGGGGTATAGACTTCAGGCATATAATTCCTTTACGTTATAAATCTTTTCCAAGCACTGAAAAACCTCACTATGATCATTCACTCCACATTGACAGTTAGATAACCAGTAAGATTGGAGACCTGACCTGATTACGCACATGTTGGCCATCCAAAATACCAGGTTTTTCCTATTTATCTAAAACAGGGAGTTTAGTGTTATTAATTACAAAGTATATAAATTACAAGAAGTATAAGTAATATGTACCGTAATATATAAATTACAGAACTATGAATAATGTATATAAAAATATAAAAATCATTTTAAGGGGCGCCTGGGTGGCTTAGTCGGTTAAGCGTCCGACTTTCGCTTAGGTCATGATCTCGCGGTTTGTGGGTTCGAGCCCCGCGTCGGGCTCTGTGCTGATTGCCAGCTCGGAGCCTGGAGCCTGTTTCAGTCTGTGACTCCCTCTCTCTCTGACCCTCCCCTGCTCACGCTGTCTCTCTCTCTCTCTCTCTCAGAAATAAATAAATTAAAAAAAAAAATCATTTTAAAAACCCATTTTTAAGAAACCATTAAATACACATAATTTAGAAAGTTCTTCATGGGTGCGTTGGGTGGCTTAGTTGGTTAAGTGACTGACTTCAGCTCAGGTCATGATCTCACGGTTCATGGGTTCGAGCCCCATGTCAGACTGTGCTGACAGCTCGGAGCCTGGAGCCTGCTTCTGATTCTGTGTCTCCCTCTCTCTCTGACTCTCCCCTGCTCGTGCTCTGTCTCAAAAAATAAACATTAAAAAAATAAAAAAGTTCTTCAAATACTTTGTTATTTTACCAACAACTGTTTTCATAAGAATGAACTGAGCAGGGAGTAGTATAAAA
This sequence comes from Crocuta crocuta, assembly GCF_008692635.1. NCBI lineage: Eukaryota > Metazoa > Chordata > Mammalia > Carnivora > Hyaenidae > Crocuta > Crocuta crocuta. The sequence goes on along the minus strand of NW_027529424.1, from coordinate 7,602,375 downwards.
ACTGGTTAGCTACTGCAAACCTGTAGAGGACAGTACTGACCTTGAGGAGGCTGCTGGGGGAAGATAAACTGAACAGGATCCACGGTTATTTTCCAGCTTCACTGAGAGTTTACAGGAGTCACTTGAAGGGTCTGTGAATGAGGCTGTGAGGCATCGGACAGACACGGAAGTGGGTTCAGAGTACCAGGTCACTCAGTAACGTTAGCAAGGAATGGGTGCAGCATGGAGGGGTTTATTTTGCTTCTAAACGCGTAGGCCTATCTCCAGCTTTGAGGCCAGCAGAACATTCCGGAGAGGGTGGACTGCGTGTTCTAGACAACACAGCAGGAAGAAACGCAGGAATTTGAGCACATAGTCCCTAGGAGCAAAAATCTGTCCAGCTGAACATGATGTACCGTCACAGGTTCAGAAGAGAAGGCCACAGTCATGAGGCCTCCTAACAGCCCTCTGTGCGTCTCTGGAGTGTCAATGTTCTGGTCTCTTTGCGGTTCTGTGTCTGGCACATGGCGGTCCTGGGTTTGCCAGCCCTTCCGAGGACTCCCTCCGCCTTTCTCCGAAGTTGGATCTCATTTTCTGTGTCCCACGTTTCCCACTCTGATATGCTAGTGGGATACATCTTCCAGGGAACTAGGTAAACCTTTTAAGATCTTGGATACCTTGGGGCGCCTGGGGGGCTTGGTTAAGCGTCCGACTTCGGCTCAGGTCATGATCTCGCGGTTCATGAGTTCAGCCCCACGTTGGGCTCTGTGCTGACAGCTCAGAGCCTGGATCCTGTTTCAGATTCTGTGTCTCCTCTCTCTGCCCCTCCCCTGATCATGCTGTCTCCCTCAGAAATAAATAAAACATTAAAAAAAAAAAAAAGACCTTGCATATCTTAAAATTGGATTCAGTGATGTTTCAGTGGAGCAGAGCGGGTTGGAGTCCCAGCTCAACCCCTACCAGCTGGGACCTTGGGCAGAGTCCCTTAATCTTTCAGACTCACCATCTTTCAGACTCACCACCGACAAGAGGGAGACTGAAGCAGGACTTGCTCCAAGGGGCTGTCGTGAACATCGAATGAGCTAATATTTGCAAAATACTCAGAATCTGATGCAGGGCGAGTGCTGAGTAGAAAGTGATGCCACCGGTGTGCCTGGGGCCCCAGGCCTCTGCTTGAAACCCACTCCTGTCCCAGGGCCCCCAGTACCCGGTGCCTCCACGTTCCACGATCCGCCAGGACCAGGGCTCCCCGGCTCCTGGGTCCTCCCCGTGTGTCAGCCAGCCGGCAGACACCCTGCTCTTAGGGACAGCAGCCACCCGCTGTCCCCTCTGCTGCAGCTCTCACAGCCAGTGCTGCTTCCTTGGCACCAACTGTGTCTCCCCTCAAATCCACTCTCTTTTAAGATAACGCCTCCATCGAGAGAAAACTCGCAGGTGGTCAAATCTCCCTGTTTTCAAGTGTATATAATTCACGGAGTTTTAGTAGGAACCAGAGTTGTGCTCTAATTCTACACACTGTTGCACGATGAATTGTTCCAGAAGGCATGACTCATCCAGCACTGACTACCTGCTAGATACCGGACCATCTACGGAGCATTTATCAGTGAATGGGAGGAAGGCACAGCCAACAACAGAAGGAGGAGCTTGGTCGGGGCCTCCATCAGACGTTAATGAAGTTTGTTGTATGTGGGATATCCAAAGGGACACTAGTTGTTGACTAGACGCAGCCAGTTACACTAGTCTGAACCTCGAGAAAGATTTGGGATACACTGTTATACTGGAGAGTCACCTTTATGTAACCATGAAAATCAATGGAGGGAGTAGTATAAAAAGAGGACAAATACTTAAAAACTAGGCAAAGGCATTAGAGGAGAAAGCAAACGTTTGACACAGTTGAAACCAGGGTCTAGAACCCGGATCTTGGTGTCTAAATACTGTTTGTCACTGGCAAGAACCAGAACCCCTGGTGGCTGATTCCAAGTCTGGGGCTGGGAAAAGCATACCGTGAGCCTGGAAACTCGTGTCACAAAATAAGGAAACCCCCAGTGAATGACAGAGCCATGCCAAAATAGAGCAAGTGGCCCGAACGGGCCCCTGCTGGCCAAATATGGGACAATTTAAGCAGCCAAAGAATAATAATGGTTAAGAGATTCTAACTCACTGGATACAAATCAGTCTCTGACCGCATACTAATATCGTACTAGAAAAAAATGAGAGAACTTTATAGAAAGATCACCGCTTTGTAACCAGCAGTGTAGCAAGCATCTCAAGAAGAGGAAAGACACAGATGCTCATAAAACCAGAGCAGTGAAAGGTTGTGGGGAAGCAGGCAATTCAAACAGTCTCAAAGTATCACCTTATAGATTACTTATTAATTTCAACGTTAAAGAAGAAAAGGACCTCTTACAATGGAGAGACTGGGAGATACTTAGGGACCAGACTTTGTCACGTGAGGGCACAAAATGACCCTTGCTGTTACTGGGCAGAAAGTCCAGATCACCTGCGGAGGAATATTGTTGCCAAAAAGGTTTACCTTGAATCTAATCAGGTGAGAAAGCAACCAAAAGACTGCAAGACATTCTATAAAGTAACAGTCCAAAAAAGAAGTTTTAGACTTTGCAAAAATGTTGTCATAAAAGACCATAAATAAATAAATACATGAAAGTCGTACATACAACAGTGGGGGGCTGCTCTTACTGGAAAAGACTTTAGAGGTGACAACAAAATGCAATGAATGATTCTTAATTAGTTTCCAGACTAAAAAGTTAAAAAGCTAGAAAAGGCATTTGGAGACTACGGGAAGATCTGAATACGCACTCGATGCTAGATAATACTATGACTATATGTCACATAGTGTGTGACAATGGTAATGAGCTGTAATGGAAGGTATGATGCCCCTCCAAGACCCCCCAGCAGGACACCCCCCAGCAGGATGGAGGAATGTGTTCCCCCAGCTTCTGGAACACCACCCTCCACGACTTTACCCTCTTGGGAGTTGCCTCAGCTGGAGACTGCCCTACCCAAGGTCACGGCCCCCTCCCTCCTGGGCAGCTGACGCCCGCTCGGTGTGGGAGTACAAAGCCAGTCCTCCCTTGCCTGAACTCAGACAGTTCCACCCTTCCCCCCAGCCTACCTTCTTCCCTTCCTGGACCAAGACCCCAAGGGCATTCCTGCAGACCAATCTGCACCTCGGGGGGCTGCTTCCCGGAAAGTCCCACCAGGGCAGTTTGTACTGGAAGGGGGTGGGGGAGGGGATGCTGGACCAGACACCTGGGGGGGCCACGAGACCTCCGCACTGATCGCAGATGGAGCAGAAAAAGCCCGTGGCACAAGGTAGGTAGTTCGGGAAGGCGCAGGTTGTAAAACTTTCACCAGCCGGCATGATGTGTAGGTGTTCAGATATTCAAGCAAGGTGGAGACGGCAGGGCTGTGCCTGTGCGTGTATCATGAATGCGCTTGTGATAAGAGAAGTCAAGGGGTCGAGAAGGAAAGCTCACCTGGTGAGCTTTGGAGACGGTTCACAGGGCAGGGGTGGGTCAAACAGATGGGCAGCGCAGCAGAGTGTCCTCAATCTGTACCATCCAAGGAATTCACGGATACGTGATTAGGTGGCCAAGGACGGTCGCCTCGATGAGCAGCCATGATTCCTTGACCAACGTCTGGAACGGAGGCCATTTTCAGCCTGAAACTCTGGAGTCTGCAGGAGGAAAGACTGCAACGCCCAGCGGAGAGGACGGCGAGTCCCCTACTCCTCCGGCAAAAAAAAGCGACAGCCACTTGCTGGAGGAACCGTCCACTGGAGAAAGGGAATACTCACACCCTTTGAGGCCTGCTGAACACGGGAGCTGAGCTGAGCCGAACCGGGAGGTGCAGAGCCACTGTGGGCTTCTGTCGGGGTGGGGGGAGGGCGGCAGATGAGGCCCGATAACAAATGAAGAATTGGATCCCTGGGTTGAGGGGCCCAGTCAACGGTGGATTCCCGAATTCCTGGATGCGTAGGCAGATTAGACGTGGAGGGAGGCGAGCACAACCTCCGCTTGTTCCTTGGCCTGTGGGGTCGGAACTGTGGTAGCGGGAAGGCTGAGCCAGGCTTTTGAGAGTGGCCCCGGAGCTCTGGGGCAGGAGAAGGCAGAAATCAGCGGCATCCTTAAGGCCCCAGCGAATGCCGGGCCGGTGATCCCCATGGTATCTTCACATATCATTTGACAGTTCGGTCCCTACAAATAAAACTCTTCCAGTGACCCACCTGGGAAACTGTTCTTGTCCCTGCAGCTCTGGCTGCTCCAGGTTGATAGTAATAACTTGCAAATAATAATTTGCAAAAGAGGGAAATGCCCTCACCCTGGGGCACAGCAGGAGTCCCACTGAAATACTAGCTACGGTTGCCAGCCAGGCCCTTAAATAAGGGAGGGGCCAGCAGGCAAAGAGAGAAGTCGTTGTGCAGGTAAGAGTAACTGCCCCTGATCATTGGGAGGCCACACTGCAGGCACACCACGGGCAGCCAGAAGGACTGTCTGGCACCCAAATGGTCTGGTCGGGTGCCTCTTGGTACTCTCTTGCCCAGTGTCGTGGGCCACGGACAGGCCGAGTGGGCACTGTCTGAACAGAGCGTGGAAACAGGGGGCTCAGGCCTCTTAGCAGATACAGGTCTGGGTCAGGCCGCTAGGAAAGCCATGGGGACCCGTAGTGGTGCCAGCTGAAGGCGACAGAAATGGAGAACAGACAGTGGAGGAGGACACCCATAAGCACCAGGGGGCACGACTGCGGCAGTCAGGGCTGTGACTTGTCTTCTGTCCTTCCTCTTTTGTGCTTTTCCTAGGAGAAGAGGCCTTCTGGAACCCTGGAGGACTTCCTCACACTCGCACCAAGAAGTGGATCTCACAGCACAAAGCTGCTATGGCCTGAATGTTTGTGTTGCCCGCAGACTCACGCGCTGGGTATCGTCACTTATTACAGTGTCAGGAGGCAATGAGGTCATGAGGGTGAAGCCTTCCTGAATGGGATTAGTGCAATTATAAAAGAGAGCCGCAGAGCTCCCCTGCCCTTTCCACCCTGTAAGGACACCACGAGTCTGCAACCTAGACGAGAACCGTGTGGGCACCCTGACCTCAGACCTGCAGCCTCCCGAACTGTGAGAAATCAATTACTGTTGTTTGTAAGTTACCCACTCTGTAGTATTGTTATGCTAGCCCAAACACACTAGGGCAGGACGGGACTGAATCTTGTAATGTGCTGCTCAGATCCCCTCAGGAATGAAGGACTGTAGCTCTCCCTGAATGGCCTCAGGGCAGAGAACACCTTCGCCCAAGATCGCATGCCCTCATAGAATAACTTGTCAATATGGGAATGTAAAGTCCCAGCCCCTTTGTCCCAACACCAGGGCAGATCTGAGACACCAAACCAGCGTTAGAGTTCGCTGGGATTGGCTGAGGTCTCCTTGAACGTGACTGCGATCCCCTCCCCTTGCACAGGTGGTGATCCCAGGAGCACTCCTTAATGAACCTGTAGGCCGATCTCCATCAGCAATGACTTCCTGGGGCACTGAACCTGTGACGTATGGGTATGTAGGGGAATGTCTGTGCTTTGCAGAGATACAAGCTGAAGTGTTTCTGGAGTAAGTGTGATGATGTTTGCAACTTATTTTCAAACTGTTCTGGAAAAAAAAAAGTATGTGTGTACATGAATATAGTAAATGTAACAAAACATTAGCAACTGATGAATCTAGGTGAAGTATATACCTGTGCTTACACTTTTCTGTAGGTTTGAAATTTTCTGAAATAAAAGATTAAGGAGTTGTGCGCGCACACACACACACACACACAGAGGCAAATGAAGAGGGGTCTAATATAGAGCTGGAGAGGAGGATCCAGAATTTCAATACTTCTGGAGGGTCAGCAAGAGAGCAAGGTGTTGTGAAATCCAAGGTAGAAGAGAGTTTCAAAATTAAAGTAGTGTTTAACACTTTCAAATGGCCACAAAACGGTCAAGTAAGGCCAGGACTTCGAGTGTCCCATAGAGTTAGTATCCAAAAGGTCCCTGATAATCTTGAAGACACAAGAGTCAGTGAAAAAATATTATAGGCACCCTGCCGCCAATCAGTTCTCTGCAGAACTGTCATTTGGCTGAAGCACCACATTTTTGGCTAAGACTTTTAAAAATTGAGCATCTATTATGTTCAAAGGTCTGGAATACTCCCTGTAGGGAGAATGTGGAACCACTCAGAGACACAATTTACTGGCAAAGATGCATAAACTCAAATACTAAGTGCACTGTGCCAGGTATAAGCATAAAGAAACTGACAGAGAAATACAGAGGAGACCGATGAGGGGAAGGGAGAAAGGAACACTCCAGAAGCTTGAAGAGGGTGGGGAGCATATTTAAGAGACCATTAGATCATCCATTACAATCAGCTACCCACAGGGTGAGTCTGGCTTCGCTGTGGGATTCGTTTGGCTTGCAAATTAAAACTTTAAAAATGTATGCCGAATATTTACAACTCGAGATATGTATCACAAAGTCTCGACTCCTGGCAATGTGCAGACATTGGGGAAACACTTGGCTGGGGCTGAGAACCCCCAATCTCTCAGCCTGATGCATCGATTGAAGGTACTTGTTCAGACTCTGTAGGCAACGGAGTTCTATTGGACCCAGGGCTGGGATTAGAATGAGGGGGGCAGCCGTTTTTTTTTTAAATGCTATATTAAAATACGATTGATCTTCAGTTTTCTGGTGCTCTGCTACATTTTGCACGGAGGCTACTGTCTCCCTCGCCTGACTCTATCTATAAACTCTGAGCAGCACGGACTTGACTTAACCTCTACAATGGTAAGCAGCAGCCGAGGCAAGATCAGACCAGATCCGACCCGCATTTGGGGGGAGCACTGCAGTTCCCACGCCCCAAACCCCGCCCCTGCTGCACGCACAACAACCTCCCGGGCGCCCACTTCTCTCTACCACTCGGATTTCAGTTGCATATCCCGAGTACGTCCGACAGCCCCCTCTCCCTTCCCCTGCAAGCGCGCCCACCCGCGAAGGCCCCAAGCACCTGCCTCCTCGGGCGCATCCTCCACCTGCGCTCGGCACGGCCGCTCCCTGCGTCCCCCCAGGCCCGCCAGTCGCTCCCGGCACCATCGCTCCGCTCCAACAGGGCGGAGCTTCCTCAGGGGCGCGCTCGGCGTTCGACTAGTGCTGCCTCGCCCCGGCGGCCGTCCAGCGGGAGGCGGAGCGAGTCCAAAATGGCGGCTCTCAGGCTGGCGCGCTCCGTGCTGCTGGCGCTTTGAGGTGGTCGCCAGGGGTCGGGGGGACGATTTCCCCGCCGCGGGGGCCCTAGAGGATGACTCGAGGGCTCTGCTGAGGTTAGGCGCTGGGGGCGGAGAGAGTGGCGGCGAGGGCTGCGGTGGAGTCCACGGAGCGGGATGTGCGAGAGTTACTCCAGGTCGTTGTTGAGGGTCTCGGTGGCGCAGATCTGCCAGGCGCTGGGCTGGGACTCGGTGCAGCTCAGCGCCTGCCACCTCCTCACGGACGTGCTGCAGCGCTACCTGCAGCAGTTGGGACGGGGCTGCCATCGGTACTCCGAGCTGTGTGAGTACCGGGCGGGGTGCGGGAGGGCTGCCTCTGGCCGGTCACGAGTGACACCTCCGCTCTTCCCGTCTCTGCCCCGGCGGCTCCGGGGTGTCCGTCGTCCCCCCCCTCCCCCCTTCCCCGAGATCGGGTGTTTCCTCGGCCGCTGACGCCCCCCGGATCCCGCTGCCGCCCCTGGAAACTCCAGGCGTCCCCGCGGTGCCTCTCCCGCGTCCACCAACTTCCCGCCTCCGGCCGGGACCCCCGTCTCCGCGCTCAGCGCCGCAGCCTCCGCCCCTCTTCTCTGGTCGGAAACGGGCATCGGTCCCTGCTCGCCGTCTCCTTGTTCGCTGCGCGTGGAGCCACCTCCGGAACGCCTTGCAGCCTCTGTTACTTCGGTCCTTTCCCTCCCTTGCCCGCAAACTACTACAACTAGTTGTCACAGGCGCTCCGTCTGCCGGCCGGTTCTCACAGGCGAGCACTCCTCGGCTCCCGACAGCACGTCCCCGTTGACAGCTCTGCCCCGGCGGCCACGCTGCCCGCCTCTGGGTGTCTGCGCCTTTCGCAGGAGCATCTCCGCTCTGCCCCCTCCGCTGTCACTTACGCCTCCCTTACTCATCGATTTCCCCCTTCATGTCTGCATGTCAGTGGCTACCAAAGTGTGGTAGAGGGAGCGTCGGCAGTTTACAGGGGTCCCCAGGTAGCCAGGGCGGCCGCGTGGGTGGTTTTTAAGTGCATGTCCGGTGGTATCTATCGCTGATGGCGTTTAGTAACTCGGAGTGTTTAACAGAAACCCCGTCTCACTGGTGTGAAGTGCAGTGTGTGTGTGTGTGTGTGTGTGTGTGTGTGTGTGTGTGTGTAGGGGAAGTACCAGTCGTGTAAACTGCAGGTCGTTACTGGAGGCGCTAAGCGGGAGAAGTGAGTGGAGTGTTTGCTTTCTCAAAGCCGTCCCTTCCTAGACTGGAGAATTGAGACCCGCAGGTAACACACTTCTTCTCCCCGAACTCCATTCCGGCTTCCACAGTCCTACCAGGACACTCTGTCCGCAACACACATCCGATTGAGTCATTCTTAAAAATATTTTAATGGGGGGCTGGGTGGCTCAGTCGGTCAAGCATCCGACTTCAGCTCAGGTCATGGTCTCACGGTTCGTGGGCTCAAACCCTGCGTGGGGCTCTGTGCTGACAGCTCAGAGTCTGGAGCCTGTTTTGGATTCTGTGTCTCCCTCTCTCTCTGCCCCTCCCCTGCTCATGCTCTGTCTCTCTCTCTCTCTCTCTCTTTCTATCTCTCTTTCTCTGTCTCTCTCAAAAATAAATAAATGTTTTAAAAAATTAAAAAATATTTTAATTGGCACACCATCGGTTTGCAGGCGGAAAATCTAAAACTCTTCAGTGGCACGTGGTTTTCTCTGGGAGCAAAGCTTTTTCTCATCTGCTGCTGTTCTACCCACAGCCGTGCAGAGCCGCCCGCCTCATCCAAAACGTTTAAAGCTACCTCTTCCTACACGCGTGCGGTTCCCTAGAGTGCCCTTCGCCCCCTGGTCCCTCAGGAGCACTGCTTGTATTTGAGACTCACTTATGGCTTGACTTAGGAAACTCACATCATCTGATCTAAACGGTTCTGTGCATAGTCCTGTGTGTTAACATCTGCTTAGTAATCATCTGTGTCTCTCTCGCCCTTTTCTGTCTTCTCTCCAGGCAACAGATTTATTACATCTCTGTTCTTTAACCTAGTACAGTGCCAGAATGTACGAGGCGCCCAGGACATATTTCCTGAATAAATGAATGAGCGGATAACCTACTACATAATAGCAGTTCAGTCACCCGACTCTTTGAGTTCTCAAGTGTGTATTTTGGGAATACCTGCTTTCACTGATCCCTCTAGTCTAAATGTGGAACTGCCCAGTAACTCTCTGTCACTGGTATCTTGAAAGTACAGCACCAGCACACCACTCTCTTGGGTTTTGCTTCTTTTCCCTCCCTCCCCTGGCCCATGAGTATACGGCGGTGGGTACGCGTGGTCCAGATTAAGGTTTTGCTACCAAGTTCCCTAAAGAAGGGCAGATGTTCCGTGTGTTTAGGTGATGAGTGCATAGTCACCTTCCCTGCCCTCTGGGCAGAACCAGAGCAGGCGCTGGCGCTGCAGGTAACCAGGTGTCCCACTGTCTCCAGTAAGCGTGCAATGTGTCCATGTCAGTCCCTTTCCTAATTACCCAGTGCCTGTAGTCAGTTTCCTTGCTGTTAGCGAGAATGTGACTATCGGGTTCATTGTCTTCCGCCATGGTTTTGTGACTTAGTAAAAATACTGCTTCCTGGTATATTTATTAGTTACAGACTTTTTTTAGGTTCTTTTTTCTTTCCTGTGCTCATTTTAAACTCCAATTTTGACCTCCAGTTCCCGCTGTGGAGTCCTGTATTCTCCTTCTTTAAGTTCTCGCTGTCTTTTGACAACACTGACTGAGGACCACTGAGAACTGAGCGCTGTGTCGGAGACCTCGACGTCCTAAGGCCCAGCCCCGGCCCACAAGGTGGGGACGGGTGCAGACTGTGACCAGAACACACTGGTGGTGTTCACTCCTTTTAAAAAAAGATTGCTCTCAAGTTAAAGCAAGTATCCAAAGTGGCTATCAATTCAACAAGTAATGCTTTTCAAAATCCCCCTAAGGTAATGATTTGTGAGCGCATGCAGGGCAGGCGTTTCCCTGTGCGTTGTATTATGTATTAAGTACGTGTGCGTGCACTGCAAGTAGGTGCTGAATATTTCAGGATGACTCTTCAGGACTAGCACTTGTCACTTACCTGGTGTAGGCAGTGAACGCAGAAGGACTAAGGTAAAGGAGAGATGGCTGTGGGCTGGGGCACGGCCCCTCCCCGGGAAGGCTGAGATTTGAGTTGAGCCAGCGTCATGCTTGTACAGAGGTGGAGCGGACGCCAGGCCAGAGTAAAGCATAACCAAGTGTGACAGAAGAGCCAGGGAGGTGGCCAGCTTGACAGCGTGTCGCCAGTTCATTAGGAAGGTGTTACAGGAAAATGTAAAGCAGAGTGAAATTCAGTTTGGGGGGGAACTTCGAGGGAATGGAAGCATTGGTGGGGAGCACTGCATGCTTCCCAGGACGGAAACAGTGTGGTGAAAGCGATATTTTAAGACAATGGTGCTCTCGGGTGCCTGGGTGGCTCAGTTGGTTAAGTGACCGATTTCGGCTCAGGTCATGATCTCAGAGCCTGTGGGTTTGAGCCCTGTGTCGGGCTCTGTGCTGACAGCTCAGAGCCTGGAACCTGCTTCTGATTCTGTGTTTCCTTCTCTCTCTGCCCTCCCCCATTCGTGCGCGCGCTCTCTCTCTCTCTATCAAAAAAAATAAGCAAACATTGAAAAAAATGTTTAAAAAAAAAGAAAGAAAGGAAAGGAAAGAAAATGGTGCTCTCATTGGGTGCAAGGGAGACTCCAGTGAGGAGAACTGGAAACCGAATGAGAGAGCAATGGTAGGAATAGAGATAAAGACAAAGTTCTGGAAATCAGTGGCCCAAAACGGTGGGGGGTGGGGGGGAGAGGGGACAGCCGGAAGGTCTTGGGTTGAAATTGCAAAGCATATGGACGAATTCAAGATGATCATTTTTCTGGACTGAGACTGAGAAAGCTTTTCATAGGAATATATAGAAGAGCTGAAGTGCGTATCGATGTCGTTAAGAGGAAGAATGAATATTAACTTTACTTATCCCTTCTGTCCACTGCATCGTGGAAGTAACTGACCCTTACTTGTAGCAAAATTCAGAGACTACCGAAGTGTTCGAGGTTAGAAGTAGCGCTCAGCCCCTTCAACTGTTAAACAGTTGGATGGATATATCCTTCCAGAACTTTTTCGTGTGGGCCTGAGCAAGCAAGTGTCTAATTTTTATACACTTTGGGTTATTTTCATCTTACGGCATGATTTAATTTCAGACATACTGAGTTTGAAGTGATCATAGATTTCAGTAAAAAATGAATAAATAAATAAACCACGTTTGTGTAAAGAGAACCTCACCTTAACTTTGTATTCTGTCATCTAATGACATTTAAATTGTATATATAAATTATCTTCATGACCTAAAGTGTTTTCTGTACATTTTCTTGGATCTAAAGACTTGATTCAGTGGCCTGCATAGTCTCCCGTCCTCCATGGGGGAGGGGGGGTACATCCAAGACCTCCAGGGGCGGCTGAAAGCCACGCATGGGACAGAACCCTCTACATACAATGTTTTTTTTGTTCCTGTGCATACATATCTGTGATGAAGTTTAATTAATAAATTGGAGACATTAAAAGAGTAACAACTGTAACTAATAATAATTAGAATGATGATAATAATAACTTACAATAAAAGTTACGTGAATGATCTTTTTCTTTGTCTCAAAATATCTGAACATACGGCTCTCACCCTTCTTCCTGTGGTGACGTGAGACAATAAAATCGTCCGTGAAGAGGCGCAGTGAGGTGGATGGTGTAGGTATTGTCGTAGGGGCGAGGCTGTTACTGACCTTCTGAGGATAAGTCAGGACGAGCGTCTGCTTCCAGACAGCACTGACTGAGGGTAACCCAAACCGGAGAGTGAAACCTGCGATGCGCGGGGTGGGGGAGTTGAGGAACCATCGTAGTTCATCCCACAGATACTTCTTGTACATCTGCTGCATCCCCCAGATGCACAGATACTTATTATGCACCCACTGTATGCCAGCCACTGTGTCCGGTTCCCGGGATGCATCAGTGAGCAGTGGAGGAGGCGTAATGGACATCTGCTTAGCGTGGTGTGCTGGGTGATGGATAGAGAAATAGTGATAGGAACATCTACTAGGCCTTTGCATTTTGTCAGCACTGTCCCTCCGTCAGCTGCTTGGGATGCGTCTCCTGCGCTAGCTGACTGTTCGCGCAGACGGTCCGGTGGTCAGATCCGACTTCAAGCCGACTTTAGGAATCCCCTTTCCCATGTCTAAACGATATGAGGTTTTCTTTAAAATCTATTAAATTCTTAAATTCCAAAAACCCTTAAATATATATAGTATATTTGACTCTGAGCTGCATATTAATGTAATCCTTTTTCTTAATATCAAAAAAATATATATATTCATGGAATTTTCTTGAAATAATTTGCACGGCTTTTGACTTTGTTCCAGATGGCCGAACAGACCCAATTTTGGATGACGTCGGCGAAGCCTTCCAGCTTATGGGGGTTAGTCTCCACGAACTAGAAGACTATATTCACAATATTGAACCTGTCACTTTCCCACATCAAATTCCTTCATTTCCCGTCAGTAAGAACAATGTACTTCAGTTTCCTCAACCCGGAAGTAAAGATGCAGAGGAGAGAAAAGAATACATTCCTGATTACATGCCACCCATTGTGTCTTCACAAGAAGGTTTGTGATTTCTTGTTTGTTTCTTACTGCTGCATCTGTTAACTATCTTAATGGGTTTTTCGTCTTCTTAGTTTTCCTGACTGGATTATATAAAATGCTGTGCCAACGTATAAATTCTAGAAATGTAATCGAAATATTTTACTGTTATTTACAAATTAGTCTAACATTGAAGCCAACAGAGACTTGCACAGGTGGTACCGAGGCAGAGCCGTGGCCCAGGCAAGGTTATGTCTGATGAGGCATTTGTTTCTTCTGTAAATTTTAAGTAGGGAAGAACGGAATGTGATCACAGAGAGAAGCTTTTCAGTACATGCATTATATGGGAATGGGAAGGTAAATAAGTCAGAAAATCCTTGCAACATAAAGAAAAATCAGGGTAGTTCTTTTCCTCGCCTTATTATTATACGTGTGAGTTAGATGATATTGGGAACAGTGAGTGAGTGAATACTTGCCCATGTTACGCAGTGTTAGCTCCATTTTTAAAGGGTGAGTAGAAATGTTTGTTGCGTGGCCATCTGGAATTTTTGATGAAAAAGTGTAACAGCTAATCAGGAACACTAGTCGGTCATTACTGAGCCCCTTTTACCCTGCATGGTTTTACATGGTGAGCCTTTAGGCTCATTGAGGTTCTAAAGAGATACATAAGTAATTCGTGGTCTCGTGCAGGCCGATACACAATATTTTTTTCTTGTAAAAGTGGAAAAGTTGCAGTTTGTCTCCTTTTTACCTTTACACCATTTTACCTTCCACTGGCAATGCCCTAGGGTTCCACTTTCTTGGAGTTCACCTCTCAGAATCTTCTGTTCCACGTCAGTAGCAATTGTGGAGCGTTACCCGTCTGTTTCACGGGCTAGCTTTAAACTTGGAATCACTGTTTGACAGTCTGTGCATCAGTGTTGCCTCAGTTGAAAAACCGGGCAAAACCTGGCCCTGCGCTGGAGAGGTTTGTTGTGGGTTGTGTCCTCCTCATGTACCCTGGGTCATGGGTGCGGTGCGGGGGCCGCAGTTCACTGTGTGGAGAGGGAAGCTCCTGTCCATGCTTGTTGCTAGCCATGGACGTGTGGAAATTTAGATGGGGAGGTGTCATACTTTTCTTTCTTTCTCTCTTTCTCCTTTTCAAAGTTGTTTTTTTAGTTTTTATTTTTTATTTCAAGAAAGAGAGAGCACAAGCAGGGGAGGGGCAGAGAGAGGGAAGGAGAGAGAATCCCAAGCAGGCTCCTCACTGTCGGCACAGAGCCCCTTCCCCGGGCTCAAACCCACAAACCATGAGATCATGACCTGAGCCAAAATCAAGAATTGGACTTGTAACCAACTGAGCCACCCAGGCGCCCTGAGAGGTATTGTAGTTTTCTGACGTGAGTTGCGTGGGAAGCTGACTTTGCTTGTCAGCTTAGCACGTCTCCAACACATGGTCTTGGGGATTTAATACCCACTAGAAGCAGGACTCAGTATCACCAGTATCGGTACCACACAAAGCATGCCTTCCATCAGTGTTCTCAAACCAAGTTAACTCTTGAACTTAGAAGTCTACACATGCATCTCAGTCATCCTAGCTACCCTTCGTAACTGCCGAAAATTCTGTCTCCTCCTCACCTTTAAATTTACTTGTGGTTGAAGCCTGTATTACCTTTGAGGAAATCTTACTCTTTATATATCACCCCCATGGAAAGTCTGTCCCTGTAAACCCTTCATTCCCTAACAGCAGTGTCTTTGACCTTAGAAGCCTGTATTTGTTACAACTTCTCTAAGCATATATTTGTTTACTTTAAAACTACAACAGATACATTTCAGTATCAACATTATCAAAGGAGGCTTTCTTGGGGAGAGGCCCTGTTAGTAGCTGGATTGCAGAGAATTCCACGTCCGCTTCCAGACAGGTCATGAATATCAAGTAAACCTGGAATTTCCTTCTGTGCTGTTGTCACTGCTATGATTTATTAAGCATCCTAGACATCTTCATGAAAGCAGTGCTCAGCCCCTGATATGCCCTCTTGTGCTTCAAGAGTCCTCTTTGAGAGGCTCTGAAATTTTTAGCTGGAAGGCCGCTTAGAGGCACACAAGGTACAAAATTGGGAATTTTGCTCAGAAAACACGAGCTGTAATCCGGTGCCAGGAGAGAAGTTAAGGTGTTATATGGGAGGAAACTGATGGAGCAACATTGATGTGAATGACTGGGGCTCTGGTGATTGTCTGGACGATGAGGTGATCATGAACTTCATATCCGGGCACTCGTGCTAAGGCAGGCCAGCCGGGACTTGCGTGCACTGTCAGCTGGCATGTTTCTGGGCCGGAGCTACTACCTTCTCCATGTAAAACATTTTAGTCCATTTTCTCTGTGCCTTTTGGAGCCTTCTAAATCCATTTTGTGGGTCACATTTTGTCTCCTCTCCTACCTCCTATTTAACAAGTTGCTTAATTTTTTTTTCTGGCCTTTTACAAAATTTGGACTCAGATGGACATTTGATTCATCTTAATGAATCCGTTGGTCCGTGCATAACCTGCGTTTATTCACTTAGAGAGTTACTGAGTCATTTCTAAAACTAAGCACAGGATTTTGATAATAATCAACACTTAACTCCTTAGTCCCGCTCATTTCGTTTCCATAGCATGCAAATGATACACAAGGAAATTCGTGGTTATCATTTTAAATACTGCCAAGGAAACGTAACTAAGGTATCAGTGAAGGAGTATGAAAAACAATGGAGGAATTTTAGATACTGACTTCGGTCTGAAATTACTACCGTAAATTTTTGAGTTTCTCTTCTGGGTTATTTGAAGCAAGAGGAATCTTACTTCTTTTGAAATTTCAGGCAGTATAAATTATAAACGCTTTAAAAGGAAAATAACATAAGCCTTGAACAAACACTCCTTTTTCAGCTAACAATGATAGATTCTCCACGGAGCAGAAATATTGCTGATTCATAAGGTATGCATGTGGTTCATAAGGATGCGATAAGTGATAGGCAGGACAGTAAGATGCTTCTTGAACCTTCTCCCTCTGTTCGAGGAAGGGATATAAAAGGCAGTCCTGTGTTTACCATTTTGTGATATAGCCTCCCAAGTCAATTTAACAAATCATTTACAATCGAGATCTTTTTTCCCCACGGGGACAGCCTGTTAGAAAGCTCCTAGTATTCCGGGTCACGGTGTGGAGTGTGGGACAGATCATGTTATGACACCTGGGATGACGGTGCTTGTTCACCAGGGTCTGTGTTTTCCTTAGAGCCACACGCAGGGCCAGACTTGGCTCGCAAAATATCATTAGGAAAGTACTGCCAGGAGACGACCCACTTGCCGACCCTTCCTCTTGGCTCGTGGCGGAGAAGCCTTCGAGCGTCTCATGTACCTGCCGCGGCGGGAGCGCTCTGGGGAGGGGTGGGGACAAGTGCCGGAATGGACAGCACGGGCCTGGGGTGCCACTCAGCTGCGCCTTGCGCTGGTCGTCTTACCAGGTCGCTTGGCCTTTCTGAGCTTCCCGTTCATCTCTGTACAGTACGTTTAATAGTACGTACCGTGTGGCTGCTCGTGAGGGGTCAGTGACGGGTTTTGTGAGACGCTTGGGTGAGTCGGGCGTGAGACACAGACACAGCGAGCGTGAGCTCTCTTCCCGTCTCCCTTCCCCACTCTGAAGGAATTTACTCTGCAGGTGACACACCAGACACATCTGTGAAGTGACTCTGCAGTACGGATGCATCTAGAACGGCGTCAGTCGTGGGCCCAGGGCTGAGGGAGCGCACCCCGGTGGCAGCAGGGCCTGGGCAGATGCCTGGCCGGGGGTGGGGGCTGCGAGTTGACCTTGGCCTGGAGATGATGGTGCTGGACGGGTTGGTGCCTGCTGTGTCCAGTGACAGAACCGAGGCATCTTCGAGAGGGTTTTGCGAGCGCCCACCGTGCCCACGCTGCCACAGCTCTGAAGGCGGTACCCGGGTCTTACCCAAGGGCATTGTCCCCTCCGCCCACTGTGCCCGCGCTGCCGCAGCTCCGCATCAGTAGTGTGTGTTTTGCTCCCTGTTCCGTTGTGCCGAGGAGCGTCCGGAAATAGCATATTCTGCCAGGGTCACCATTTGGTTGGGAGTGGGGTCACTTAGGTGGTCTGTTGGTGGAGCCAATGCACCTGTGCGGGGGGACGGGGGTCCGGAGGCCCGTGTAGGGACGGGGGGACTAGAAACCGCCTAGCAGCTTTCCTTATTGCAAGGAACTCCCCCACCTTAACTCAAACGTGGTACAGACACTATGATGTTGCCACCTTTAGGGTTTCTAGGTTTTCAGAATTTCTAAGTAGACTTTATTCTTTAGAATAGTCTTAGATTTACCTAAAAACTGAGACGATACGGACAGAGTTCCCTTATATCATGGACCCAGTTTCACCTCTTATTTTTTTTAATGTTTGTTTATTTATTTATTTATTTTGAGAGAAAGAGGGTATGTGTATGTGTGTGCACACATGAGTGGAGGAGTGGCAGCGAGAGAGGGAGAGGGAGACAGAGAGAGAGGAAGAGGGAGACAGACAGAGAGAGAGAGAGAGAGAGAGAATTCTGAGCAAGCTCCACGCGGTTAGCACAGAGCCCAATGTGGGGCTTGATCCCATGAACCGTGAGATCATGACCTGAGCCAAAATCATGAGTCAGACACTTAACCGACCACTCAGGCACCCCTCCCCTATTATTTTCTTACGTTAGTGTGCTACCTTTGTTATAATCAATGAACCAGTATTGATCCATTATTATTAACTAAAATCCAATATCTTTAGTGTTTATCTAATGTGCTTTTTATGTTCCAGGATCCCATCCAAGATGCCCATTGTTTTATTGTCATATCTTCTTGGCTCTGGTTGGCTGTGACTTTCTCAGACTTTCCGTTTTCGATGACGCTGATGGTGTTGAGGAGTACCAGTCAGATTGAGAATGCGCCTCTGTTGGAATCGGAGGTGATTCTCACGCTCAGGCCGGGTCACTAGCTTTGGAGAGGAAGACCAGAGAGGGAAAGCTCCACTGTCATTACACTGTATCGCTGTGAACGTGGTTTATCACTGTCATGCTGGCCTGGATCACCTGGGCGAGGTAGTGTCTGTGAGGTTTCTCCCCTTAAAGTTACTCGCACCCCCCTTTCCATGCCGTCCTCTCTGGAAAGCAGGTGCCCTACGCCGCCCACACGTGAGGAGCTGGGAGTCCCCCGCTGCTCCTGAGGGTGTAGTATCTCTGTAAGTTAAACTCTGTTGCAGATATTATTTGGAGCTCTTTTGATTTGTCTCTTCTCCCCCAGGGGTTTCTGCTTTTATTAGGAAGTCCTTTTAGAAAATAAACATTTACAAGTTTAAAATAATTAACAGAAGTAACACAAATGTGTTGAAAAATTAACTATTGCCCAAGTATATTAAAGGGTTTTTTTTTTTATGTTTATTTTGAGAGAGAGAGAGTACACGCTCGTAGGGGAGGGGCAGAGAGGGGGGAGAAAGAGAGAGAATCCCAAGCAGGCTCTGCACCCGACTCCAGGCCCGAACCCACAAACCGTGAGATCATGACCTGAGCCAAAATCAAGAGTCAGGCGCTCAACCGACTGAGGCACCCAGGCGCCCCCACCAAGGGTATTAAGTTTAACATAAAAGCTCCTGCTCACTTTCCTTATACCCCCGTTTCCCAGGAGTAACCTTGTTTAACAAGCACGAATCCTTCTAGATCTTCTCACGTGAGACGCTGTGACTCCTCAAGCCAAAATTCTGCGTCTCTTCTGACACCGACCATTTATTTCTCAGGCTGCTGCCGTCTGACTTCTGCTCCCATCCCTTCCTGGACTCCGCCCTCACGGGGGCCACCGATTACTACCTAACTGGCTGACCTAAACGAAATGTTTTATCCTAACTGCTCTCTTTTCAGGGAGAGGTCGCTTCATGAATTACTGTAAGGCAGACGCCTTTTAAATCACGTCCCAGCTCAAGACACGAAACTCTCCCAACTACCCCAGAAGCTCCTGCCAACCCCATGTGCAGCCGCAGTCCCAGTCCCTCGTGCGTCCCCGGGGAGTGTCCCCCGTGCTCCCCGTGTGGGCGTAGGCGTCACTGCCCGCTGCCTTTTGTCTCACCGGGGGGGTGTGTGTCCCTACACCCGCTGGTGTAATTGCCTCACCGGCCCCCCTTTAAGTGTACACGTCTCTTCGGTCTCCTTCCATCCGCAGGCCCCCCACACCCTTGCCCCTGCCAAACCCCCTTCTTTTTCTTACCACTTATTTGTCCAGGAATCTGGGTCACTTGACTGGAGCAGTTTCCCTCGGTGGCTTCTGCTGACTGTGCTCGTGGCGCAGGTCAGCGGGTTTTGCACGCCGACAGCGAGAAGCCGATGATTAATCAGACTCCGGGTCAGTCTCTTTGGCAAGATACGTGGACCGCAGTGCCTCGTGCTGTCAGCCGTGTGGGTGCCGAAGGCATCGACGCATTAATCCCTTAGGACTTGCAGGGTAGCAGTATTCTATCACTTTGTTATTTCATTCTTTCCTTAGAATAATTTCACGAGGAAAGCCTCTCCTTCCTTCACTATGTAGTTACCTGCTGGTACAGCGCACGCAGGTAAAGGAAGGCAGGTGCTTGAAGATGAGATGCTCTTTCGTGTTATGTACCCAGTTTTCAACACGATGAATTGGTTCCTTTATCATCCATAGAGGACTGATTAGTTATTTTTTTTTTTAATGTCATTATGAACTCATAGATTTAAATATTTAATAGGTTTCTTCCTTTACGGTATTTACCCATACTGCAACTCGACGTCCTGTCTTCAGCCAGTGGCAGCTTCAGTCTGGCTTCTGGATCCTTTCTCACGTGACACTAGCGAGTGTCAGTAGCGTCCTTGCAACCTGGCGCGTGAGAGCACGTCAGGCTTAGCTTCATGCTCTTGGCCCACAGTTGGGATCGTTGTCCAGGGAGCCCTGGCTTCTGGGAAATGGTATTTCAAGTCCGCAATCTGTGTACTGGGAGCACTTGATACTACTGGCCACTGCTTCTGGGCGGTAACTCGGAACTGGTAAGTACGTACGTATACCCAAAACCACACGCATCGGTGTATGTGGATAGGCAGAGAGCAGGGAGGGCGGCTCGTGAGTTCATGCAGGTATTTCTGGTTCAGATTCAGGCCTCTAGGGTTTTTTTACTGTTAGGTCAGTAGATACTTGTGTCCATAACTAAGAACTCTGGTTCCCAGGGAGTGACAAGACGCTATAGTCAGAACATTCCAAAGTATTCCTCTGCCGTGTCCCGGATCACACACACCGTGGCGATACTGATAACTCCCCTGCGTGAGTGCTCTAGCAGGTTCAGCTTGGGGTGGTTTGTTTTGCTACTTTCTTGAGTTCTGTCACCTGTTTTCTTAGTTTTTCTGATTTTGATGTATGTCCTTTCATGTCTTCTAGACCATTTAAAAATAGCACAATGGTGTTTTCATCTGTTTTTTCGAGGATATGTTTCTCGTGAACGTCCGTTGTCTGCAGGGATGTTGTTTTGGCGTTTAATCTCCTTTTCCTTATAGAAACTGTGTGTGGATGTAGTTTTCCTGAACGTTTAGAAGGAAGTCCCCAGCGCTCCCTCTTCTGGTGTTGGGTGTAATGCTCAGAAAAGGCAGCTTGCTTTCTGAGACTTGCTCTTTCCTTAACTTCTTTTGTTTGGATCTTTTCTCTGATGCCTGTCTTGCTTTCATGACGGGGCCCGAGTGGCTGTCCTCACCCAGGCTCTGGCCTGCGCAGAGCAGCGAAGGATTGGGTTTGAAACGTCAAGGCCCAGACTCCGGCAGCCTCTGCGGATCCTGGCTGGGCTCCTGTGCCCCGCCCCTGCTGGTCCCCATCTCTGAAGCAGTCACACCTTCACAGCTCCTGGGCCACTCTTCTCACGCGAGTCAGCCAGGCCTCCAGGGGTCGCCCCTGGCTCTCTCATGGCTGGTCTCCCCATTGCTTCTCACCATTTGCCCCCCACCCTGCACAGAGAGCTACTCTTGGCCTTTGTGGCTCTGGGGGGTGGTATGGATGGGTACACTTTGGCACCTCGTCATGTGGCTGTGGTTTTTTACTCTTTGGGGAGATCCAACTATATTGCCACCCCTGCCACTTTCTTCCCATGATTCCCTTTATGGAACCTTCTTTGCTGAATTTATCACTGTCGGGCACTTCTTGAAACTACCTTCCTTCAGAGACAAAATACTCTTTAATGCTCTACGATTAATTCATTCTCTGTGCCTTTCATGGGCTCATCTTTCATTGCTCCCCTCCTCTAAGATGTTAGAGCTCCTAAAATTTTATTCTTGACCTATTGCTTTTCTCACTTTATATACTTTCAATGTGTGATCTCATCTACCTTGATGGTTTCAACAACCAGCCGTGTACGGTGACCCCGCCCGACTGTCGCCTTACTCCACCTCTCAGACCCTCCATCCAGCTGTCAGGTGGCCATTTCCACATTTCCCACCGGCACCTCAAGTCACTATGCCAGAGTGACACACGTTATGTCACTCTTCCTACACGTGTATTCTCTATTTTTGTAAAAATGTTTGTTTATTTTTGAGAGAGTGCAAGTGGAGGAGAGGCAGAGAGAGGGGGACAGAGGAGCCGAAGCGGGCTCTGCGCTGACGGCAGGGAGCCCAATGTGGGGCTCAAACTCGCGAACTGTGAGATCACCTCCCGAGCCTGTCAGCCGACTGAGCCCCCAGGCGCCCGCCCTGTCCTCTCTCTCTGTTGGTGGCAACGTCTAACACCCCATCACTCGGGCTGGAAATGTGTCCTTGACCCCCTCTCTCATTCCGTTCCTTCATTCCCCATACCCAGTCCTGCTGATTTTATTTCCTAAAGGTTTCTAAACTGCTACCCCATCATTCGCTTGGTTAAACCTTTATCTTTGTCTGAACTGTCCTTACCTTCCACAACAAACTGCAAAAAAAGTAAGTCTATTCCACAGCGTAAAACGCATTATTAGCTTCCTGCTACTTGCAGTTACAACCAGCAACCCTTTTTTCTCAAGGAAAACCAATAATGTCAATGGGGAGCGATTGCTTATTTCATTCAAAATGAAAATAGCTCTACTTGTGTAGAGAAACATGTTTATTCTTACAGTTTGGATTACTTCCTGAATGAAGAGAAGAATGCTAATGAGGACATTTGTGCTGCTTTTGAGATGCCAAAATACTAATATTTGTGGTTATTTGAAAATCGAAAAATAAAGGCAGCCTTCAGATAATTTCTCTTAGATAACACGTGATGTATCCATAAGCATTAGCTCATTTCATCTTGAAACAACCCCTAATAGCAGATGCTAGCATCATTCCCACTTTACAGAGGAGAAATCAAAGTTCGAAAAGGGGGGCGTTAAGTTCCATCACCTTGATTTACGTTGTGGATTGGGAGCAGAGCAGGATTAAGACCTCACTGATTTTACTCAGTGCTGCCTTCACGGGCATCCACCCTGTGTGGCGTCCCATTCGAAAACTGAGATTGAAGGTGGATGGGTCAGATGTCCCCTACTGCCCCCTCCTGGCCTCTCTTTTCCCTGGTTCCTGGAAATCCCTGCTTGGTCAGATGCGCCTATGTGGAGAGGTGCCATCACCAAGCCTGTTTTCTCAGTGGATGGACTGGCGGGGTCTCTTCTGGCCCCCAAAGGCCAGCCTCACTTGTAAGCCCTCCGTGAGCACCCTTCCCTGGACACTCAACTTGTTTCCCCTGTTACCTCGCGGGGCTGGAGGGCAGGGTCTGAGCCAGGTTCATTCCGTG
The DNA here is from genome assembly GCF_008692635.1 of Crocuta crocuta. Taxonomy (NCBI): domain Eukaryota; kingdom Metazoa; phylum Chordata; class Mammalia; order Carnivora; family Hyaenidae; genus Crocuta; species Crocuta crocuta. The sequence goes on along the minus strand of NW_027529424.1, from coordinate 7,579,716 downwards.
TTCAGGGTCATTTCCTGGAGGCACTGCGTGGCTTGTTCTCCTTCGTTCCGCAGCAGCTGAGCCCAAGGGTTGAAATGCTCTCGAGGCTGATCCCTGGTGACCTGCGTGTGATGCTCCAATCACAGGTATCTTAGTGAAAACCTAAGGGCCCTCTAAAATCAGACTTCTGTCCAGTTTGCGTGATAGTTTCCTGCCCCTCGTAGCTTCCGGCTTTCATCTGCAGAATCACAGAGTTGCCTTTGTTTCCCCGAAGGAGCTGTAGGCCTGCATATCTTTACTCAGGCTGATTCGGAGCCCCCCGCCCTCGCCACGTTCCTCTGGGCGCCCATGTAACATGCGTCTCTACTTCCCACTTCATATATTACTGCTTTTATTGGTCTCAAGAACTTAACCCTGGCCTTGCTTCCTCTTTAAATCCTACACTCAGTCTGCATTCCACCTTTTATTGCACAAACGTCAAGTCCTGTGACGTGGCCTGAGAGGTGGATTCAGGACACAAAGTTACTGTGGTCTTTAGGGAAATTTCTTCAGGATGATGGGGAAGGAAGCTGTCTCAAAAAGTACCTGTCCAGAGTAACACACTGTTCCATGGCAGAGATGACAGCCCCGTCCCAGGTTCCTTCGCCTGGCGCCATCTGTGACCCCAGTGGTATTCTCAGAAGATAGGTGTAAAAACAGACACTGGTCTTGTGACTCTTCACATTTTTCTTTTCTCCTTTCAAATTGACCTCTTGAGTCTGGTTACTTGAAAAAAAAATCATGTTTTGATAACATCTTATTTGATTTTTTTTTACTCATGGTATTTTTCCTGCTTATTATTGTTATCCTTAGAAATGGTTTTTATCTACACTATAAGGAATAAAGTCGGTTTTTAAAAAAAATTTTTAATGTTTATTTTTGAGAGAGAGAGAGAGAGAGAGAGACATAGAGAGGGAGGGGGAGAGAGAGAGAGGGAGACACAGAATCTGAAGCAGGCTCCAGGCTCTGAGCTGTCAGCACAGAGCCCGAGGCAGGCCTTGAACTCATGAGCCATGAGATCATGACCAGAGCTGAAGTCGGATGCTTAACCAACTGAGCCACCCAGGTGCTCGGATTAAAGTAATTTTTTAAAAAATATGGGTATTTCTGGCTGTAGATTCAAACCGGCAAAATGAACTCTGAGGTAGAGGTGTTTACATCTCAAGAAAGAGAATAAAAGTACCATCATACCCAGATATGATAGACTATAATTTATAGTGGACTTGGTCACATTTCTCTTCCCCTGCTTCTGTTTTTTTTCTGTAAACTCTCTAGATTTGTAAAAATAAGAACACATTTCCAATATTACAGTGAAATAGTTTTTATGTTTCTAAATCAACAGAATAATCATATAAGATGTCTTTGGAAAATTAAGTATTTTAATATTGGACTTATTATTTTCCCCTTGCAGGCATCTAAGACAACAACAAAAAAAGATTTTCTGTTTTTTTTCCCCCTCGATTTTAAAATCTCCTGAAGTTTAACATCTCTCTTGTCCACAATTACATTTTTGGAAATTTCCCACACTAACGTGTGTGTGTGTGTATGTGTCCAGGGAAGGAGGCCATCAGGCTTAGGGCAATAGGTGTCACGTGGCTGACTTGGTGTAAGACCCCAAAGCTAATGCTTTAGTTACAAGGTAGGGTTTATTCTGCTTTGCCTTACTGAGTTTGAATCTTCTCAGGACACTGCAGTAATTGCATTTTATTTAGCTAATTACCTGCTGTAAGTACATAGAGCTTTCCCGTTTCTTTCTTTCTTTTTTTCTAGTTTTTTAAAGTTTATTTATTTATTTTGAGAGAGACAGAGACAGCACAAGTTGGGGAGAGAGGGAGAGAGAGAGAATCCCAAGCAGGCTCCACACTTTCAGCGCAGAGCCTGATGTGGGGTTCGAACTCACAAAACAGCGAGATCATGACCTGAGCGGAAACCAAGAGTCTGACGCTTAACCGACTGAGCCCCCCAGGTGCCCCAGAGCTTTCCTGTTTCTGTTAAAGTGATATAAAACGGTTTCCTTCATTTACAGTGCTGACACACTGACCTGGCGGCGCTGCTGCTAAAGGGGAATCAAATCACGTTTTCGTTCGTTCATGCAGTTGTGGACAGTCTCCTGTATGCCGGGCGTGTTGCTTATTTCTGGAGATACAGAGGCGAGTGAAAAAGAAAGGGCCTTTTTTCCCTCCTGGAGCTCCCAATCTATGTGGAGAAAGAAAGAGTGGGCTAATATTTATGTAGGATTTTAAGTTATAATATGGGATATCTACCCAGTATTCTCTCAGGAATGGGGAATCCATGGGTTTTTTCAGTAGCTGGGACAGCTGACTCGATCGGGAAATCCTGGTGGCTGTGAGAAGGATGGACTCCAGGGGGAGGAGGCTGTGGGAAAAGAGTTGTTGATGAGCTTGTTGTAGTCACCCCGGGGAAAGAAGCTGGGGCCTGAAATCTGGCTGGGGAACAGAGGTGCAGAGGCAGGGCCTGACCCGAGAGCTATCGGGTGGACGGGATTTGGTGATAGACCGTGGAGAATATGGTGGAGAGAGGAGCCAGCATGTCAAGCTTAGGAGATGGGGTGGGGAGTCCAGGTATCCGGGTCTCAAACAGACGGGCCTGATCAGGAGTTAAAATTTGGAATGGTTCTCATGTCCATCAGGCAGTGGCATAACATACCCGTGGGTTTTGAAAAAGAGGAATAGGGTAAAGTTCAAGACTATCATGAACCTGAGACACAGTGCAGACGTTCTTGCTTGTTCAGGGCAGTGGATACACTTCCTTTAGAAAAGGCTAGACTGACTTACTGTTGATCTTACTGTTACTACTACTAGTTCCCACCCTCTGTCAGGCACCGTACTAGGGGTACAAAGGCTCCCCTTTCATTGGCCTCAAGTTCAGGGGATATTTCCAGCCACGGCCCTGTTTGTCTTTGTAGGATACCGACTTAATGTTCTTTGAGTTTTTAGAACAGAAATTGCTGGACAACACTTAACATCAGTTTTTTTAATTAAAAGATTAAACTTTAAGTTTCTGTGTATTCAGGACTTGAAGTTGTGTCCAGCATTTGTGCAGTGATGCCTGGTGTTCCCTTTAGTCATCCAATGTTTCACTTCCAAAGAGTGACCACTTGCTATTTCATTGAACTATGACAATTTAAAGCCATTCTTTTTTTTTTTCTTTCTCCCGAGTGTAGTGTGCGTACTCACTTTTCCCCTCTCCTGGTTGCCACACATCTAAAACGGCAATAGTAGCCAACATTGGATTGTTACAGACGAAGGAGAAAAATGCAGTCTCCTGTGGTAGGTCTTCAGCGTGATCTTCTTCGAACCCGCCACCTTTGCGGTTTTCCTGAAGATCTCAGTGCCGAGTGTACTGGTGGTCACAGCATTCTAGCCAGAGAAAGAGACACTTGTGTGGTCACACCCGTGCGTGTGTCCTCCCTAGTTCTGTCTACCGTGGGGATCCCCAGCTGCTGTGTGGAGTGCTGTGGCACAGAGCAAGCTCGGTTCTCCTCTGCTCGGGGCGCTTCCCTGCGCTCTGCTGAAGCGAGGCCTGGCTCCAGCTGGCCTGGCGGGGGGCGGTGCTTGACCCTGAAGACCTTCGCGTGGCTGAACATTGTGTACCACTGGTTAGCTTTGAGGGAAACAGAATGATGCCTGCGGATGTGCAGTTTGTATTGGCCAGATCTCTACCCTTATCTTTCGGATTTCTGTATGTCTCTTCCATTGTTTTTTAGTGATGAGACTTTAGTTTTACTGATCCACGTTAAGTAACTTTGAATCAACGTTTTCTAACTCTTAGGCTTACTTGAGAATCTCATTTTGGATAATACTTGACTGTAGGTATTTGCATCTCATTTTACCACAGCAGTAATTTTCCTCTTTCTTTTGTTGTGAGCGTTGTGATGTTGTGTGATATTATTGTTTAATTGTCGCTGTTTTGTGCTAATACACTACTGTGTGGACAATCGGTGCTCATTAATTATTTCTCATTCGTGCGGTCAGACTAATTTAAACTTGTAATTCATTTTTATCAAGGATTAATAGTAAAAAGCAATGTTTAAATATACTGAGCAATATTTAATTATCATCCATTTTATTCTTGCTGGAGACCTCGAATTCTGCAGCCTAAAGAAGAATGCTGATTTCTTTTCTTTAATACGAAAGTGATTACAGTTCAGTAGGTGGCACTCTTTCCTTATCTGTTAGTGTTTATGAATATCTAATTAAATGCCAAAAAAAACCCGTTTTCAAAGTCTTAAGAAAAACCATACGACTTAAAACATTTGCTGGCTTGTTTGAGAAAGAAAAATAACAATTGTGTTAACAATTTCGCCTCTGTGCAGTCTCGTTGGAGCAGTTACGTACAAATATATTTAATATTTATTTTCCTTAAGGAAACTTTTGTATCCAGAGAAGAATTCCTTTTACCATTTAGCAGAAGCCTTATGTTGTCTTTTCTGAAACTAGATTTCCTTTTTAAAAATTAGAAATTATTATCCTTTAGTATCTGCTTTCCTTCTGTGTTTTGATTTTTAAACGTGATCTTCCAAGCCCCATTAGAGGATACTCACATTAAAAATGGAAGCACTCTCCCTGGCTTAACATAGCAGTTTTTCTTATTTTTCAGTGTGCCCATCCCTTTTTTAGTGATGGAGAGAATAGTTGGTTAGTTGAAATAATTAATACAATTTTCTTTTACTCTTTTTATTCAACATGATTTCTGTGCTGCTTTTTTAACTTAACGTTTTTGTTGTGTGGTTTCCTTTTCTCTATGCATTTTATATCTACTGTTTTTTAAGAATGTACCTTAATGTTCTTAGTCATTCTTTGAGTTCTAGACACTTTTAAAGTTTTAAATTTTATAATCTTTTTTGGCTTTTTTTTCATTTGTATTATTTCCTTAGGATAAATTCCCAGGGTAGGAGTTTTTAGGTAAAAGGTATACACAAATTTATGGTTTTTGACATGTATTACATGTTGCTTTTCACAAGAATTGCATCATTTTCTGATACCATAATGAATGTATATGATCATATCAGGTTCCTGGCATCTCACTGGAATTGAATTTCAAAGTTTAGGTTTTTTTTTTGTTTTTTGTTTTTTGTTTTTTTTTACAAACTTAGATTAAACACATTTTGAGGGGTTCCTTTTGTTTAAAATTTTTTAGTTGCACTCTAAAAAATCTCCTGCTGGCACATAACTGCTATTGTTATCGCGGTATACAAGTCTGTATATATGTATGCATGCATGTGCACACACAGTCATTTTAACATTGTTTAATAATAGTATATAATTTTACATACTGTATTTTTTCATTAAGTGGATTCCCCCACTATGCTAGCCATTAAATTAAATACCTTCTATTGTTAGACAGTAGGAGTGACCAGGAAATGTATAAAGTAGACTTGAGTGATTTGGTTTGGGTGGTTCTGTCAGTCGTAGTAGGGTGTGCCCAGACAGGATGCTTGGAATAGGAAGGTAGTATGGAGGTAATGCAGTGTTCTTCTTCTTCTTCTTCTTTTTTAATTTTTTAATGTTTTATTTCTGAGAGAGAGACAGCGTGAGCAGGGGAGGGTCAGAGAGAGAGGGAGACACAGAATCTGAAACAGGCTCCAGGCTCTGAGCTAGCTGTCAGCACAGAGCCCAACGTGGGGGTCAAACTCACGGACCGTGAGATCATAACCTGAGCCGAAGTTGGACACTTAACCAACTGAGCCACCCAGGCACCCCTGTAATTCAGTGTTCTTAGGTGTTTTGATTTGATATACTTGGTGAATATCTATGTGTATATGCCTCATCGAAGTTAGCTATTCAGAGAGAAAGGGAGAGTGGGAGAGGTCTCCTCTGAAATAAAGATGAAGAATATCATTCTGCATTGCTAGGTACTCTTTATAAGCATTATTTGAAAAGACCAATTAATGGGCTACCCCCTTGTGCTGAAGGTTTAGGCCTCTACTGAGTTTTAACTTAATGAATATGACTGCAATAAAATTTTCATTCATAGAGTTTTCTTAATATTTCAGATCATTTCTTATGATTGAGCTTTAAAAGTTTGATTATTGAGTTAAAGAAAATGAAGTTTAAGCACATTTTTAAAATAAAATTCCTTTTTAAAGTTATTATATTCATAGCACCACTGGTAATATAGAATACCCATTTTACTCTAGTCATCATTCATTTAAAATAATACTTGTAATTTAATAGATGATTTTATGCACATTAAAAATTTTTAATGTTTCTTTATTTTTGAGAGGGAGACAGAGTGTAAGCAGAGGAGAGGCAGAGAGAGAGGAGGACCCAGAATCTGAAGCAGGTTCCAGGCTCTGAGCTGTCAGCGGGGCTCGAACCCGTGAACCAGGAGATTGTGACCTGAACCAAAGCTGGATGCTTAACTAACTGAGCCACCCAGGTGCCCCACACATTTAAAATTTTTCATTCGTGTGGTATTAACATTTAACAGAATTTGAGAAAACGTGTTCTTAACGTTTGGTGTATTGTTAGAGTTGATTGGCTCCAAGTTTTTGAGTTTTATTTTTGAGCAGTTCTTACTCTTTGAAAGCATTGGCATTCTATATTTATTCTTTCTTAGAGGCTTTCAAAAGAACAAAGAAAGAATTTACTGTTTAAATAAATTGAATAAAACACATTCTATCTTGTCATTGCCATATAGGTCTATTGAACTCTTTTATAAATCTTAAGTTAGAGTGTGCAATCAATTATTCCCAACCATGCTAAAAAGAATGATGGAATCGCCTAGATAAGGATGATCGAATAATGAAATAAATTGTTATTAACTTCATTTTTCTAATTGTGGGACCAGAGTATTATATTCTACCTCAAGAATATATTAGGACTGGAAACTACGTTTATTTTTTATTATTATTTATACTTTAGTTAGTTAATATACAGTGCAATATTGCTTTCAAAAGTAGAATTCAATGATTCATCACTTACATACAACACCCTGGGCTCATCACAGGCGCCCTCCTTCATGGCCATCCCCCATCTACTCCATCCCCACCCCCCATCCTTCTTCAACCCTTAGTTTATTCTCCACTGTTGAGAATCTCTTGTGTTTTTTTCCCCTTTCTTCTCTCTTTTTTTCTCCCTTCCCCTGTGTTCATCCATTTGTTTCTTAAATTCCAGATGTGAGTGAAATCATAACACATTTGTCTTTCTCTAGTTCTTATTTTGCTTAGCATAATACATTCTAGCTCCATCCACATCGTTGCAAATGGCAAGATTTCATTTTTTTGATGGCCAAGTAATACCCCATTGTGTATAAACCACAGCTTCTTTACACCACAGCATTCATCTGACGATGGGCATTTGGGCTGTCTCCATAGTCTGACTAGCGTTGACATTTTATTCTACGTTTAGATTCTACGATAGTTGAAAAAGAGAAAAACTGACATGCTTTACAGTTATTAGACAAATCAAAAATAAGTGCAAAGAGGTAGCAACATTTCTGACCTCTGGTGATGATGACAGAGGAGAAGGAGGAAGAGAAGAAGAGGAGGAAGTAGTTCACTGTATAAAAGAAATCTCAGATTCTGGGTCTTCAGATAATAATGTGCTCAGTGAGGAGTGCCTGGGTGGCTCAGTCAGTTGAGTGCCTGACTCTTGATTTTGGCTCAGGTCTTGATCCCAGGATTGTGGGATTGAGTCCCACATCGGATTCTCTCCCTCTCCTTCTGCCCCTCTCCCCTGTTCTATCTCCTTCTCTCTTTCTCTCTCTCTCTTTCTCCCCCCCTCCCCGAAATAAAAGAATGAAAACAAAAAAGTGTGCTCGGTGAATTTTCAACTCAGAATTGACAACCAAACAAGATTTCTCAGGACAAACCATAAAATGTTTTTCTCATTCAGTTAGTCGTTCATCGGGAAGGGCTGCATGATGCAATATGTTTGTAACAGGACCCAAGGCCACTTTGCTAAAAAGGATGGGACAGTATTTTTCACCTTTCGTGCTCCTAACATTTATGTACGTAAGGGATTCGCTGTGTTTAAATTCTTCCTTCTCCTTCTAATAAACTACTTTTCACTGTCCTTTTATTCTTGCTTCTGTGAATTGTGTGTAACGTGACTTAAAAATATAGTGATTCCATTGGACCCAGATGTCAAATGGTAATAGCTGTTTCTCCTGATGTGCTGAGGGTTAAAGTAAAAAATACTTGTCAGATTTAATGGTACTATTACATTTTAACACGTCTTTTTCGTGTGCAGCCCTAATCACGTCCGACAGACACAAGTGGGAATAGCTAGAAGGAAACGGTAGCGCTGGACCAGTCTGAGGTGCAGTGGGAGCCTCAGGAAGTCCCAGGGCAGCGGCCAGGGAGAAAAACTCACTTTCCATTTCCTCTCCCGCGCGCCGCGTTCAGATTAACTTTAAAGGAGCCTGGGCTGTAGGTCTGAGCCGCGTCTGGAGCAAGTGTTACCTGCGTGTGGAGCCCGTCTCAGCAGGCGCCTTGTCCTCTGCTCGCAGACCTCTCCGGGTCCCTCGGCAGCCGAGGGGTATCCTGTTGCAAGTTAAATACGAAACAGGGATACGGGATACGGGCTCAGGTTTGCATTTAAAGGAGTTCTTGAAGTTCAGCTTCCAGTGAACTGGGGCGTGCACTCACTGCTATTCAAGCTGTCGTCCTCGGGCAGGGGAGGAGGGTCACAACCCCCACCGCCCCCACGTTGTGACAGAAGATGCGCCAGGAAGGTCCGCACCGGTACGGGTGTGTGCACTGCATGCCGTGCGCCCCCTCCCTGGTATGGGGTGGCCGTCCGGCCCCCAGCGAGGTGGTTCACGGGCTCTGGCCCCAGCACCCTACGCTTTCACAGTTGTTAACTGTTTCAACACATGCTTCACAGTAGGGCTGTTTTGGAGACTTTATTTTTTCCACTTTGTCTTTCCCAACTTTAGTAGCAAAAAGAAGTAACGTGTGGTGAGTTTATAGCAGCTTGAGGAACAAGCGGCCAAACTCTGGAGTTGGTGAAAGTTCGTAAGCGACAGTGACACGTAGGTGGCCTGACTTCTGTGGACACTCCCCGAACTGACCCAGTTACCTCTGGGGGACTGGCGGTGTCCTCAGCCCACAGATGAGCAGGCTGGGCTGTAGGCATGACAGATCACTTTTACGACCACATACTGGTAACTGGGGGTCCAGGGTGTGAATCCAGGCACTTTGACTCCAAAGCGCTAGATGCTTGGGTTTTTTTACTGAATGAGTTTTGTACTTAAATTCTGTGTCTACAAGAGACATTCTCATCTCTAAGGTTGAAAGCTTCATTAGGAAGATTTTAGATCCATTACACCACTGGTTTTGTTTTGTTTTGTTTATGTTTTATTTATTTCTGAGAGAGAGAGAGAGAGAGAGAGGGAGACACAGAATCCGAAGCAGGCTCCAGGCTCTGAGCTGTCAGCACAGAGCCCGATGCAGGGCTCAAACCCACAAACCGTGAGATCATGACCTGAGCTGAAGTCAGACGCTTAACGAACTGAGCCACCCAGGCGCCCCTCGCCACTGGTTTTATCCTGTAGACCTTGGGCTTCCAGGAAGACTTGGGGTTATTGCAAGGGACCTGTGAATTGATATTGCATAAAGCATTGTGTGTTAGCTAAACAAAAAATACATACAAATGTGTATACACATACGTATATAAATACCTATACTTTATTTTTGAATGCTTGTTTATTTTTGACAGCGCGTGCATGAGCAGGGGAGGGGCAGAGAGAGAGGGAGACACAGAATCAGAAGTAGGCTCCAAGCTCTGAGCTGCCAGCACAGAGCCTGATGCGGGGCTTGAACTCATGAACTGTGAGATCATGTCAGATGCTTAACTGCCTGAGCCACCCAGGCGCCCCAGGCATTTTTAAAATTGTGTTATGGAAAAATTTTAACACATAAACGTCAACAGACTAGCATAATTCACTTTTACCTATCAATTACCCACATTCAACAATATGTTCTCATAGCCAATCTTATTCTGTCTATACTCCTGTATATCTCCCCTTTTCATGTTATTTTGAGGAAAGTCCTTGACATCATATTGACATCATATTAATTTGCACTTAAATGTTTCAGTGTACATCTCTAAAAGATAAAAATTATTTTTTAGCATAGCTACAATAGTATTATCACACCCTCTAAATTAATAATTCTTTAACATCATTAAATAACCAGTCTTTTTTCAAATTTTAAACTGTCTTATAAGTGTTATAAATATTGATTTATCATTTATTACTTTGTAAAATCAAGATCCAAATAACACATTGTGATTTGTTATCTGCGTGTGTGTGTGTGTGTCTCCCTGCTTGTCTCTCTCTTTCCCTTAACCTTTTGCATTTACATATTTATTGAAGAAACTTGGTTGTTTTGTAGAATTTTTCAGTTTGAATTTTGCTTATGGCATCCTAATGGCTTTGTTTAAAAAAAATTCTTTTTACTGTTTATTTTTGAGAGAAAGCATGATCAGAGGAAAGGCAGAGAGAGAGGGAGACAGAATCTGAAGAAGGGTCCAGTCTCTGAGCTGTCAGCACGGAGCCCAATACGGGGCTCGAACCCACTAACCTTGAGATCATGAACTGAGCCAAAGTCGGACCCTCAACCGACTGAGCCCCCCAGACCTCCTTAATGGCTTTGTTTCACATGGTCTTCTGTATGTCTTATAAATATAATTGGATCTAAAAATTTGATTCAGGTTTGATTGTTTTGGCAATACCATTTCACAGTTGAGGGTGTAATTCCATCTGGGGACACATTAACGTCATTTTGTGTCCGTGTGTGTGTGTGTGTGTGTGTGTGTGTGTGTGTGTGTGTGTGTGATTTTAGAAAACCTGAACCAGTCAATGGAAGTGGCAAAATGGTGACTATCTAATTCTATTCTTTTATCAGCTGGATTGCTTCTATAAAGGAAAGTTTCCCTTCATCTACTGTTTGGTTACCTAATGGTACAGTTTATAAGTGAAAGGCTAGATAAACATTTGATCTCTTTTCTTCATTCATCAACTTTCCAAATGATGAGTTGCTTCTCTAGCTTCTCCTAACAGTCACCAGCTAGTTGTACCTGTGGGGTTTTTCCCTAAGTATCATTGTGAACTCATGGATTTAAAGAAGTTCGGTGGGCGTTCATCCATTGCACTTACTATCTTACTGGTGTTCAGATTGTGCATTCTTTGATGTTTGGGACCAGTAGAGCTGGAGTTGGTCACAATGGGCTCTGAGAACCAATTGTTTAAATAGTCTGGAAGTTTGTGGGTTGGTTGTTAAACACAGCCTTTCTGAAAAAATAAATCATATCTACTTATAATTACATAACTTATATTAAATGTAAAGGTACTCAGACCTCATCATATCCTAGTTATTTTGTCCTTGGGGTTAAGTTTACGTTGTCTGTATGGTGGAGTGTGCCACACAGCCGTGCGTCCCCAGGCGGAGTGTGCCACGCAGTCACGTGTACCCGGGTGGAGTGAACCGTGTGGCTGTGCGTCCCCAGGCAGAGTGTTCCGCGCAGCCAGGTGTCCCCGGGCAGAGTGTGCCACACCCGCATGGCTGTGCGTCCCGGGCGGAGTGTGCCGTGCAGCCACGTGTCCCTGGGTGGAGTGTGCCGTGCAGCCGTGCATCCCTGGGCGTTTCTTCCCAACTGCACATTCAGAGACATGACTTTGGCAGTTTGAAATCAGCCAAATGCTAATTTGTTGATTGTCTAGAAAGTAATGGTAAAAATTTTTGAAACTATAATTTAACTTCAAACTGTACAGTGCCTGTAACTGTTCCATTGTAAATTGTACACCAAAATGAGAGAGTGTTCTTCCACTATTTTAAAATTGTTATATATGAGTTAGCCAAGGCATTGCTCACATAGTTGACAATCACATAAAGTTCTGACATAAGCTTCTCTTGTTTTACTTTAATGTTTATTTTTGAGAGAGATACATAGAACGTTAGCAGGGAAAGGGCAGAGAGAGCGGGAGACGCAGAATCCGAAGCAGGCTCCAAGCTGTCAGCACAGAGCCCTACACGGGGCTTGAACCCATAAACCATGAAATCATGACGCTTAGCCACCTTAGCCATGCAGGTGCCCCCCTTGTTTTACTTTCGTGTAGACCAGAGGTCAGCAAACTATATTCTGGCCAACAGCCTAACTTAATAAATAAAACTTTACTGAAAAACAGCTATGTCCGTTTGTGCAGCCCAAGATGAAACACCTAAAGATACTGACACCAGACATTTTCCAATTAAGTAGCCCTGTCGGATCTCTCCGACGTCCCCATGTTTACAAGCCCCAAGCCCCACTGACTTACTTAGCGCTCCCAGCTGGCTTTTTAATTCCACTCTGAAGCGTGAGCGGCTAACAGGATGACCGGGCAACTGGGAACGCTTCTAATGGGAAAGAAATCAAAACAAACAAAAATGCAACCTGGAGGAAACCGTCATGCAAGGGGAAACAACTTGGTGATAGGTCTATACCAATATCCTCAGAGAGTTCAGAGGAAATATTGTAATAGTGAGGCAAGAACAGAACGCTTTTTAAAATGGATCTGGACGAGGAAACTCAGAAACAGCAAAAGAGGCATTCATTCCAAGACCAGAAGAGCCCTCAGAAATGAAAACCCATAGTAGCAGAAATAAAACAAAAAAGCTCAGGTGAGAATTAGAAGATAAGGTATTGAAAGCAGAACAAAAAAAGGTTTTAAAAGAGAGAGAAACAAGAGCTTTTAAACAGTGTAGGGCCTGTCCAGGAGGCCCACCAGCTGAAGAAGCCACGTTTCAGGAAGGAAGCCCGTGGACAGTGAGCAGCCTCATAGCGTTGAGCACCGTCAGAGCAGGTTGCCGCGCTGAATTTATTTCTCTCTCAAAAGAACCAGGGCTCCCTGGAAAAACAGCCGTTTCCAAGTCTGCGCAGGGTATCTACAAAGTGTTCAGGAACATCTTGTCATTCCAGATAGCAGGAAAGCTATCAACGACTGCTAGGGTAGTGTCGAAACGCCTCAGGGGGCCAGTTTAAAGAGGGTCCCATTCACTGTGTCCTGATGTTTCACAGCTCCTCACCCCCTGCCCAGAGAGAGAGAGAGAGAGAGAGAGAGAGGAAGGAAGGAAGGAAGGAAATGCATTCACAAGTTTATTATAAATTTGACTAACATAAAAATGTGTGGTACACAATTTACATAAACACTGCTTTCTATTGTAAGTTCCATGTAGCCGACTGATTTCCAGAGCACGCTCTTGCTGAGTTTGCTGAACTCCTAGATTTGTGACCAAGCTGTAGCTGCAATTGACAGGCGAGTGTAGTTCTGTCATGAATGGTGGTTGGTGTTTTCTCATATTGATGAGGAAGACAGAAGTGAAACAGCAAACGTGTATGTTGAAACTTCACTCTTTTAGTGGTACTATGAGTGACTTCTTTGCTGAGTTTAATACTGGTTTTTGAATTCTGGAAGAATATTTTTTTTCATTTTTTTTGTGCTGTTTACAGTGGAATGGCGATAAGCATAATGTGTTTTTAAATTGATTCTGCATTTCAACATGTTCTCTGTCACTTAAGTCTAGCCAATCACTAAATCAGTCTGTGTTTTGTAGCATATACCCATTTCCATGATGTAAAATCCTCTCACTGTTGGTCAACTTCAGACCCCTGTGAAGTCACTGAATGCCGTGTTGGAAGAGAGCTTGTGGCTTACATTATTGTACAGTGTTTTTATCATACCGATGCAGTAGATGTCAGTAACCAAAAGAATATCATAATCAGGAGTGATGAATTCTAAGCATTTATTACTTTTTTCATATAATTTAATTAATCATAAGCCTGTAAGATTTAAGTGTAAATCGTATACTTACTCCAGCACACTGGTCAGGTCTCTCTTTGGGCAGTCGGGGTGTTATCTGGAAAAGTTGATATGACTCAAATTTCTAAAAATAGAACTTAAAGACAGGACGCTCCCTAATTAAAAGATGCTTGCCCCAAATGCTTTGTAAAGTGACGAATCCTTCTGTCCTTCTGTAAAACAAGTTGTGGTCTCAGTTTGAGTGTTTTTTTGAGGAACACTATCTACACACACAAATACATCATAAAATCAGAGAACTCACTCGAACCTCCCTCTCACTAGTGGGAAGATAGATGGTGCTTTGTATTTAGAATATTACGATAATCATATTATATTCTATCAAGACAGAGTAACTTAAAGACTATGAGTTTTCTGGCCAATCTTCTAAAATTTCTTTTGAATTTCCTTCTTAATGGAATCAAGTCTCCTCTTTATTTGAGTAATGATCAGTGCAAGTAAGCATTTAGTTTCGGCACTGCTGTTATTTGGGTGGTCACGCTGACGCCTAAAATAAATAAAGGTGCAAGTAAGGAAGAAGAAGGACAAAACAAAGATGTATTGGGTGAAAATGCAGGCTCCTCAGCAAGCCATACAAGCCTGTTTCTGAAACTCTGTCTTCCCCACGGCAGGCACATCGTTTTATCCCCTTAGTGAGGTAGAACTGTTTCTCAGCACCGCTCTCTCAGACTATATGTCTAGGAGAAAGTTCTTTGGAATTGGAGGAGAAATTGGCCGGGTGCCTGAGGAATAGCAATAGCTACTCCCAGAGAGTCAGGGCTGGTGCCGGAAAGTCTTGGGGACATTAAAGTAGACACTGGATAGTGTATTATTTGGTGGACTGTCACAGGACTCTACTCAGACCTGGTGTAAGGTTTTAAAAGGCATTTTGATTTTATGTTGCTTGAATTCTTCATCCTATTTGCGAGTTATTTCATGAAAGGGTAATTGTATTTTGATTTGAGGGAAATAATGACTTTTTTCTTTCACACGGGTATAAATATCATCCAAGAACAGCTCTTAGCTTTCTCTTAGCTTTTTTACATGATTATTTACCCCAGTATCTTAAGTGATGTTTTGTTAAGCTTAAGAAAAAAAAAAAAGGAGAAAATCAGAGAAGTTATGAAACGATTAGCTTTTCAGATTTGGGAGGGGAGAGTTCGCTTTCCTGCCCTGCCGCACGCCAGGGTTCTCGTCAGTATTTCTGGACATTTTTTTTTTTTTTTTTTGCCACCAACCTTAGAGATTTCTCTGAAACCTTATCTATCTGTCAGCTGAATTATTTGGGAGCAGCGAGAATAGGGCAGAGTGGAACGTGAGGGTATTGATCAGGTTAACAGATTACAAATAGGCCTCAATGCCTTCAGGAGCATATGAACTTTTGAGTTCTGTTTTACTATAAATGGGGACGTGAAATCCTACTACTGTCTCTCATATCCCATAGTAACAAATATACCCTCAACACAGTGACTGATCTGGTTGTTTAAAAAAGGTCTTTCCTGAAGAATTTTTATGGTGGAATAAAGTCTGCCTTTGTATTCTAAAATCTTCCTTTTTATTCGAAGGCCACCAGCTTACAAGTCATCAAAGAAATGAGTGGTATTACAGGCGATTGCCAATAATAATATATAATTTGGACTTGGACTCTCGTTCTGTCACCGAGTTTCATATTTAGTGTTTCTTCTTGGCACTTGGTGCTTTAGACCCTCCTGTGTGACGTCATAGTTAACGTCAGCTATGGCTGCAGTTATCAGCACTGACAGAGTGGATTTATTCTGGAGAATGAAAAACTACTTAACGAGTTCCTCACAGGCTCTGGTCGTCACTGATTAGTTGGAAGAGTCAGACTTTCCTACCCAAACGTGGCTGCAGACCGGACCACTGAGCCGGGAGTCAGAACCCGGCACCCATCTGCAGACCCCCAGCTCTGTCAAGGTGATCAGCATCTTAGCTTATAACTGAGTGCTGTCTTTCCGCGTGTTTGGCCCGTTGGGGCTACATCTGCCGTTACCTAGGACTTCCTTCAGGGTTGTTGTGAGGCCATTACGCGGAACACACTTAGAAGGGCGCCCAGCACATGCGACGATCGACTGTTCCCACGTGAGCACCGCCCTTCTCCTGCGCCTGTGGGTGCGCTCCCCAGCGCCTCCAAGGCACCGGCCACCCGCGGAACAGGAAGTTCTTGCAGAGCCAAGGCCACTGCTCTGCTCTTCGTTGTTCCGTCCTCCTCCTGCCGACGAGGCGGAGCAAGGCTGCTGTCACTCCTCCAGCTCCCGAGTAATGCGGCCAGGCTGGCGTCGCTGCTGCAGAGAAGCCGCTTGCCCTTCCCCTTCAGTGCGCCTTTCGTCGACAGTGCCTTCTGGCCCCGAATGACCAAGCCCCTACGGCCCACTTGTTTTGAGAAAACTGGTGCCACCAACTGCCAGTCTAAGCACCAAATTTAGACGGTCTCTTATGGGTTGTCGTAATAAAGCTTGGATTCCGTGTGCCCTCAGATGGTACTTGATTTCAAAGGCTCACTGCCCTCAAGGGTGAGACCCCCAGCAGGAGACTGTCGCTGCAGCCCGAGGCGCGTCTGGGTGGGCATCTAGGAAGGAGCCAGCTTATCCTGAGCATCCGCCGTGCCTTACAGTCTGCTTAGTGCTCCAGATGCATCCTCTGTTTAATCCTCGCAGCCACCTACGAAGCGCATGTGGCCATCCTCCATTTTGGTGAATGACAGCGGTCTGGACAAGTTAGTTACATCATCATCCACGGTCCTCCACGGTCCTGCGTGTCTTACACGGCAGGGCCACGGTGTAGAGCCAGGCTTGTAGGACGCCCATGTGTACATTTCTCTTGTTTCTTAATTAATCTCATATCACGTAAGAGTGAATGACAGTTGGGATGTATAGGGATTCTAAAAATTAATGCTCTTCCTCTCCTGTTTTAGGGACTTGTCGGGGCACCTGGGTGACTCTGTCGGTTAAACATCTGACTTCTGCTCAGTTCATGATCTCACAGTTTGTGACTTCAGGCCCCATGTCTGACTGTCTGCTGTCAGCACAGAGCCTGCTTTGGATCTCTCTCTCTCTCTCTCTCTCTCTCATTATCTCTCAAAAAATAAATAACCATTAAGAAATATATTAAAAAATAAGGGACTTGGTGGTGGGGACAACATTAGAGCCTTTGCTGTCTTGTATGTATATTTATGGGAGTGTGTGTGGCACAGAGAGAAAGTGTGCGTGTGCCTGCCTCACTGCTTGCTCCCTCACTTTCCTATGGTCTTTATTCATGGCATCTTCTTCTCACCGAGACCTTTGTACAACCTTGTGAGAATTGTATCCTCTCTTCCGCACACACGCACTCGATCTTCAGGTCCTGGTGTGTGGATTCTGGGCTCCAGGAGGGCAGTGATGATGTCTGAAGTTACCTGGCATGGGAGTGGGCTAGGGAATGATGGGGACCCATGCATGGTCCAACTTCCCTGATCCCGGAGGTCATGTCCAGGGTACAGCTGCTCACTGTTTCCTGGCCTGGTCTTAACCTCCTTCATTCCTACCCTCACCTCTTTACTCTTGATAAAGAAAAGAACCACAGACCATCCTTCATTTAAGAATGAGGTAAGGAAACAGAAAGGGATTTATCTGCCAATTGTGTTTATATTCCATTTTTTCCCCCCTGTGGTGCTTTATGGCTGCACTTTACTGTAATTTACTAATTTCGTTTATCTCTCTTCCTCTACTAGAATAGAATCTGGGAGAAGGCCCATTTTATTAACTCTTTCATTCCTAGTGCTTACACAGTGCGTAGCCCCTAGTAGGCACTCATTAAACGTTTGTTGAACAAATGACTGGTTCCTGGAGAATGTATTTCATGACGATTATGAAGCATGCTGCCCTAGCGTCCTCATTTTGTGTCTCCCAATTCATTTTACACTAAATATGGTTCATAGTGAATAATGGCTGTTATTTAAGTTGAAACTCATCCTTTGAAACTTTATTCAAGAAATGAATTCTTAGGTGTTTGAGGTTTGTTGTTTGGAAATTTGATTTTTAAAAATGGTTGCTGTGACAGGGAGAAAAGATCCATAATGCAATAAAATGGTGCCTTTTAATAAATGAATTTGATTTAGTGCCTTCGAAAATATATAGTAATGAGTATAACTGATTAATAACTAGTGAGAGCTAGTACACAGTAGATATTATTACCTAAAAAAATATGGTAATTTGTGTAAGTAATTAATAACCAGTAAGAGCAAGTGCTGAGGCATTCTGGGGGCACAGAGAACTGACACGGGTGCCAGAGGATGTTGGGAATTTCCAGCAGAAAACGCCCAGACTTAATATCTTCCAGACACTTGAGATGCCAACTCAAGATAGCTTATAGCTTTAACATTAGATTACACTAAAGTTTTTTTGAGTCCGTCACCCTGTATTTACAAAACTAGAGTTTAGTGGTCGCTGTGATTAAAAAGCAAGAACTGTGTGAAAACCCAGAACAGGAGATGAGGATGCTTGCGTCCAGCCCGGGCGCAAGGTCGGAGAAGTGGTACGGTGCCGACAGGTGCACACATCCTGTTAGCAGGTAACCGTGTTGTCTGAGCCAAAAAACCAGTTATAAAAAAAAGTATAAACTATTTAATTTAAATAGTTCTCGGGTGCTAAGTTGTTTGAATCTAATTACTGAGGGAATCGGACTGTGAGATGTTTCTCTTGGTCCTGGTGGGCCATGAAAAAATTACCAAAACTTGCTAAGGACAATGTGGAACTGAGATAGTTTGGGTACCTCAGGACTGGTAAGTGGTAATGTGCCATCAACAGCACATTTTTTTATGGGATAGGAGTCATATGGGAAACAGTCAAGAGATATATAAAAAACTCAAGCAATTTAAACAATGGATTAGATTTGATCAGCAATTCCCATCAACCTTAGTTTCTATAATTCTGGGAACATTATACATATACATACATATATATGTATATAGATAATGTATATATATAATTCATGTATATGAATTTATTAAGCTTTGGTTTAAATCTTATGTTGC
This sequence comes from Crocuta crocuta, assembly GCF_008692635.1. Classification (NCBI taxonomy): domain Eukaryota; kingdom Metazoa; phylum Chordata; class Mammalia; order Carnivora; family Hyaenidae; genus Crocuta; species Crocuta crocuta. Next base: position 7,560,866 of record NW_027529424.1, on the reverse strand, counting down.
TTAGTGAACTATCTTCAGTAAATTTTGTGGTAGAACTATTTTGGAATCATTTATAGTTAGCAAACATATGGAAGCCATATAGACCATTAGGTCACTAGTGGACTTCTCCAGCCACGTGTGTGTTTTTGTCTTTGGGAAAGTTTTGTTCTGATTGAGCACTCAAATCTCCACATGCTAGGGAAGGCATTGCCAGTGCTGATGCTTTTAAATTGGAAGAGTTCTCCGTATCTATTTTGAGAGCAGTTTTAGAGAAATTGAGAACTGGGAAATTGAAATGACCTATTAGGTTATTTTGCCTCTTCCCAGTCAGAGCGTATGCCTCCCTCCAAAGGTGACTTGTACGTGGACTTTTGATTACACATTAAAAGGATATTATAAGGAGACATTTCCCCTCAGGAACTGTTTGGTTACCCAGTAGGATAGTTTACATAAAACAAAAGGTAGGATAAATGCTTGAGTTATCTTATATAATATATTCAGCTTCCAAGTGACTCATTGACTTAAGCATATATAGTGGATTTTAATCTATTTCAGTTCTTATCCTTATCGGAGCCCAATTGCCCAGTCTTCTGCTAGCAGAAGCCTCTTAATATTTGCTCCTTATTCCTTGCGACTTGGTCTTCCTGGTCTTTGATAGATTCCTTGCTGTCTGATATGTCAGGTTGTTAAGGTTCTTAGGGTTGATCTCAGTTGATTGATTGCCTTCTCTTTGAGTATGGATCAGATTTTCCTGTTTCTTCATATGTCTAATAATTTTTTTATTATGGTCTTAATGTTGTGAATGACATTTTATAGAGACTGTGAGTTCTGTTATATTCCTCTGAAGAGTGTTGATTTTTTGTTTCAGCAGGAAGTTCAGTTGGCTTAATTCAGACTCCAGACTGTGCCTTTCAAATATGTTGGGCAGCTGCCATAATCTGCATAGTATCTAATGGTTTATTCCTGTACTGTTTTCTTAAATTTCTTTTCTAGCTTAATAGAGGTATAATTGATGTACAGCAAGCTCCACATGTTTAAAGTATACAATTTGGTAAGTTTTGACATATGATTATGAAATCATTGTCACAGTTAAAATAATGAACACATCCATCACCCTTAAAAGTTTGCTCAAGCCCTTTGTAATCCAGCCCTTCTTCCCTCCTACCTAAGCCCTTTCCTTTCCAGGCAACCACTGACCTGCTTTCTGTTGCTATAGATTACCTCGCATTTCCTGGAATTTTATATAAATGAAATCACAGTATATACTATTTTTCTGTCTCGCTTGTTTCCTTTAACATAATTATTTTGAGGTTCATTCATGTTGTCACATATTTATTTTTATTGCCGAGCAGTTTTCCATGATATGGATATATCACAGTCTGTTTATCCATTCCCTTATTCATGGACAGTGGTTTGTTTCCTCTCCTGGACCATTTAAAATAAAACTGCTATGAACATTTATATTCTCATTTTTCTTGGACAAATACCCAGGAGTAGAATGGCTGTGAGTAGAAGGCCATTCTTTATCTGAGTCGGGAATCGTGTCTTCTACCAGAATCCAGGAAGCTGTGGCAACTGACTTCTTAGCTCACAAGCAGGAGAGCATTTCCGACCATTTATGTAAGTTCTTGTCAGTAGGTCGTTTGCATTTCCATATAAAATTTATAATCGACCTGTCAGTTTTTATAAGGAAGACTGTTGGAATTTGTATAGAGCCTGCACTGAATTTATAGACTGGTTTGGAAACAATGACATCGTAATACTGTTGAGCCTTCCAATCAGTGCACATGGAATATCTACATTTATTTAGGTCTTTAATTGTTCTCAGCAATAGTTTCCTGTGTATAGCTCATATATATTTTGTAACCTTCCCCATAAGTATTTCACATTTTTGATGCTGTTTTACATGGCTTTAAAAAATAGACTTTTATTTTTTTGGGACAGTTTTATGTTCATGTCAAAATTCATCAGAAAATACAGAGTTTCCGTATATCTCCCTCCCCCCCACATGCACAGCCCCCCACGATCACCAACCCAAGCCACAGGGATACATTTGTTACAATTAATGAACCTGTACTGACACATCATTATTACTCCAGATCCATAGTTTACATTAGGGTTGATTCTTAGAGGTGTAGACCCTTGGGTTTTGGTAGATGTCTAACGATACACAGCATGCGTAATACCATGACAGTGTCCTGTAGAGTGGCCCCACGGCCCTAACCCTCTGGGCGCCACCTGTTCATCCCCCTCTCTCTGCTACTTTCTTCTAACTCTTTTTGGTGTTTTCATAGCTTTGCCTTCTCCAGAGCGTCACAGAACTGGAATCACATAGTATTTGGCCTTTCAGGTTGGCTTCTGACACTTAGTAATACCCATTTAGGATTCTTCCATGTCTTTTCATAGCTCGATAGTTCATTCTTTTCTAGGACGGAGTAAAAGTCCCTTGCCTGGATGGACCACAGTTTACTTATCCATTCACCTGCCTGAAGAACCTCTTCATTGCTTCCAAATTTTGGCAGTTATAACTAAAACTGTCAGAAGTATCCGTGTGCAGATTTTTGTGTGGACGTCAGTTTCCAACTCACTTGGCTAAGTGTTTAGTCTTGTGTTTTGTGTTGTTGTTGTTGTCATTATCTGCTTGGAGCCTGCCCTGCACTCACAGAGTTCTGCGGTCAGAGGTTTGGGCAGGATTTATAAGCAATGGGGTCCCCCGTGTGCGGCTCTCTCCTCTGTAGGACTCTTCCCTCACTTTCCAGCTACTAGAACTCCAAGCCCTGCTTCTGGGGCCTCACGCCGGTGACACCACCGGCTTCTGAGCGCCAGCCCTCTCGGGAAGCACGCAGCGGGGCCTTCCCTCAGCAGAGAGCTGCGGGGCCACTCGGCCACTCGGTGGCTCTCCCTTCGTCCAGGTGGTGACACCCCTTTACGGCCTGCTTTTGGTCGCTCTCCAGTGCCTTCTGATAATTGCTTTTAATATTTTGCCCAGAGTTCCTCATTGTTATCTGAGGATGGCTTGGTCTGACCCGTGCACTTCTGCTGTTACTGGAAACTGAGCTCCAATCACCCATTTTTCTTTTGGCAGATGGCATTTCAGAACCACAGTCTGGTTGCCATCGGCTGAAGCTGTCGTTTCTGGGTCTCTTCTCTCCCTTGGGAATCACTTGTTCTTTTTGCTTTAGTTGTCCAAAGGATTTTTTCTTTTCCTTTTCTAAAGCGTCTATTGATTTTAACAGAATATCTTGGCATTTGCTGTTCTGGGTTGACATCCTCGGGTACATTGAGTCCCCTTTGACTGTGAAGTGAAAGTCTGGAGGAGAATTTTCTTAAGGTATCTTCCTAGTGCCTGTTCTGTTCCTTGACTTTGGTTTCCTTTTTCAGGACTTCCGTTAGCCATACGCCAGGGCTTTTATTTTGCCTTTTATCAATGTTCTTTCCTTCTTAATTCTTTCTAATCCTTTAACTTTGATTTTCACAGTTTCCTTTTCACCTGCTCTCTCCCTTCAGGCCTTATTGTGTTATTTGACTTTTGATTTTTTTTCTAGTTTAGTCTTTGTTTCTGAAATACTTTTAACAAAATTCTAATTAGTTTGTTTTTATCATCTCATTTCTGAGCTTTTCTAATCCTGATGTTTTTTTTTTTTATAATTTATCTAATTTTTAAAATGCTCCTTAGCTTGTTTTGAGATAGTATGTTTCAGTGTTGAACTGTCTCTGTTTTTTCAGCGTGAATTTGCAGTGTTGGAGTTTTGCCTCCATTTTTGAAGCATTTTTGAAGCATCGTTCATCTGGTTCATCTGCTGCTGCTTGTTTCATGCAGTAAATTTGTTTGGGTTTTGACCTTGATGCAACTTTTCTGATGCTCATTTCTGTCCAGGTTAGTTTTCTTGAACTCTTGGAAGAAGGCTGGGTGCAGCTAGCGTTTCTGGCTCCCCAGAGCCCCCTGTTTGGGTGCCCTGTGTAGTGGTAAAGGATCCGGCAGTTTGGCTTCTGAGATTAGCTGGCAGCGTGCCCCTTGCGCGCTGTGTGAGTCCGTCTCTCTTTGCTCTCTGTGTCCATGCTCTGCACAAGGGCGAGTCCCTTGCCCGGAGTTTCTCCTTATCGTGGGGGCCCTGTTCTGAGAAGGTGTCCCGGCAGGTCCGTTCCGAGGCTCCACGGAGGCCAAACGTCACCGGCCCCTGTGGACTGTACCCAGGGCGAGGACCCTCTGGTTCGGAATGGCCACAGCCCCTCCGATATCAGCCCCGGTTCTCAGAGTGGCCCCTGCGCTTTGCAGTGCTTGCCCGTTGGCTATCGTGGCGGGGTGGGGGAGGGTCCTTCTGTTCTCACATGAGGTCACGGGGTCTGTTGCTCTTCTCCACTTCTCCATGACGTGCCGCAAGTAGACGTCCTTGGCAGTTTGTCCACATCTGCTTGTGTTTGGAACTTGTCGAGGGCACCTTGTCCCTTAGTTTGCTGTAAAGACTCTCAGTTGCGGTCTCATTGTTCTGCTGCTTCACGTGGAGCCTTTGAAAGACCCAACCTCATGCCGCTACTGCTATCATTATTTTCCCAGAATTCTCAAGATAACTTTTTAAAAGCATGAATCATCCCAGTACATTTCCTGTGTCCCTTTTTATTCGATTTCCTCTTCTCCTTCCCCTTCCTCCCCAGCAACCACTGATCTGTTCTGTCCCTGTGATTTTGCCTTTTCTAGAACATTGTAAAAGGAATAATTCGGTATGTAACCCTTTGAGTTTGTCTTCTTCTGCTCAGCATAATGCGTTTGAGGTTCATGCATGTAGTAAGTACCCGTAGTCACTAATTTTCATTGCTGTGTTGTGTTCCCATAGGATGAATATGCCACAATTGTTTATCCCATCACATGCTGACGGACACTTTAAGAGTTTCTGGCAGTTGTGATAGAATTTTTATGAAATTCGTGTTGCTCTTTGTGTAGGCGCGTGTTTTCATCTCTCTTNAACCGCGAGATCATGACCTAAGCGAAAGTCGGACGCTTAACCGACTAAGCCACCCAGGCGCCCCAAAGTTCCAAGTCTTTTAACATATATATGTTCTGCAAATACTTTCTCTCAGCCAGTGTTTTGTCTTTTCATTTTATTAACGTGTCTTTCAAGGAGCAGACATTTTACATTTTGTGAAGTTATTCTATTTTTTTATTGTCATTATGTATCCTTTTTGTGTCCCATGAAATCCTTGCCTAACCCAAGATCCTGCGGATTTCTTCATAGGCCTCCTTCTAGAAGTTTCGTCGCTGTAGGTGTTACATTTAGGGCTATGATCCACTCTGAGTTCAACCTTGTGTGTGATGTACGTGTAGGTTGAGCTTCACGTGGCGTTTTTGTTGCATGTGGATGTTCAACTGTTCCTGCACCATTTGCTGAAAAGCAACACAATCTTTGTTGACTTGCCTTGACCCCGTTGTTGAAAATCTGTTGACCAAATGTGTATGGAAAGATGGTCTCTGATAAAACACGCATCCGTTGCCAGGGTGGATTTGGTGAGACAGGGTGCCGGGTGGAGAGCGTTCTGCGGGGTAGAGTCGGGGGTGCAGGGAAGGTGGAGAAGGTGGGAAGGAAGGAAAGGCACGGACACTGGCAGCTCGTGGAATGATTGTGGAGTTGCCTTGACAGTGGTGATCGGCCGCTCCTGACTGGCTGTTTGGATGCAGGTGCGGGCAAGATGGCTGTTGGGTTGGTCTAGATTCAGGCAAGAGGGAAGGAGAAATAGAAAGGTTAGTTCTATGTCTCGACTGGCTGTCACTTGGCTCGAGAATCCAAATGACACGAAAGGTGTAGATTGGGACGTTTTCCCTGGTGGCTCCCCATCTCTGTTCCGTTCCCTCCTCCCGCTCCCTGGAGGTACTTCCTCTTAGGTTTCTCCTTGAGGTTGGTCGTGCAGATGAAAGCAACCCGGACTGTACTTTACACCCCCCTCTCCTTTGCTACACAGATTGGAGTTTCATCATTTTACACCTTGCTTTTTTACTCCCTTTCAAACCCTATCGCTTCCCCCTATTCATGGTCAAGAACTTTTGAGTCACCTTAGGGATGGATGTGGCAGATTCATCACAGCAGTTTTATTGGAATGCGAAATAATTTTTAAAATGTCCTTCCGTATTTTTTCCGTCCCTTCAGTGCGCATATGTTACGTTATGATTAGTGAATTTGAAACGTTAAATTGAGTTCTGTTAACAGATGTACGCTCTGTCCCCACGCTGTTTTCTGAACACCGGGCAGGTAGCAGTAAGTAAAACAGGCAGCGTCCTGCTCTGGGCACCTGCACCCTAGTGCGGGCTGATCATAACCAAATACGGAAAGAGGAAATAGCCTGTGCGTGTGGACAGAGTTAGTGAGAATAGAGGCGCTGTGGTGGTGACTGACTGTGGGATTCGGGGGAAAGCCTCCTGCAAGACGGGCGCATTTGGGCAGACGTGCCAGTGACCACAGAGCAGGCCGTGATGAGGGAAGAAGAGCGCGGTATAGGCAGGACAGTGAGCTGTAAGGTGAGCGTGAAGGTGACATTTTCAGGAAACAGAAGTAAGGCCAGTACGTCTAGAACCTCCTGAGAAGGGAGCAAGGTATAAGATGAAGCCGGGTCAGTTCTTCTCTGGTAATCAGGGAGAAGAATGGCGATTTTCTTCTAACTGCAGTAGGAGACCACCGAAGACTTTAAGTTATTAGAGAGAAAACGGAGCCCCAGGAGAGGCTGAAATTGACAGATGAGTTGAAAGAGAATCGAGAAAGCCCAGTGAGAGCAAATTTCGAGAAAACCTTGCAGTGTTACGTGCATCAGGTGAATGCTGAGATTGAGGACCCAAATGAGGTTTATTCATTTGTTTTTATGGTGCACTCTAAACTCTAATCTACCCGAAATGGTATCTCCAGATGTAAAGATAAATTAGATTTTAGATCAATATACAGTTTAAATTCCAAACGGAAGAAAGCGGTTTTTAAAGATGTGATTTCAAGTATACATTTAAAAGGTATTTTGTATTTTAAAGAGCTAGTACTTAGTCACTCCCTTCTTCTAGAATTATTATGCTGACTCTGAGGCTTCAGGAAATGCAGTGTTTAAGTTGGGAGCTCGGAAACAAGTATTTCCGTACTCATTTAAACATCATACTCCGGCCCTGTGTTAGCCTGGATGACCATGTCTGTTTTCCTGTCCCTACATTTATAGCATACCGGGGTGTGCACGGGATCTGGGGCAGGTCCATGCTCATTCTGTGTGGTTTTTGAACATGGAGACGGGACGGCTACCAGAAGTTGAAGGGTGAGGGATACAGTCTTGCACAGCTTTTAATAGGAAGGGAGACTGATGTATCTGTTAGCCACAACGAAGAGTTAGGTTTTGATTACACTGACAAGTGAAATGTCCTGAAAGGAGAACAATAGAAAATCATCCCCCAGCAGTGGAGACAGGGACAACAGTGGCACAGCTGTGGCGACCGGAGCCTCACGGTTAAAACCTTGAGCTGCGGAGACGCGCCACGGTCTCGAGTTCAGATTCTGCAGCAGCTCTTCAGTAGCCGTGTTTTATTGGAGGGGCCATTTAAACGTTCCAGGTCGCACTTACCTTGTATATGAGCCCTATGTAGTAAAGGGTTAACTGCCGCAGGTCGGTGGAAAAGCTGAAGTGATGATCTGGACAAAGTCGCAGCACCCTGTCTTCAGGCACCTAGAAGGTTCTGTCATATAAGTAATATGACAATTATTACACTCTTCGTTACCTGTTTTACTCATACCCCCTGAAGCAAGTATTAATACCTCCATTTTTCAGATGAAACACCCACTTAGAGAACTTGAAGAAAATTTCCAAAGGCCACGCAGCTGGCCAATGCAGAGGTAGGATTTAAACTCAAGAAGACCTGACTCCAGACTTCATGCTTTTAACAGTAACAGCACAGCATCTTCTAGAAAGGCCCTTCCAGGATTGGAACTCAGATCGTCCGGGTTCTGAGTTCAGAGAGAACAGTTGTTCACACGCAGCAGTCCCCTGTTCTGTCCGTTCCTCTGAAGGTTTTACACCGCGGTCTCCAGTCCGACTCCAATTTTTAAAAAACACTTTTATCACATAAGACAAATACTAATTTTAGTAAACGATCAAAGAAGGACGTCCCCCAATAACTTCACGACGTAGTGGGGCGTACCCTTCGTGACTCCTCTCTCCTGTGTCTGTGTCTGCGTATGTCGTCCTTGTTGGTTCCTTTTTCTAAAATGAGATCACGCCGCACATGTGTGTTCAGATGTGGTCTCCCCCCCCCCCTTATTTCATGATGAACGTCTTTCCATGTTTGTTACCTTAGCCTAATGGCAGCTAAGTACTGCATTATATAGGCGTGCCGTAACTTATTTACCTACTTCTTTGTTGTAACATTTACATTGTTTAAAATATTCACCATTTAAACAGTTCATTCGTCAACATCCTTGGTCACATATCTGTTTCTAGTCTGTAATGATTTCCTTAAAAGAAATTCTTAGTTGTAGAATTGTTGGATGGATTAAAGAGTGGTTGCCACATTTTTAAAGGACTTTTAGGGATTCACTTTCCAAATTGCCCTCCAGAAAGGTCCTTACTAGCGTGCTCTCCTGCTGGTATGAGGTCACCTCTTTCCCAACACTTGGATCTGAGGGGAGTATTATTTTTTATCTTTGCCAGATTGGCAAAGAATGGTATAGCTTCCATGCCTTTGATGACCAATACTTTATGAACTATTTGTCGTTTTCCCATTGTAAATTGCCTCTTTTTTTTTTTTTTCTTCTTTTATCCGTGGCCCATTTTGTCAGGCCTGGCTCCTGAGTTTTGATTGTCCCAGGAAAGAAACAGTTTTCAGGCATCTAAATTCTTTGTGGACTGCATTTGATCCTGCTTTATGAATGTTTAAATTTAGGGATTTCAGGTAAACATCTTTTTTTTCTTTTAAGATCATGAGGAGAAATGAAAGATGATCTGTAATATTATACAACTAGTAAGATAGGTATCAGGAATAAATAAACCACTGGCTCTAAGGATTTGTCTTCTTTCCTACTACGTGTTATATTAATTATTAGAAAATCATAAACCTAATAGGGGGCGCCTGGGTGGCTTAGTCGGTTGGGCGTCCGACTTTCGCTTAGGTCACGATCTCGTGGTTCGTGGGTTCGAGTCCCGCGTCGGGCTCTGTGCTGACTGCCAGCTCAGAGCCTGGAGCCTTTTTCAGAGTCTGTGACTCCCTCTCTCTCTGACCCTCCTCTGCTCACGCTGTCTCTCTCTCTCTCTCTCCTAGAAATAAATAAAACATTTTTAAAAAATTTAGAAAAAAAAGGAAATCCTAAACCTAATAGGATCAGGAAATATAATTCTGATTCCAAGAATGATCGATAATTGGAATTCTTTCCTTCTTGTAATCCATAATTCCTTCTTCAATTCTGAAATTCTTATCAGTCATTGTTATGCTTTGGAACTACTTATATATCAGAAATCAATTCTGACTTTTTTAGGAAGTACGTCTTTAAAAAGAAACATCTTCAGATCCACTCAGACCTATCCTTTTCATTTTTACTTCTCATGTAATTCTCTGCTGGTTTCCTGTTTATTTTTGTTTCTTCTCTCCCAGGGGTCAGTTTGAATCCAGCTTCTTTCCTAATTGAAGATATTATACAATTGGGAATTAGCAGCCAAGTGAGAAACGCGGGTCTTTGCTGCAGAAAACTTGGGATGGTAACTGGTGCAACAAGCTGTCCACAGAACTCTGCCGATTTGAGAGCGTTAGCCCCTACCCAGCAGCAGGACCGGGCACGTTCCAGCTTCCTTCTCTTTCTCTCTAATCTGTTCCTTGGGCCTGTCAACAACCACCCAGGACCTCACACTCCAGCCTGACACGTGGCTGCCATGCTCCTGGCCCCTTCTGTGGAAGAAAGGGTCCTGCTCCTCGATCCCATTCCTCCTCCCTTCTCCTTCTCCTTTGCCCCCGTATTTAAGTTGTCGAAACCTTATTGTGGTCGTCACCTCTCTTGAGGCTCAGAGGCTTATGTTATATAAAACAAAGTAGTTCCCGGGGCGCCTGGACTACTCAGAAGGTTCAGCATCTGACTTCTGATTTGGGCTCAGGTCATGATCCCAGGGTGGTGGGATTAAGCCCTACATCCAGTTCCTTGCTGNCCCCCCCCCCCCCCCCACCTTTCTCTCTCATGCTCCTTCTGCCCCTCTTCCCCCATCACTTGCCTGTTCTCTCTCTCTCTCAAAATAAAATTAAAAAAAAAACAAACAAATTGCTTTCCTATATAGTCATAAAATTCTTGTGTGACTTCTAAGATAAATTTCCAAAACGTAAGATTATATGTATCTACAATACAAATAATCTCTGTGTAAGGACAGACAATCTGTGTATAATTTTCTTCAGTTCTAGGGATAAGGAATAGTTCCATTTTGCTAGAAATTTAAAAAAATATAATATGTTGAGGTCATTGGAATGTACTTGTTTTTAAGCGTTATTTGTTCACTTTTGGAAAGTTTCCCATCTTACAATGTAAGATTTTAAAGTATGTGTAACTTTAAGTCTTATGTTGTGATTTCTTGCGAGTCAGACATTCATATGTAGTAGGGTTTTTACTTGAAACAAAGGAACTATAGGGGCGCCTGGGTGGCTCAGTCAGTTAGGCATCCAACTTCACCTCAGGTCATCATCTCACAGTTCGTGGGCTCGAGCCCCGTGTCAGGCTCTGTGCTGACAGCGTGGAGCCTGGAGCCTGCTTCACATTCTGGGTTTCCCTCTCTCTCTCTCTCCCCCTCTCCCTGCTCACACTCTGTCTCTGTCAAAAATAAACATTTTAAAAAAAGGAAACAAAGAAACTATAGTAGTAATGATGGTTATTTTGTTATTGATATCCCCGTGCAAAGCATAGATTGTTAATTATTGCTGAGACCCAGGGTATTCTTACAGAAATACTTATTGGTTTAAAGAAATACTTGCTGGCTAAGAGAAGTAAATGGGAGAAATATTTTTCTGAATCTAAGGTGGTTTGAAATATCCATTGTTATTCTGACAGTATGGCATTATGTACATGATGGGCTGAAAAGTAGATAAAGATCCATTTTAGGAGTGAAATTCATTTAATGAAAGGAATTCTAGTTTATAATAGTAAATATGCAAATTGTAGATTAAGAAATATTATTGATGAATTATCCAAACACTTCTAATATTCATTCATTGTTTAAAAAGACATAGTTTGTCTTTTAGCCAGATGGTGTATAGTTGAAAACCATAGTTCTTGAATTTAATTCTTTCAAAACTATAAATTTCATCAAGAAGCTTTTCAAATATAAAGTTAAATATTGATTTAGGTTTAAAGTGGCACAAGTTGGATTTCATTATTTATATTAAAGGAAGGCAGCAAGATTTTCATAATTAAAGTTTGTTCTTCCTGGTTTCTAAGTAAAATGTCATGTTCTCCCTGCCAAGTTCGGCACTTACCAGTAGAGGGCACTGTTGTAATGCGATAGAAGTGTCTTGTTGATTCACTAACTCCCTCATCTGCCTTTGCAGTTTGGAAAGTGTTTTTAAAAGCAGTGTTCTCTGTGTAATTAAAATCAGTTCCCTGTATAATTAGCAATGGAGCCTTATTCTTTGTGGCAGAATTTGTGGATGGTGTTATTTTTTTTCAGTCTGTTCTCTTCTATAGCCAATGCCAAAAACTGTCGCCTACGAAAATACAGAAAGTTGTATTGTGGTTTATCAGCACTAAGCAATATTGTAGATGGAAATATATAAAATTACAGTATGTTTCATTTAGGTGCTCTGAGCAAATTATTTGATAGGGAATGTTTAAAATTCCTGGTTCTATCTTGAGAAATAGCAGAGTTAATGTGCCATAGTAATAGCTTGTGTTCAGGTGCCCTGAATAATAATAGAGGACAATGAATTCTTGCAGGGCTTTTAAAAATGTATCAGCATTAGTGTACTGCTTTAAAAAACCGTGGATCCACTTAGCAAAGTCTCTGTATAATTTCTTTTTCGTGCTTCCTTAAAATCATTAAATATTGATATAGATATTTTAACTACTAAAATAGTGAATATTAAAGCACAATTAAAGTTATATCTCTCTTTCTCAAAGAAACATAAATGTCATATAAAATGACAGTAACGGTGCGTTTATTTCCTGGCTACCTTGGGAAAGGTTTCGGGACAGAGAGGTTAGAGGAAAAATCCAAGCCTGAGTTTTAAGTTGTCATAGGTGTGATTCATAAAGTTGTGATTTATCCATAAATCCGCGGGTCACCATTAGTAGTTTAAAGCCAAACAGAAACCTTATTTCAAGTCAAATTATAGATGATTAGCTCTATAATTTTCAGAAACTTTAAAAAATTTAAGTAATAATTTAGTATGTTCGAGACTAATTTGTTTCTCTACTTTAGTATTTGTAAAGGAAAAGTATTTGAGAATTAGGAATCTTAACTGCTTATTTTTAAACATTTAGTTGGTAGCCACAAGAAATTAGGGAAAACTAACATTTTCTGCAAGAAGTTTTTTTTTAACTGTATGAAACGCTCTAGTTAAGGGTCTAATCGACTGTTGAAATTGTGTTTATCTCAAAGCAGGCCTTTATTTTCAGAGGTGAAGAAGGGCTTGCTTTGACTTACTTTGTGTATCACAGACCTTGAAAAGCAGAATAGATAATTTCATGTTGATTTACTCCAACAATAAAAATGCAAGGGTAGAATTTGAGAGAGGAGTAAAAGATTGTTGAAGGAAGCTACCCTGAAATTAAGAAAACAAAAAAGCATTTAGAAATATCTTTTATGCATGAGTTGCTGTAGGTATAATTTTAGAATATTTTAGTTGAGTCGGAGTAAAGCATGAGCTGAAAATTTCCGTGCGCCTTCAGACAGCCCTCTGTCACTTTTTTCCTCACTTCCTCTGGTGGTTTAGCTGTCCCCAGAGGAAGAACTTCGGGATTTTTCCCTTCCTCGTATTGGTAGTCTCACACTCCTGTGCTCTCGATGCCTCATGAGATAGATGGGGACAGGTGCTTTGAAGTAGCAGCCAAATATCAGAAGAATACACTAGAAACTGTACCAGTTTCTCGTTAGGAAACTAAAATATATCAGGTCAATAAGAGAAAAATGTAATGCTATTTATCCATAGATATAAAACTATTGTTTTCCCATTTCCTATTACCCAAGTGGGAATAAAACAAGTTTTCATTTTGTTGAAACATTTGTATTGAGTAGTTACAGTTCCCTCTATCATCTTGGTAATGATTCTCGCTGTGTTTTCCCCAGAGAGGCCATCACAGGTTTTAGTCTAGGCCATTTGTATTCAACAAGGTCAAGATAAGTTTTATCTCTACAGATAAGTCAAGTGCATTTGAATCAATAGGTAATAGTAAAATGTACTGAAAATATTATTGCCAAGCTCTTAATGAATTTTTAAAGCTGGGAGCTTGTCATAAAATATGCCTCTTGTATTGTGTTTATTTATTCGTATGGAGCTCAGGAGTGCAATTAATGTCACAAACATTTTAAAGAAAAGAAACTTAGGGACAGATTAAAGTAACATTTTTAGAAAGCTTAATTGCTCTAGATGTAAACTTGTACTGATGAAGTTTCAGAGGCTAATTTTTTTAAGGAAAAGAAAGACAAAAGAGTAAGTATTTTAAAGCACTCATAAATTACAAGGATAACTTGAATTTGCTTGTAAAGATAATCATTTTTAGGAATGTCTATATATCTTATCCATGGGCTTTCCTGAATAAATCAGATTTCTGCTTCCTTAGTTGGGGGAACAGTAGTGGCAAAAAGACCTCTTACACTTATCAAGAGATGATGGTGAGCATTTCATCATTTTAGAATTTCTGTTCTAAACTAAATATATAAATGAGCTCTGTGTCAAGGCAAGAAGGATTTTCCTTTTTATTATTAATTTTTTTTTTTTTACTCAAAGGGATACTTCAGTGGCTTATATATTCATGAATGTATTCAAAAATACAGACACTAAAAGATACGTCTTGTCTTAATTTTTTTCCAGTTAGTTTTCTATGGGAAACATGACCACAATATTAGAAATATTGATTGAACTCATTTTCTCTGTAGGTGCAAATTACATGGAAAAGTTGTCTATACAGATTACTTACCTGCAAGTATCACATAACTATTCAGAGCACATAGACAAAAGGAATTATGTGTTGAACTTCACTTCTTTTCCTTCTTCAGGAGTGCAATTAAAAAGAAAGCCTTTCTAAACATGGTGGGTTTAGCGTTTGGAATTATGCTGTGCCTGTGTTTATACTTGTTAATTTCCCCAAACTCACTGTTTTTCCTCTGACACTCTCTGAAACATACCAGTTTGTAGGTTTTCCTTGTTTTAAATGAGGCTTGCTTATCTTGGCTGTTAATTGAAATAAGGAGACCGAAACCAGTCTTCATGCTGCTTTTAGGTATTATTTATCAATCATTATTTATATGGGAGTACATATAATACTTTGTGGGGTCATAATTGACCCTTCCTATTTTTTTACCCTCTCTCTCCGTGCTTTGTACATTGTTTATTTACTTAACCATTTAAATTGAAGGTAATATAAACATCTGGCACCGTTTCTGGAAACTGTAACCGTTTTCTTTGAAAGTTCTTATGAATGACAGTCTTGGTGCCTTACATTTATTAATCGTCATCACATGGATCTCCATTTTCACCTACTTAGCTATTTCTCTTTCTGGCCGAAGAACGACGATTTTTCCTCAATGTGAGGTCGGTTTATTTTTTGCGGCCATAGATAGCTCATGCCCTAACAAAGAAGAACTCAGGAGGTGGAGGTGTGGACGAGTGCAGAAAACCACGCTGGAGGCCCGGGCCCTGGAGACCCGGCGCCTCCCGAGCCACGGCCCAAGGGTGTGGCGGGCCCTCGGTTGCAGGGCTTGAAATACAAGTTGACCCGTCTCTTCAAAAGTTATCTTTGTGTGGTGGTCCTCATGCAATTTTAAGAAAATTAGAGCTTTAGTGATAGAACAATGGTCCTTTTAAATCTATCTAGTTTAGTGAATTTACCCCCTAAATGTCTGGTGTCTAATTACTCAAAACAAAAGAGGAAAAGGAGAAATCCTTATCTACTAACGGAAAAGTACATTCCAGAAAGTGGCAAGTTTTTACTTTCCTTTGCGGAGAACATTTTCATTTCATTCTCCTTTCATCAGGAGAGCAACTAGCTACAAACTTGGTTTCAAAAGCAAACAAATTTAAAACTATTACTTTTTCCACATAGGGCTGATTTTACTGACAGCCAGAAATCAAACTCCAAATGATTAACAATCTCATGTTACCGTTAAACTTTACCGTTAAACTTTAAAATTTAATTTGCAAAAAAAGAAACTTTGTTTTCTCTTCTTGCTTATGGTTTATCTGTTCTGTATAATAAAGAGAGAGACACCTAATGACCAAAAGAAAAATGTTCCGTGTATAGAAATTAGTTTGTGCAGGTATTTTTATGCTTTTCCTTTGTTCCTGAATAGTCATAAGATAGAAGAGTCTCGTAAGAAAAGATGAGACTTTTTTTAGGGTCAATTTTCTAAAATAACGTACAGTGGGTGTCTTTTGATTTTGTTTTTGTTTTTAATTTTAAGAAATGGCCCCCTGAAAACAATACATCGGCCTGATGCGTAGGGCCTCGGTTTCTGACTGTGGACTTTGTAACCCCTACGAGTAATAATGAACTGTTTGTAGAGAGGTGTTTTTAATTTGAATGAAATGGGCCACGGGCAGGTATTTTAGTATGAACTGCTTTCTCAAACTTTTCCTGTCGGTTTGTGACAATTACGTTTGAAAGGACAACCTATTTATCGTCTCAGTAGCTCTCGAAGTTATTAGAAATGATTGTATTGTCCCCACAGGGGAGAGGAGGGAGTGGCATTCTTGTGTATTCATATGTGTCAGAGCTGTGCGCCAAACGTGGGGGCTAACTGTTCGGTCACACTCGGTGTCTTTGCTTTTCATTTGTTTATTTGAAAATATCAATGTGTTGCCCTAAAAGTCTTAAAACTTATTTGGTTATTTTCTTAATTTGGGGGTCAGAATCTATTGTTTTCCCGAAATCTTCATCTAGGCTTTTCACTTCCCCTAACAGATTGCTTAAGCTTTGGGAAATGCAGGATTCTTCCTCTGGATCTTTTTCTAGTCCTGGAAATAAGACAGAGCCAAACCTATCACTTTTACTTTGATTTGCTTCCTTTATCTTCGGCAAATCTAAATAAAACTGTCATCCTGATTTTCAAATCTGTCTTTGAACTTCCTTTACCCAAATTGCTCACTTTCCTATCTGCTCACCACCTTTTTTTTTTCTTTAAATGGAGATTCTATTTCTGATGTTTATTTTTTCCTGTTACTCTACTTTTTGTTTTTTTAAAAATACCTTTACTTTATAACTTATTACTTGTCACTCCCTTTCTATAGCCACAAATGTCATTGAGAATCTTACAGAATAAGTGAGAAAATTGTCAGACTACAAGAGTCTTTATGAGTAGTAATTAATAGTGATTTTTATAAATTTTAAAAAAGTACTTGAATTTGTAACTTGGAAAATCACCAGTAGGGCTTGAGGTAGTGGTAGTAAGATTCTGGGTACCCAGGAGTGGGTTTTTTTCCTTTGACATTTGAATATATTTCACATAACTAATTTCTCATTATTATAAAAGCATTGAGTAAAATAGGTAGGCAACTTCTTAGCCCAGAATTATCAACAAACGTTTAAAAAAAAAGGTGGAGTTTCTTGCTCATTTCTTTCCGACACATAGAAACAAAGTATTATTTAAAAAAAAACTACTTGTTTATTTAATTCCTAAATATGTAGAATATGAATGAGAATGTGGCATGATGTATTACTAGAATTTTCAAGTACCCTTTCGGCAAAACAAAAAATAGAAATGCTGTTCTTTTATGATTATCATCTTACGGTAAGGAACTCTAAGAATTGCAGAGCTGAAGAGACATAGAACCCTTCTGTCTAGAAGACAGGCAACTAGGCCGTAGTGATGAAGTGCCGCGGCCAAGGCTGAAAGACTATTTAGTGACAGGGATAGAGATAGAGTGAGAGTTCTTGGTTTGTACTCCACTTGTTAAAAACCATGTGACATATTCAGTGCCCCCATCTCCCCTCAGATGCCCTCAGACAGTCTGTATGTTGTTTGGGGAAAGGTCTAGCTAGAGAGGTAGTTTCTATAGCATAATGACAGTTCAAATCTAAAGTATATTTGAGCTAATGTTTCTGTCACCTTACCTGTCACTGTTGCCTTCGAATGACTTTTCTTGTACTTTCCAAGTTGGGCTTTATTCAGGAGACATTTATAAGAACATGCTGTATACCTTGCAGCATGATAGGGCAGACACTGTGCATCCTCACCTTCTCGTGCTCCCAGTTACCCTAAAACATGACTTTCAAAAAGAACACAGGGCACTTCATCATATGGATGTATGCATCCAGGAGCAGACCCTGGTTTTGTGAGGCCAAGAGCTCACACAATTTTGGGAGCCTTTGTGACAAAAGTCATACAAAGTGACGAACGAAAAAGCAGATTCAAAAGTCTAGCTGCTATAGGATGGATAAATACCTTGTGGAATATTATATAGGGGTGAAAAATTATGTCCAGCTGCACACGGTGCAGAAAAATCTCCCAAACACAAATGCGGTAAAGAAGTCAGACCCACACAGTACCGCTTGAGCGCTAGGAGGACCGCGTAGG
>NW_027529424.1:7522931-7542829 GCF_008692635.1 Crocuta crocuta | reverse complement strand
GGTGGCAGAGCCAGTGGGGTGCCGCTCAGCTTCTTCCCTTGATCTGAGTGTGTTCCGTTATGGGACTTCATCAAGCTGTATGCTTATAATATTTGCACTTTGTGTATGCTTATGATATCTTAATAAAACATAGTTTAAAATCAGATACACATGGGTGCCTGGGTGGCTCAGTGGGTTAAACATCTGACTCTTGATTTTCTCTCTCTCTCTGTCTCTGTCTCTCTCTGTCTCCCTCTCCCCCCACCCCAATAAATAAATAAACTTAAAAAAAAATACAAAGCCACACAGCTTTGGGAAGGGCTTGTGTAAGGAACCCAAAGGCTATTACCTTCATGGTAAATTCGCCTCCATAATAAATTCAGTTTACCATTTTTAGACCCAGGTTGGTTTTTCTGTAGCTATCCCTCTGAAGCTGAAAGTTTACAAATTTACAAATTTATGAAATTTTTTTAAAACTTTTTAATGTTTATTTATTTATTTTTTTACAAATAGTTTATTGTCAAATTAGTTTCCATATAACACCCAGTGCTCATCCCAAGTGCCCTCCTCCATGCCCCTCCCCGCCACATCCATCAGTCCTCAGTTTTTGTCAGCATTCAAGAGTCTCTCATGTTTTGCCTCTCTCCCTATGCCCATGTTTGCAGGGTTGTTGTTTTTTTTTTTTTAAGTTTATTTATTTTGAGAGAGAGAGAAAGCATGCATGCACGTGAGTGGGCAAGGGGCAGAGACAGAAGGAGAGAGAATTCTAAGCAGGCTACACACTATCGCTGTGGAGCCTGACAAGGGGCTTGAACCCGTAAACCGTGAGATCATGACCTGAGTCGAAATCAAGAGTTGGTCGCTCAACCAACTGAGCCATGCAAGTGCCCTGTGTTGTTGTTAAGTACTGTTTTCAAATAGAGTGTCAGGGAACGCTTATTTTCTCTTCTAACACTTCTTATTTCAAGAGGTCCTGTCTTTGGTGTGAAATTTTCACCCCCTATTTTAAATATTAAACTACGGTTGATAACTAACTGCACACTTGTCTGTGAAAGGTTTCTGGAATTATATACAATTAATGAAAGGCAGTGTTGCATCACTACTGGCTAACATGCTAATTAATACATGCTCGATTGTATATTTTATTTTGTATGGTTTTGAGTCAGAACTACTTTCAGTATATATTAAACAAAACGATGCTCACCCTCATTCTTTGTCGCTTGATTAAAATGAACAACAATAGGCTGACTTTTTTTTAAGTTTCCAAATGACTGTTTTATCCGATTGAGCAACAAGGAACTGTTTTATTTGGGAAATGGCACAGTGTTATTTCAGATGACATTTAGAAATTTTGTATTAATAAGCCCCAGAATGGACTCCTAAAAGAATACAAAATGTTCAACAGGTTCATTTAGTAAAACAATTCAGACAGCATTCGAAATAATGGGAATTGTTTTAGGATATTCACTCCCATCTATTGGGTAAGTCACTTTGTCCTTCTAGTGAACCGTAATTATTTATCTTTCTAGACTTTTAAATATTGTTTTGATTTTGGTGTTCTTTCTTAGTCTTAGTTTTATCAGCCTGTAGCATTAAAGATACTAATGCACGTAAAGAAAAATACACATTTGGAATAGTAAAATTCACTCCTGAGACTTTTGGGGGAAAATAAAACCTTCACTTAGGAGAAGTGCGTTCATTTGAAACATTTTTGTGCATTTGAAAATAAAAAAATATTTTCTAATTAATGTGATCATCTGTCATAATGTAATATATTAGGTGATAGTCGAGAAATTTAGCAGATGTGAGAGATCAGAAATACACAGTGCTGCTGACCCGTGCCCCCAGCGCTGCACAGCAGAGTTCAGGAGTATTTATGCGAGACGGGAAAACGGTGGTGTAAGAGAAGCCTACTTGTCTCAGAGGGTCTTATATTGCTCCCACTCACAGATCATATGATAGGTCATCTCACTGCCCTTGTTTCTTTGAGGGCGGTTTCTTATAAATGCATTCATATTCCTAGAATATGTTAGAACAAGTTACATCTTTTCATGCTTTAAGTCTCTCATCTGTGTGCATTTTCTGAATGGTTTCTATTCCGACCACCAAGGTTACCAGAATCAACTCTTTATTACTCATCACTTAGCTACATTTACTAAGCTGTTTGTAATTTGGCAAACATCATTTTTGATAATGAGCACTGTAGAAGGGATACTATTCAAACTTTATAACCTATTGATAGTATCTCTGATTTTCTGCAAATCCAATACATCAGTGTTCAGAGAGACAAAGACAAAAATTAGGGAGAAATTCACATCACAAAAGGATCCCTTACAAAGTTAGTTCTTTTAATATACTATTTTCTCACCACGCACTGTAATACTTCGGTGTATCCTAAGAGTCTTCAGTTATCTTTTAATATCCTGGCCCTTACCCTTCAAGAGCTGCCTTAATTAGTATCTCTACATCAGCGGTATATCAGAATTCCAGAATTCCCTTTAAAGGGACCGTATGTTACAAACCAGGGTGGAATAATTAAGTTAGAAAGGAGATAAACAAAAGACTTTTGTCTCTCAAACACAGAATGGACAGCACATTTTGTAATTTTTTGTAAATTTTTATAATGAAGCATGAACTTTATGAACAATTTGTTTTTATATCGAACCTATATCTAAATTTGTTGTACAAATAAAGAGAACAAGGCACACTCCTTTTCTAGGGAGCCCCTCCAAATGTGATGGAGCAAGGTAGGTATAAAAGTAACGACACGGTTACCCCAGAGCAGCGCTTTCCCACAGGCCGGCAGGATGGCACGCTGGATGGCACGCTGGATGGCACGCTGGAGAGACCTCGGCCGGGCAAGTTCCACTTCCAACTTGAAACCTAATTCACTGTGTGACGTTGGATAAGATACTCACCTTCTCTGCCCTTATTGACTCTTTAAAAAAAAAAGTTATGGAATTGCACTTTGTGATTCTTAAACAGAGATAATACCACTAGAAACTATTTATACTAGATGTTGATTGGCTTTCTTACAGGCTGTTCCTATAAATTCACTGGTATGTCAGGAATGAGTAGTGTAAAGAGTTAGAAAGTTCAGTTGAACAGATACTGATTGGGTACCTACGGTGGGTTCAAAACTGTAAATCAAGCTGTTTTGATTTATCCACAAGTTTTTATGAACATAGGTATTTTTTTAATGTTTATTATTTTTAAGAAAGACAGAGAGCAAGCAGAGGGGCAGAGAGAGGGGGGGACACAGAATCAGAAAGCTCTGAGCTGTCAGGCTCTCTGAGCTGTCAGCACAGAGCCCAGCGTGGGGCTCGAATCCACAGACCCTGAGATCATGACCTGAGCTGAAGTTGGTCGCTTAACTGACTGAGCCACCCAGGCATCTTGAACATAGCTATTTCTTAAGGTAATGCATTTTACCGAATTACAGGGAAACAGTTGGAAATGAAAAGGTGCTTTCTTAGTTAGATTTTGAAAGGTTCTGTATAATCTGTGGCATAGTGCAGAGATCTCACTGGAGAATATCAAAGAGTCATTGATCTTATTTATTTAGCATTTTAGAGTTGGAAGTTTGATCAGTACGATACATGCAATCCTCATTTATCCTGTGTTAGTGCTGGCCATGCAAATACTCCGTAGTCCTTGCTTCAAAAGGACTCAGTCCCATGGTTAGGATCTCAGAAGCCATTAGTCCATCTACTTCATTTTATGGCAGAGGAGATAATATTGTTAAGGGGGCTTGGAAAGGAATCTTCAGAAGCAAGAGCTGAGAGTGAGAAGCTTGGTCTTTGAAAAAGGAGCTATGTTATCATTAAACCTAAGGATGGCAGGAAGCCTTTGAAAAAGATTTAGGGGAGTAACATTCTAACCACATAGATTTCATGGGTGACAAATGTGCAGGGATCGACTTGTACTCAGTATAAGGAAGAATTCTTTAATAGCCACGATTGTCTAGAGATCCGGGCGTTCGTGTCAGGAGGTGGTCGAAGCAGGGAGATGGGCGTTGGCGGTGCCTCCGGATTGTCATTGGCGGTTACCGTCTGTCCGGGCTGTCAGTTTGAAGAACCCTGGTTCGGCCAACTCTTCCCTGTGTTCATACTTTCAGACAGGCCCGCACACGTGCATTCCATGCTGCCCCCCCCGCTCCGTAGCAGCCGTGTGTCGCATCCCTGCTCCTGGCCCCACCTGCATCCTCCTGGCCCTCTTCTGTGTGCTAAATGTGTTCCGTGTTTTCTCCTGCTTCTTTCCATTTTGTTTACCATCCTTCCATATTCTCCTTTAATGTTTTTTTATCCTTAATACGGAACTACTATTGTAATTCTTTATTTACTTCACACTATGTAATCACCAAAGAAAAGTACGGGCTTTGCAGTCATGGATCTGGGTTGAAATTGGCTTTTCCACTTAATAGCTATAGGACTTAACCCCTGTGAACTGAAGTTTCCTTATCAGCAAAATGAGGGTAATGGTATCTCAGGGGGTTGTTCTAAAAATTAGATGAGATAACATGTATACATCATAGCACATAGCAGATATCCAATAAATGTTAATCCCCTTCCTTTTTCCCCCATCTTAATACTAATACCCATTTTACTTTCACACTTATAACCTGATCTCTGCTTTCAAGTAACTTCTGTGAGTCTTATTTAGGAAGTGAAACTTATACTCATGACATTAATAAAAAATAACATAGACTGCAGTAATCTTAGATTGCACCTCCTTTAAATACCTTTAAGATTATCCCCAAATTTTCTTTGAATATTCTCTTTAATACAAGGCATACAACCTGGCTAAGGAAACCGAATCGAAAGTAGTTTGTGGACTGATACCATCGTTAAAGGGGTTGCTAAGGAAAATGAAGTTACTCGGGGACTTGCCACTTTATGTAAAATAGTGTAGCTATGAACCTGGCCTGGAATTTTGCTTAGGAAAGTGTTGCAAGTGTGGAGAGAACTTTCTGTGATCGCACGGAATCAAAAAGGGCTTTATCCTCACAGTGAAAAGACTCCGTATGTAGCTCTTCCCTCTTTTTCTCTTTTTCTCTTCTTTTTCTTTCCCCACTTCTGCTGCTTAGAGGGAGAGGAAGCAGGAGATCAGAGAGCGGAGTAGATGAAAATGCAACATAAGACTTTCCCAGTGATAACTGTGAACTGTTTAGGCAAGATGAATTGACTGCCTGTGACCGAAACAGATAAGAACCCCAGGAGTGTTTTGATGCTGAATCATCTGAAGTCTGAGAACAAACCTCAAGAAAGGCCTTTCAATCCAAGCAAAAATTGGGGGTGATAAAGGAAAAGTTAAGGATTAGAGAGGGAGATACCTGATTGTACCTTTAGGGTATTGAAAGTCTTTATAATTTTAATTGACCATTTACAACCGAAGGCCAGTGTCAATTAGAGAGTGGAAAGAGTAGGTGCGTGGTCCAGCTCCGCACCCTGGAGCAGCCCTGTGGGAATGACTTGGCGGGGGGAGGGGGGTTAAAGGAGAACTCTAGGCCCCTGAGTCCGTATTTGAAAATGCCCCCGCGGCCATGGAGACGCGACACCCCCCTTCCCGCGTGGTGTCCCCTCCTCCCACACCCTGTCTCCCTTGGCTTCTTCCTGCAGCCTGCAGTTGTGCTCACATCACCCCCAGCTTTAGAAAAACGCGTAACGCCCCTCCTCAACCCCATCTTCCTCCAAGCCAAAATCGATACTCCTTCTTTCATTGAGAGTCAGCCTCCCTGAAAGTGCTCAAGTGCCTTTTCCTCACCTGCTCCCCCTTTAACCTTTGCGCAGTGGTTCCGGATGGAATGCCCCCCTATTCTGGATGGTTAAACAGGGCGGGGCCTGTTTAACCTCCACTTACTTTTACCTACATTTATTTTTTCTAAAAACTTTATTAATATTTGATACTTTAACTACGTGTAATGTGTTTACATTTCAGACATTTAGTCATTCGGTTCCTCACTGTGGCGGGGCAGTCATTCGCTGCCCTGTTTGTGTGGGGTCTGGGGCAATGTGGGACAGCTTAGGGACGCCCAGTCAAGTGCATTTAGGCAGCAGTAGGTGGGACGAGTGGAAATTGATCATTTCATAGCAGAAGCCTACTCTCAGCAAATAGAGAAGTGTCTTTGGAAGACACTCACCTAGAGGGCTTTGATGGCTTACACGGTACTGACTTCACACAAACACAGCCAAACACTGAGCAGGTGACCGTGTTTGCCGCTCTAGCCTGGGGCGTGCTTCCTGCCAGCTTCGCGGCACCATAACAGTCACCCACCGCCGGCGGCCACCTGGATGGCTCGGTCAGTTAAGCATCAGTCCATCCAACTCTCGATTGCAGCTCAGGTCATGATCTTGTGGTTGTGGGATCGAGCCCCACATCAGGCTCTGCAGCGAGCCTGGAGCCTGCTTAAGATTCTCTCCCTTTCCCTCTCCCTGCCCCTCCCCCTTCATGCTCACTTGCTCTCTCTCTCTCTCTCTCTCTCTCAGAAAAAAATTTGCTTTTAATTTAAAAAAATGTTTTTAAAGTCACCATCTAACCTGATCTAGCAAGAAATTGTTCCCCCCATGATGGAAATTCTTAATAGAACTATTTGAATTGGGTTTTGTGTCTTGCATCTTTGGTGTTTGAAAATGCGATCAAACATGTATTGTGCCTTGCGAGATCAGTCAGTTAGCATGTCATTTATAACGACAGAGAGGGTAATTGATGTACAAATCTGTTTCTTATATGTGGAGTGTATAATCACGAAAGTTTGGGGGCCAAACTATTGAGACTGCTCTTATTCAAACCTCCAGTAACTTCTTAATGCCTGAACCCAGTAGGCATGTCAGAGCTTTCTTTACGTCCTATCTCTGTGACCTCAATGTTGTGGACTTTTCTCTCAAACTGTGGTTGTGTTCTTTTGTTTTTGTTTTTTTTCTCTGACAATACCCTGCCCTCTCCTTCAGAAATGGTAGTGTTTCTGGGGTTTTTCTCTCCTTCATAGATGGTAGTGTTTCTGAGGTTTCCTCTTTGGTCTCTGAGTCTCCACATTCGCAGGTTGATCTCAGCCATACAGAGAGCTGTGGTTGTAATAACAGCAGCATCGAAAATGAATACACGGTAGCACTTACCACGTGCCAGGCACTCTTGCAAACACTTCATATACACTCACTCCACCTCTCCAGCCACCCCGGCAGAGAAGTACTGTCATTAACCCTTTCTTACAGATGAGGAAGCAGGGGCACAGAGAGCTGAGTAACTTGCTCCCACTCGCAGACCTGGCTCCCAGGACCAAGCTTTTCCCCACTCTTGGATATTGCTAGCCTTCGCCTCTTCCGTGAAGCCCCCATCTGTACACCCACTGGCCTACTGGACACGCCCCCTCTCATTCGGCATTTCTAACCCAGGGCTCTTTCGTCCGCTGGTCCGGGGGGCTCCCCACACGCACCTGTTGTCAATGGCCTCCATCGCCCGTCCCTTTGCCAGTGCTCAGAGCCTGCAGATGCTGCTCGTTCACACCCTTCTCATCAGCTCCCTCCCTGCTTCTTCTTATCAACGCTGCCTCCTGCATATTGAAACGATGGTCTTTTCCAGTCCCTAGAAAAAGGATCCCTGGGATCCTTTCTGATTCGGATTTCTGGTTTTACCGTTAACCTCCTCCCTCCCCGGTCTCCCGTGCAGCACCTGAGCAGTATTTCTGAAAGAGAGATCTGGTTCCCGGGCTCCTTCATCCTTCTCGGTATTGTGCCTTCCCGACAGAAATCAAACTCTTGGCCGTGGAAGGTAAGACCCGCCTCACTTCCGGTCGCTTCCCCTGCGCCCCTTCCTTGCTCATGTGCCCATGGGGCTGCCGTCTCTGACCTGTCCCCCTGTGTTTCCACTCCTCGGACCCCTCCTCCTCTCATCTGCCTGCTGAACTTCTGTCTGCTTTTCACACTGAACTCAGTCAGGTTCTCCTGAAGCTCTCCTGCCCGCCAGGCCTCCCCGATGCGCTGAGCAGCCTGTTCCTGTTTGCATCGTGGCAAACCCTGGCCAGGGGGGTGCTCTCCGCCGGTGGTGAGCCACTGCCTCTGCGTGCCAGGCTCCAGCATACTGGGAAACTCACCACATCACACTTGGTCACTTAAACACAGAAGTTCAAGCAGGAGATTATGTTTTACAGATCGCACAGGAAAACCTTAAACATCGTATATCCAGTTAAGACATAGAAAAGTACATCCATTTGCCTTTTTTTCTTTAAGTGTTTATTTATTTATTTATTTATTTATTTTTGAGAGAGAGCATGAGCAGGAGAGGGGCAGAGAGAGAGGGAGAGAAAGAGAGAGAGAAAGACAGAGAGAAAGACAGAGAGAGAGAGACCCAAGCAGGCTCCGTGCCATCAGCTCAGAGCCCGATGAGGGGCTGGATCCCAAGAACTGTGAGATCGTGACCTGAGTCAAAACCAAGAGCTGGATGCTTAAATGGCTGAGTGACCCAGGTGCCCTTACCTGCCTTTCTAAGTGGAGTCAGGGCTCTTTTGAATATGGCTTTTCTGATTGGAATTTAACGTGGCTTCTCTTGTGTACACCACACCCCAGTGTATCACCTGGGGACCCCAATGTGTGAAGTCAGAACTCTAGAAACTTGCAGAGTAATCGGTGCAGAGTCCTTCTGGGCTTTAACCTGTCATCATTCTAGTTTATATTGTAAATCCTGCCCACACTTAAATCAGCAGACACCCCCCCGCCCCCCAGGGATTAGTCTATATTGCGTCTTTCTGAAGTGTTCAGTTTAGTTTTTATTAGAAACAAGTCTCTTTTTGCACTCCCATTTCCTCGGCTAATATTTAATTAAATAACCCGGTAACGGTAACAAGTACACCTGACAAAACTGCGTCTGAGAACAGCACGAAGGAGTTTTAATAAGCACACAGCTCACCTAGTGGATCTTTGCTAGCTGTGTGCTTCCCACAGACTGGGAGTGTGGGTGGGTGCGGCTCAGAGAAGGGGGGAGCATCTGTTCATTCAGTGCGTCCATCAGATCAAGGCTGTAGGGTTTTGACAGAGATTCATTTATCCCCTTTGATTGGTTGCTGGTTTTAATTATTTTTAGCTGTTGTATCTATTCTGTGATATATAAGAATAATTTGTGAATCAGTTTTAAGCTTTCATCTCTTACGGATTTATTATTTGCATCGCTAGTTACTTTCAGAAAAGTCTTGAAGATGCTTATAGTAAAAGATGCACAGACAAGTTAAATTTTGTTCATGCAACCATTAAAAAAATCTCTGCAAGTTATATCAGTTTCAAAAAACTTCATGTAGTACTTCATTTATTTTAAGTGATTATTGGGGCGCCTGAGTGGCTCAGTCAGTCAAGCATCCAATTTCGGCTCAGGTCATGATCTCACAGTTTGTGGGTTCAAGCCCCGTGTTGGGCTCTGTACTGACAGCTCGGAGCCTGGAGCCTGCTTTGGATTCTGTGTCTCCCTCTCTCTCTGCTCCTCCCCTCCTCGCACTCTTCTCTCTCTCTCTCTCAAAAGTAAACATTAAACAAAAAATTTAGTGATTATGTGATTATTTGTATGCTCTGGCCCTGTGGTACGAGCCAACCCGTAAATGAACTGAGAGGCATGCTTGATTCCTATGGTACTCTGCTTACAGAGGAAGTTAGAAAAACATTTTTTACTAAAAATATCAGCAAGCTTTTAAAAAGTATTTTATTTCCCCTCTTTTTTCTCTTTACCCTCTTTTCTATATTTTTGTTAGAAACTTTCTTCTTAAGATATTTGATTATGGCATAAGGCAGCTAATTTAAGCATCTGTTTATCACTGCCTGGCTAGACTGAATGTAAAATTTCAATTGAATTACCTCCCCAGAGAGCCTTGAGCTCTTAGGGTAAAACACATCATTTTCTCTTCTCTCCCCTGGGATTGTCAGCAGAAAGAATTCATCTAAATAGTTTACATGCATTTTGAAAATGTTGTATCTACTGGACTTAGCTTTGTTGTTTATGGAACGTTGCCAATATAAATGGAATATCTACTTTGCTTGTTAACTCCAGCACAATAGTGTTATATGCTATTACAGTAGGCATATAAATTGTAGCAGTGAATAATTTTTGCTGATAGTTAACTTCTAGCCACTTTTCGTATTAACAAATAAGAGATTTTTTAAAAATTTAATTTCAAAACCCAGATGTTCATTCATTGATTCAGTTCATTCATAAATTTCTGTGTATACAACTGTATATATTGCAGAATTCAGGTGTACACTGTAAATGCTTATTTTGCCCCTTTTCTCTGCGAGTATTTTGGGTTTCCTGTGTACTTTATCTGTTTCATAAGATATAATTTCATAAGAATAATTGAACTGAACTAAACATATGAATAAGCACATTCAGTGTTTACTGTCTGTCAGGGTCGGGAGCTTGGATTCGGTGTGGGGGGTTCCTGAGCTCGTGGGGGGCTCTTCATGCCCTTTTCATGAGAACAGACCATAATTTTTTTTCTTTGTTCTACTTGATGGCAGAATTTTTGCAAACATCAAGATGAAAAAAACATGAAAACTTGATTGCTCTAATTTTTCTCTTGCAACAAAAAATGATTTTTTAAAAGCAGCACATAGTATTTTATAATGTCTTTAAATATTAAATCTTACCCGGTAAAATAGAATATATTGTCAGAATATGAAAATGAAAACATTTGTTATCTCTGATGATCACTTCTGCTGTCAAATGTAAGTTGGTTTTTGGAACACATGGCTCCTTACAAAATCCCAACAGGGTATATGTCTGTCAGTCAGTTGGTCAGTTGTTTGTTCATCTTTTCTTTGAAATCTCAAAGAGTCCGATTTAGAGATAACTTTTCATTATTTTAATATGTTTTGTTGAAAGTTATAAATAAACTTTAAAATGTAATCTGATTCCAGTTATAAAGTAAGTCAGGGGCGCCTTGGAGGCTCAGTCGGTTAAGCGTCCGACTTCGGCTCAGGTCACGATCTCACGGTTTGTGGGTTCAGGCCCCGCGTCGGGCTGTGCACTGACAGTGTGGGGCCTGCTTGGGATTCTCTCTCTACCCTTACTCCAGTCACGCACGTGCTCGCTCTTTCTCTCTCTCTCTCTCTCTCTCCGCCCCTCAAAAATAAACATTAAAAATTTTTTGAAAAAAATGAAATAAGTCACAGATAAAAAATAAAAATAAGTACGTCACAGAGATGAAAAGTATAGCATAGGGAAACCCACTCAGTAATATCGTGGTAACGCCATATGCTAATGGATAGTAACTACACTTCCTGTCGTGAGTAAGTCCCGTGTAATGTATAGTTGTTGAAGCATCGTGCTGTCTGCCTGAAGCTAATATAACATTATGTGTCAACTATTATTCAACAATAAAATAATAATAATGAAATGTACAGTCTTTGGATATTTGAGATATATATAGGGAAAATTGCTAATTGTCTCTTGCACTTGCTGTCTTCTAAGAGAAGAAAGTAAAGGCCCACTTTCTGAAAGAAGGCTTTGTTATTTTATAATGAATTAGTATAGGCCTAACAGCGAGAAGTGTTGTATCTACGATTTTAGCTTTGGTACAACTATCACTTAAGAGATACGTTGCTGTTCAAGATGAAATAAACGGTTGGCAGTAAGCAGGGAGGACCCGTGCAGGGTAAGTTTTGCCAAGTCCGTCCTTCGGGAGCCCTGCTGAGCCGGTGACGGCTCTACGTGACCACAGTCCCCTGGTCCCTGAGCAGTTTCCTCCGTGCTTACGTCTCAGGTGGCTCTGGGCCTCAGCGGCGTGCGTTCCTTCCTATTATTGGTTATATTTGTCACTTCTTTTTCATTCCCGGAGCCACATCTGTCCTGGTCATCTTCTGCTTTGACTGCTGCCACTTGCTCCCCATTGATCCCGTGCTTCTGGCACCGTCCTTGCCTATCGATGTGTGTTCACAGAGGTTATCTTTTCCTCCTGCTCCTCCGGCGTCTGCTTCTTACCTCTGTTTTGCCCGTATCCACCTTTTTATCAGATGTGCTCAATCCTTGTTAGGAGCTTTCTTATATAAATTCATCCTCATAATTAAAGTACCATCTCTTTTTATATTTCAATAGACCCCATATCTATTTAATCATCCTTCTCAGAGGCACTCTTAAGAAAAATAGAAAGAGATGGGATCAGTCTCTAGGACTGTCTCTTCCCTTGTCTTTAGCCTGATGCTTTCTCCAGCAGAGGAGGCATAAAACTCAAAATACATTCCTTCTGTCCAACTGAAATCTTCTGCCCTGTATCATCAAAGGAATTACACATATTTTTTTTAAGGTTTTTATTTATTTCTGAGACAGAGAGGGAGACAGCGTGAGCAGGGGAGGGTCAGAGAGAGAAGGAGATACAGAATCCGAAGCAGATTCCAGGCTCTGAGCTATCAGCACAGAGCCTCACGTGGGGCTCGAACCCACAAACCATGAGATCATGACCTGAGCCGAAGTCGGATGCTTAACCGACTGAGCCACCCAGGTGCCCCAGGAATTATACATTTTTAAATTAACCCTAAAATTATCCTTTCTCTTTTCTGTTTTTATGTTGTCTTAAACTCTCGATTGACAACTAGTGATTCTAATGGAAGCCATGAAGTACAATCTAGAGTTACAGTTACTCTCTCTAGTTGACTTGGGAGCGTCACATGTTAAACCCTTTACCTTCCCAGCTGATCTGCATTCTTCAGGTGGGACTGTTAGCACTCAAGAAATACTTTTGGTCATAGAGCAGATAGGAAAATGACCATGTAGCGTAGAAAATGATAATGTAGGCAAACAGAAACAAGCAAATAATTATTGCCTGTATCGTTATCTCACTGCTGTCTGGTTTTGGAAGTAGGAGGCCTCCGTGAGCGAACTCATCCCCTCATAAGGACTGCACATCAACCTATTGGAAGTGGAATACTGATTTGCTCTTGGTCAGTCTTCTAAATTGGAGTTTATTTCCTGAAAACCTATTTTCTATTCATTTATTCAGTCAGTTAAGATTTAGTTACCACTTACTTAAAAATATCAAAATCATCTGTGAAAACTTTATATTCATTTGTTGAACATATAAAAGCCACATACACTTGTCCCTTGAACAACACAGGTTTGAACTGCATGGGTCCACTCCTATGCTGATTTTTGGGGATAAAGACAGTATAGTACTGTAAATATACTTTGTCTTCCTTATGATTTTCTTAATGTCATTTTCTTATCTCTAAGTCACTTTTTCATTAAGATATAGCATATAATATACAAAATATGTGTTAATCGATGGTTTTGCTATCGCTAAGGCTTCTGACCAACAGTAGGCAATTTGTAAGTAAGTTTGTGAGGAATCAAAAATTATACCCAGATGTTACGTGGGGAATCAGTGCCCCCTAACCTTCGTGTTGTTCCAGAGTCATCTATCTGTCTTTAATTTGGAACTATTTTAATACGTATTTCTCCTCAGGGAGTTTTCTTAATAGGCTAAGACTTTATATAAATATGAGTCTGAAGATATTTTGCCCCCATCTTCTTCTTCTTTTTTTTTTTTTTTTTACAAATAGTTTATTATCAAGTTGGTTTCCATATAACACCCAGTGCTCATCCCCACAACTGCCCTCCTCCGTGCCCATCATCCCCTTCCCATCTCCCCACCCCCATCAGCCCTCAGTTTGTTCTCAGCATTCAAGAGTCTCTCATGGTTTGCCTCCCTCCCTCTCCCCCACTACTTCCCCCTTCTTCTACCCCACGGTCCTCCAGTAAGTTCCTTCTAATCCTCCTATATGTGCAAACATATGGTATGTGTCCTTCTCTGCCTGACTTATTTCGCTCAGCATAACACCCTCAAGGTCCATCCATGTTGCTACACGTGGCCAGATTTCATTCTTTCTCATTGCCATGTAGTATTCCATGGTATAGATAAACCACATCTTTTTGATCCATTCGTCCGTTGATGGACACTTAGGCTCTTTCCATGTTTTGGCTATTGTGGAGAGTGCTGCTGTGAACATTGGGGTACATGTGCCCCTGTGCATCAGCACCCCTGTATCCCTTGGGTAAATTCCTAGCAGTGCTATTGCTGGGTCATAGGGGAGTTCTATTGTTAATTTTTTGAGGACCCTCCACACTGTTTTCCAGAGGAGCTGCACCCGTTTACGTTCCCACCAACAGTGTAGGAGGGTGCCCATTTCTCCACATCCTTGCCAGTATCTATAGTCTCCTTGTTTGTTCATTTTAGCCACTCTGACTGGCGTGGTATCACCTCAAATTAGGGTCTTTGGTTCTTGAAACATCTTTTTGCTTTGATGTACTTGTTTTAAGCCTCTACCTTTCTTCAAATGGTAAGTTTTAAACGAGGGACAATTTCTTTGGTGATTATTTCAGTGAGTCCTTGCTCACTGTTGTAGTGACCCATTAGATATCTGCCTGGAATTTTTGTCCCTTCCTTCTCGGTGATGTCAACTTTTCTGGAAAGTTCTCTGATGGATCTGTAAGGACTTCAGTTTCCTACTAAATTTAGATCTTGTGACAACCATTTCTGTCCTGAAGCTAGCAGACAGTTCCTGCTTGTTCCTCAGACATCATGTGGTTCTGTCTTAAGCATATTGAAGCGAGACAATACTTTTCCTAAAATCAGCACATCACTTTTCTTAATGCTGTCATTGGCCTGGCCCCAGGTACCTTGTCCACCCATGTCAAATCTGCCAGGGAGCCCTGGTCATTGTTACAGGAGGCTCGGTCACAGTAGAAGGGAAAGGAAGATAAAAGCAGGGGTTGCTGGTTGAGTCTTGGTAGGTTGGGCCATGATTCTCACTGGAAAGAAACAGAATGTGTGGGCTTTGGGGTAAGACTTGCCCTGGCACACATCTGTGCCCTGATTGCGTGGCCCGCACAGCCACAAAGACTGCTTTCTCGCCCGTGCTGCGGGGGTAATGGCGCCCACTCCGTAG
Organism: Crocuta crocuta; assembly: GCF_008692635.1. Lineage (NCBI taxonomy): Eukaryota > Metazoa > Chordata > Mammalia > Carnivora > Hyaenidae > Crocuta > Crocuta crocuta. The sequence continues at coordinate 7,527,938 of NW_027529424.1, read as the reverse complement.
GGCTGACGTGAAGATAGAAGGTCATTTGTGCAGTTTCTCTGGCACATGATGGACATTCACAGCGCTGCTGCCGCCCGATGCCCCTCCCGCTCCCAGTTATGACACGAGTGGAATCCCCAGTGTCTTCAGTGACTGCCAGGCCGAGCACGGGAAGTGGGGGGAGTAGTAAACTGGGCAGGTAACTGTACTAGTGACAGTAGGGATTTCACCTGGGACTCGGGGGTGGGAGGGGAGAACAGAGCACTGGGGCAAGAAGAGAAAAGTCACGGGGCTGCTGACAGGTGAAAGAAAGTAAGTTACGTCTGTGGCTGCTGATTGGCCCTGTGTCTTGAGTACCCAACCCTGGAATGGAATATTGGAACGTTGTTCTGTTCTAATACAGAGCTAGGTAAAAAGTGGGTCTGTTTCAATCAACCTTCCAGTTTTCTAGGAGAGTAATAATGCTTCTCTATAATATTTTTCTCCTATCTTTTTTTAAAAAGTGTATTTATTTATTTTGAGAGGGGGTGGTGGTGAGGGGCAAAGAGAGTGGGAGAGAAAGAGAGAATCCCAAGCAGGCTCCGCACTATCAGCACAGATCCCGACGCGTGGCTCGAGCTCACAAACAGTGCGATCATGACCTGAGCTGGTGTCAGATGTCTAACTGACTGAGCCACCCAGGCGCCCCTCTGATCTTTTAATACTGGCTTTTGACAGGGGTGGGAGGGGGACAGAGGGCAAAGCCAGGTCCTGCTGGGCCTTCCTCAGTGTGGGTGTGGGTCCCCAGAGCTCTCCTGGGGGAGTGCTCCCAGGGAGGAGAGCCTGACCCCAGGGGCAGGCTTCAGTCCCTCGCAGCCGTACCACCGAGGCCCCTGGCCCCTAGCAGCTGGCCGCCAGAGGCTGCCCTCGCTTCTCACTGCATGTTCCTTCCCCTTTATCCTCAAGCCAGTAAGGGCCCATCACACTCTCCTCATGCTTTGAATCTCTGATTTTTTCTCCCCTCCTGCCAGCCAGAGAAAACTCTTTAAAGACCTGTGTGATTACATTAGATCCACTGGGCTAATCTCATTTTTGCGTCATCAGGGCAGTGCTATCTGCTCACATTCCCAGGTATCCCCCACACTCAGAGGGGAGATTATACACAGCAAGGATCATTTTTAGAGTTCTGCCTGCCACAGTCATTTGGCTAAATACAATATTCAGATTTAGTATTTACTTTGCTGTGGAAGTTTTAAAGGAATTACTCCATCATAGCATTTAGACATACAGTTAGGGCAGCCTGTGCCATTCCAAACCCCCGGTCATGTTCACAGTGTTCCTCTAGCAAATGTAGATTTGTCTCTTTATCACGTTTTTTTAACCTTTCTCTGTGATTTGCCTCTGTATGGGGGTCTCTCTCTCTCTCTCTCTTTCTTTCTCTTTTTCTTTTGTGCTACAGGGGAGTTGATGGACTCTTAATCCCCTTCTCTGATGAAAACCTCACGTCTTGTGCCAGAGTGAAGGGGGGGTCCTGGCTGCATAGGGTTGGGCAGGCCATCAGGTGGCTGAGCTCCGGTGCCTTCAAGCAGCCCCCTAGCTGGCCCTGTGCTCCCCCTTCCGAGGGCCTCACCCTCTGACTCCTGAGCTCTACCATGATCTGTCCTGGGAAACGGCTCATTTACTCATTTGTCTTTCTCTGCACGGCTCTTTAAGGATCAGCTTCTCCTTTCCCTGCAAAGTTACATACAGTCTCTCGTCCACCCCTGGTCCGTGTCCTGACACCCAGCCATCCTCTGTCTATCTTCTCCTCTTCTCTTTTCTTTGTCATTGTGGACTTAGCGCAGTGTTAAGTTCCTCTAGTGACTTTTCCTTTGGCAGGAATATTGGATGGGAGCAAAGATAAAACCCTCTTTTCCTTCTGCCGTGTTGATCCAGAAATTCTCCCTTCTTTGATTGTTTAATCATCATCGGTTAATCTTGGTTTCACTATGAAATGCAATTTTGTGACATTGAGGACCGGATTACAGCATGATTCCTCTTTAAGTCAGCTAACGTGTAAATGTGTGTGCTGTGCACAGCAGTGTGTAACTAGAGGGGCGCCAGACAAGCAGGCAGAGGCCTTCAGTCCTGGCGACGCTGGAGCGCACCGGGACGCAGAAAGGAGAGACCTGGGGGGAAGCCTCAGTGCTCAACAGCAGCAACGTTACCGAATAAACGGCTGTTGAGTGCTCACTACGCAATGTTTCCGAAGATGAATTAGGGACGTGCTCTTCATACTGATAAGTGAAAATAGGATGTAAATTGTTTAGTAGGATTGCAGTTACGTAGGGAAAAAACAAATATGTGTAGAAAAATGGTAAATGAAAATGAAAACCCTCATAGTAATGGAGATTTTTTTTTCCTGTTGTAGGTTGTAGAATTGTGGTGATTGAAAAAAAATATCTTTTGGACTATAATTAGGATATTAGGATTGCCTTTCTTCTCATTTTCTTCAATTGCCACATTAACTAGCATCTGCTTATATCTACTAGTGTATCAGCACTCTGTAATTTGCTTCCTCATTACTTGTCTATTAGAATATTTTGGAAAGTAGTAGATATTCCTGTAACAGTGTGAAGCTCACAGCAGTAAAATCCAGACGGGTGTGACTCTGGATGGCTGGTTAGATAACATCGCTTTTGCCTTTACCTTAAGGCTTTTAATACCATAAATGTACCAACTGCTTACCCTTTTTTTCTGTGTTATTTCTTATTGCCAAAATAAGCCTTCTATTCTTTAAAAAAAAAAAAGTCAAGAAATGGTGAAATGTGAAAAGTCTTTTATAGCAGTTATTTCTAAATTATACTTTTAATTGGGCAGTTGTCTCAAAATCATGTTAATGAAGAAATAAATAGAATACTGTATCATTTCTTGAGGGTTTGATTGGTTTTGGTAGCTGGAATATAAGATATAAAATAGGTAGCTTCTTTTTTTCAATATAAAGACATTTTTATTTCGGCAAAAACATCCAGGATTTTGATCCACTTCCACCATTTAAAAAAAATTTTTTTTAATGTTTTATTTATTTCTGAGAGAGGGAGAGATGGCATGAGCAGGGGAGGGTCATAGAGTGAGAGAGAGAGACACAGAATCTGAAACAGGCTCCAGGCTCTGAGCTCGCTGTCAGCACAGAACCCGACACGGGGCTGGAACCCACCAACCATAAGATCATGAACTGAGATGAAGTCGGACACATAAGCGACTGAGCCACCCAGGTGGCTCCCACTTCTATCATTTTTTTTAATGTTTACAGTTTTTATTTAAATTCTAGTTAGTTAACATATAGTGTTATATTAGCTTCAGGAGTGGAATTTAGTGATTTATCCACTTACGTGTAACACCCAGGGCTCATCACAATCACCCTCCTTCATGCCCCGCCCCCCAGGTCCCCCACCCTCCAGCTGTCCTCAGCTCATTCTCTGTAACGGAAAGTCTCTCTTATGGTTTGCCTCCCTCTCTTTTCTTTTCTCTCCTCTATGTTCATCTGTTTTGTTTCTTAAATTCCAGGTATGAGTGAGATCACATGGTACTTGTTTTTCTCTGACTGGCTTACTTTGTTTAGCATAACAACACTGTAGTTCCATCCACAGTGTTGCAAATGACAAGATTTTATTCTTTTTGTTGGGTGAGTAATATTCCTCTGTGTGTGTGTGTGTGTGTGTGTGTGTGTGTGTGTGTGTGTGTGTACACAACGTCTTCTTTATCATCAGTCAATGGACATTTAGGCTCTTTTCATACTTTGGCTATTGTTGATAGTGCTGCTATAAACATTGGGGTGCATGTGCCCCTTTGAATCTGTATATTTGTATTCTTTGGATAAATAGTAGTGCTGTTGCTAGGTTGTGGGGTAGTTCGACTTTTAACTTTCTGAGGACCCTCCACACTGTTCTCCAGAGCGGCGGCACCAGTTTGCATTCCCACCAGCAGTGCGGGGGGCTCCCCTTTCTCCACATCCTCGTCAGCATCTGTTGTCTCCCGAGTCGTTAATGTTAGCCATTCTGACAGGTGTGAGGTGATATCTCATTTTAGTTTTAGTTTATATTTCCCTGATGATGAGTGAGGTTGAGTATCTTTTCATGTGTCTGTTAGCCATCTGAAAAAATGTCTGTTCATGTCTTCTGCCCATTTCTAAACTGGATTATTTGTTTTTTGGGTGTCGAGTTTATTAAACCCTTTATAGATTTTGGATACAAAAACCCTTTACCAGATATGTCATTGGCAAATATCTTTTCCCATTCAGTGCGTTGCCTTTTAGTTTTGCCTTTTAGTTTTGCCTATTGTTTCCTTTGCCATGCAGAAAAAAAGCTTTTGATCTTGATGGATTCCCAGTAGTTCATTTTTGCTTTTAGGCGTAACCACTATTGCCAGGTGGGCGGCTGAGCAGTGAGCCTGCCAGCCAGCTACTATTTTGTGACTCTGAAAAGAACCAAGAAAACAAGTGCAAACATTGTAAGCTGGTGTCATTGAAGACTCGTGTGCCCTTATCATGAGGCCTGTGAAATCCAGACTCAGAAAATAGAAAGTAGAGAGTTAGGAAATGATTTTGATTCTTTGAATTACCACAACGGAAAACCTAATTTTATAAAAACCGTCACTCCTAAGATACATGTAAGTAACATTTTCCTCAACTTTCAGGGAGATTACATAAGGAAGGTACACCTATGTATCATAGGATATTGTTTATTTTTAAGTTGCTCTGTTTCCTAGAACTTTTTTCTCTTTAATATTCATATTAAGAAAATTAAGGTTTTGATTGGAAGTGTGTGAATTTTATCCTAAGTTAGCAAGAGAGCATAAAAGTGTTTTTAATCAACAAATTCATCAGAAAATAATTCATATTTCAGATGCCATTTTAAAAATTATAAGTTAATTTTTATGTTTTAAAGTCAGGCTTCATGAAATAATAGTGTATGTGAATATTTACAATTTTTGCCAGCATGGTTAAGGCAGCTTCCCAGATGTTCTTTTTTTTTTTTTTTTTTTTTCCCTTGAAATAAAATCCCAAAACCG
>NW_027529424.1:7476411-7522605 GCF_008692635.1 Crocuta crocuta | reverse complement strand
CTAAACTCATAATCCCAAAACGAGTGCTTAGGTTACACATTTGAAGTTACTAAGATCCATTGCATTTGATTATAATTTACTTAAGAATGCCTCCTATTATAAACCTCTTTCCTTCATGGGGCTTTATTTAGGCACATACTGTCAATGATATTATAAAAAGTATTTGTAATGGAGCTGAAATATCATACCATCATAATGGATATCCTTAAGATAGAAAAACACTAGAAGAAGTACGATTTTAAAACAAACAAAAACATTTCTTGGAATGTTTCCAAACCTAAGCATAGTCCGTGCCACAGAAGTAAGAAGTCCTTCTTGAATGAAGTCAATTACCCACGGAGAGCATGTTGGTCACTCTTTAAATTTCTTACAAAAACAAAGAAATTAATTATCCAGTATAAAAACGAGTCATACTCTTTCTGGCGAACATTCAATTAACTTTTTAGTGCTTGCTGTTTAATGCTGTTTTTTGACCAACCAACCATTGAAAACGACTTTCCTTTGAATTTGGGCCTGAGTGGAAACCTGTGTTTGTAGCTGTTTAGATGGCCAGTTGAATTTAATCGGCAAAAGGTCTTTGAATTCAATGGCTCGTTATATTTTAGACTCACTCACTGTGAGGTTTGCATTGACCACTTATTCTGTGTGTTTGTGCCTAATGGAGTTAATCTCCAAAATCTATTGGGAATAAAGAAATAAAGAAAAATTCTTAATATTTAATTTTTTTTTTTTGAGACAGAGAGAGAGAGTACATGCGTGAGAGAGCATGAGCAGGGGTGGGGCAGAGAGAGAGAGAGAGAGAGAGAGAGAGAGAGAGAGAATCTCAAGCAGGCTCTATACCCAGCATGGAGCCTGATGCGGGGCTCAATCTCATGATTTCACAACTGTGAGGTCTCACGGTTGTGAAATCATGACCTGAGCTGAAATGAAGAGTCAGACACAACTGACTGAGCCACTCAGGCGCCCCAGTATTTAATATTAAAACATTTCAGCAATGTCCTAGTATTGAGAGAAAATTTTCCACCTGATAAATACGGCCTGTGGTAGTTACAAATAATTTTTCCCCAGAAAACAGTACTTATATTGCTTTTCTTCTTGATGTTTTGATTGATACCTTTTGTATTATGGAGGGTGCAAATGGAAGATATTATTGACAACTGAATTTGTGTTTTGGAAGGTGTACTGTATTTGGAAGGTGTTATTGATGATTTTAACAATTTGCTACATTGGCTTTTTTTCTCTTTGAGTGTGTATGGTTGTGCATGCACACACATGCACACACGCACACACACACACACACCAAACTTTCTATTCTGAACCACCTGAGACTGCAGATATGGTGACACTTCACCCCTGTATGTTTCAGCATGTCTTTCCCCAAAAAGGACATTTCCCCTGTATAACCACAGATGAACACACTTAGGAAGTTTAACATTGGTGCAATATTATTGTCCAATATTTAGTTTTCCCCACCTTCCCCAATAATGTGATTTGTAGCTATCTTTTTTTTACCATTCCATTCAGGATCCAATCAAAGATCATACATTGCATTTCTGTCTTTTTAGTGTCTCACAAGGTCTTAGCATTTTCCCCCTGAGTCTTTTATTGCAGTGATATTATTGAAGAGCCCAGCCCAGTAGGTACGTGTGTAACTATTTTCCTCATGATTAAATTCAGGTGAAAAAGCTTTGGCAGGGACACTGCCTGGTGGCACTGTTTTCCTTCCGCCGCATTACATCGGGAGGCGCACAATGTCAGCTTATCCAGGTTGGGTTTCCGGTAATAATCATTAAGTTAAGGGTGTGTCTGCCAATAAAGGTAACTTTCGCCCTTGGTAATGAATGCGTGGTCTGCTGGGGGTTAGGTGAGTCTGTGTGAACACTCAATTCCTCAGCATTCACTGACGATTCTTATGTTGATGTTGGCTGTAAAATGCTGATTTCCATTGCTGTCATTTCATCTCCAGAGAAATTCTTCCGTTTCTGTCCCCCTCCTGTCCCTTTGCTAGTTGTTAGACTGGACTCAGGATTCTTTCTGTATTCAATTTGTAATCCTCTCTTCATGTCATGAAATCACGGTATGTCTTACTCCTCTGCTTCCGCCACGTTAGCCCGTGAGCGCCCCTGGCAGCTGCCCAGGGACATGTCCTGGCAGCTCTGGGCCACTGCCGTCGCCTCGTCTCAGCCTCTGAAGCAGCCGTTTCTCATGAGGCCCTTGCTCCTTGTAGCGGAGAAATGGTAGGCAGCAAAATTTATGATTTTTAATAAGGTTGGAAGTGTTCAACTGTGTTATAAATGTGTGGTTTAATATGCCTTTATCTTGGGGAGTAATTTCTTATCTACGAAGCAGGGAGGTGCTATGATTAGTTGGTATTTGAAATTGCTTAGATGATCCAGAAGGTGGTACTATATAATATATACGACGTTAGAATTAATTGTAAAAGCACAATTTTAAGAGGACTATTAATATAGTAAAAATGAGAATATTGAGCTTCTCTTTGAATTTAATTATCTTTTTCCAGGAAGACGAAATTATTTTTTTATTTAGCATGCATTTGTTTAGGAGGCATTTATATTGGGGTGCCTGAGTGCCGACGGCACAGAGCCTGCTTGGGATCCTCTCTCTGCCCCTTCTCAGCTCGAGCTTGCTCTCTCTCTCTCCCTCTGTCTCTCTCTCCCTGGAAATAAATTTTAAAAAATAGATAAAACAAGCATTTTAAAAGAAGGCACTTATTATTGTACTAGAAAGGTCCATAAGTACTAAGGTGAGGAGGACACAGGTCTTACCCTTGAGGAGCTTACAGTCTGAGTATTTAGACACTTTGTGAGACCTTTATTCAGAGATCTATAGTGTGCACTTACTACGATAAGCATCACAAAATATGTTAAATTGTCGTGGGGTCTCAGGAAGCAGAGATCAGATCCGAGTGAGGGCGTCAGGAGGGTTTCACGGTGTGTTTAGAGCACAGTCCAGTCCCGCCAGGGCCACAAAGAGAGACGTATTACAAATGCCTAAAAATGGGATCGAAACTGCCCTCGGGAGGCCTTAAGTTGCAGGCTAAGTTTGTTCTGACTCGGTAGACAGTAAGGACTGTTCGGTCCTGAGCAGTGATGCTTGGACTTGCTCCTGAGAGCTAGCAGGTGGTCCCAGTGCACCTGTCAGAGTGAGATGGTAGGGACCCCACAGTGAAGTCTTTCCGAAGCAGGGGACAGTGGGCTGTGTCTTACCTGCGCGTGTGGCCCTAATACAGGTGACATTGTCATCTTTGACACATGTCTTCTCTAACGTCTGCCCCCTCCCGTTATAAGTCCTGTAAATGCCACACGCCTGTCCCGTTCATAAGTGAGCATTCTGTCCTTAGCGCGGTGTCCGGCACACAGGAAGCACTGCCCCGTATTTGCTGAATGCTTGAACGATTAGGAACTAAGTACAGAACAAAGTGAGGGAACACCAGAGGGACTGGCAGGCGAGCGGCTGCACACACAGTAGGGCTGGAGAGGCTGGGGTGCAGAGAGCGAAGGCCTGACAGAGGTCGGCCTGACAGGCTCCATGTGTTTTCACTTTCAGTGTTGGCCTTCGTGCTGTTTTCAAGACATTTGAACTCGTTGCCAGCATTTAACACTTGGGACTCGGCTGGCGTCCGTGGGGAGCTGGCAGATCTGGTGATGCGGGCGTGCCGGAACCGGCCGGGGCCCGGGGGAGCCAGGCTCCCCCCAGCGCACCGCAGCCTCCCCTCTTCCTGTAGCCCCTCCGTGAGCGGCCACTTGCCGTTTCCCTTGCACTGTCCCTTTTTTCTCTTTCCCTCCCTTTTTGGGTAGAGTTGAAAGGAAAAGTGAAGTATTTTCTTGTATCCAGGTCTTTTAAAACTCAAAGAAAACCAAAGACAGAATGAACTGGGCCATCTATTCCTAGAACGATGGGAACATCTTTCTTTGCAGAAGTGAAATTATTCTTAGTCTTTACTATGCAAATGAAATGTGTAAGTATTGAAAGAATACAACCCAAGGGGCTATTTATGAAGCAAACCCCACAGACTTCCCCTGAAGCCTTAGACTTTGAGCCTTCCCCCCCCGGAGCACTGTACAGAAGCTGACACGGTCACGGGGCACCTGAGTGGCTCAGTTAAGTGTCTGACTTCAGCTCAGGTCATGATCTCGTGGTTCATGAGTTTGAGTCCCGTGTCGGGCTCTGTGCTGACAGCTTGGAGTTCTGAATTTTTGAGCTTTTCCTAATTTTAATTCAAATAAATGATTGGTTGAGTGTCTGCTGTCTTTCCGGCCAAATGCGTTTACTCTCATACCCCACGACAACCTAAGTATTTCCTGCGGTCCAGCTTTATTTACGTTGGAGTTTGGTTGGCAGGAGTTGAGGTGGCTAGGGATGCCTGTGGAATAGTCTGTTCTTGCGTATTTATTATGAAGTTTACAACTCAAGGGGTACAGATATTACCAGGAGGTAACATTCCTTTGGAAACTTAAAATTAGGCAAAAAAAAAAATCTGCCTTGTATAGTTTGTACTTCTCAAAAGCTGTGGTAAATGCACCAATTTTAGGCAGAAAGTCACATTCCAAAGGCTCTTTGACAACTGCCGAACGCGTAAAAGGAGACGTGGTGGAACATGACGTAGTGAATTGCAGCAGGGCTGTTGAAGGTGCTCTTCGGGCGGGAGTGATGCTGCGAAAGCACTTCCTGATTCTTTAGACTGTGCAGGCGATGACTCTTCCCTCCCTCGTCCACTTCCTCTTCCCCTACCTTTCCTTCAGGGTTGCCAATAAGAGATTACTTCACAGTCCTGTCTTGAAGTTCAATGTTGGATGGCAACATTGCTCTTAACCGTCGAAACATCATCCTAACCAAGAAGTAGAACAAGTAAGGCAGGTGATTAAGCCCTTATTTAAAGACAGCAGGGTTGCGTTTCTGGCAAAACCCTCAGAAACCAGTGCTAACTATGGCTACGTGAATCTCACTTGAAGGAAAAACCTTATGTTTGGTCAGAGAAGGGGTCAGTTTGCTGATTAAGATTCTACTATGAAGCTCTCTTCTTTCAGAGGTAAACTTTGAGTTTGAATAAACAACAACAGGAAAATACAGAAAGGTTTAAAAAACATTTATCGAAAGATTTAGAAAGGTGGTTGTTTTATGAAACTTTAAAGATTTCCTGTTAATTTGCTCTACGGAACCAGGGCCACGTGATCAAAACATCGTACTCTTTTTTGGTCTCCTGTAGCCTCTTGACACCCTGACCTAATAGCGTATTTCTTACCGAAGACTTCATCCCTGAGCGCGAGTGTTTACTTTTACTTTTCCCCGTGTGTTTTATGCTGAAACTTAGGTAAGTGTCAGTCGGGCGAACTGGCTCAGCTTCCTGTAGATTTGAGTTGCTTGACTAACTTGTAGCAGTTTCTGCACACTCACGCCCAGGCTCTGGCCCGTGCAGAGGCCCGCCAGCGCGCACAGGCTCTCAGGGCGCAGAGCCTAGGTGCCGTGTTATCTTCTTAGGCCTTCAGAGCACCAGTGGGCCAACAGCCCTCCAGGAAGTGCAGAATCGTAGAGCCAGTGACATCACTTAAAGCCAGTGGTTTCCAAAATGAGAGATACTGGCAGGCCAGGTGACATTGGGTGACGGACAAATGAGTATTGTGGTTTTTTATTTATTTTTTATACTGCTTATGTGTGTGTATACACACACACGTATACACATATACATGTATATACATATACGCACATGTATATACACGTGTATATACATATATACGCACATATGTACATGTATATATATATAATTTTAGAGAGACCGAGGGAGGGGGAAAGGGAAAGAGAGAGAGGATCTTAAGCAGGCTCTTGTGATTCCTGAGTTTGAGCCGCGTCAGGCTCTGTGCTGACAGCTCAGAGCCTGAAGCCTGCTTCGGAGTGTCTCTCTCTCTCTGCCCCTTCCCTGCTCGTGCTCTGTCTCTCTCTCAAAAAATAAATATTTAAAAATTTTAATAGATAAATTTGACAGAGTAAGCAACTTGTTTTTAGATCTTTCCTTTAAAATACCAAAAGATTTGGGAACATTGAGCCTCTATTCCAGTAACGAGCACAATTATCTAGAACTGGGATTTGCTCTCTCTGGTCTGCACGGTGGCCAGGACTCCTCTCTGTCACATCGTCCATCTGGCTCTACTTCCTGCTGTCTTCCTGCTGCTTGCTTCCACTTCTTGACTACATTTTTCTGGTCCCTAAAGGCATTTGGGTTGGGACCCCTCCTTTAAACAATGCTTGTGCTGTCACATGGAGTCACATTCACTTTAATAATCTTGTCATCTAGAAGTCTGAAATCATAATTATTAATGATTTATGATTTAGATGCACATTTGTTTGTTTTTTATATTAATAGAAAACATACTGTGCTCAATGTCTCATTGCTCAGGAAGCATATCTTTGAGGAATTGAAATAGAAAAATAAATAGCCAGTAAGTAGATACAATAAAATTTGAACTTGACGCTATCCATAATAAGTAAACCAAGTACAATTAGGAGAAAAATTCTTAAATGGTAATTTTTACGAGTAAGAAACAGCATGGTTTAATGAAAAGAACAATTTAGAATTCTTTTGTTCTGGGACCAGCTACATGCCCAGTTTTATAATTTCAGTAACTTCAGTTGATCTTGTTTTTATCTGCAAAATCAAGACTGACCGACCTAACCCTTCCAGGCATTAAAGCTACCATTTTCTTGATTTCTGGAAATCTGTAATGATTCTCAAGGCAGAAACTTTCAGAAATCTTGGGGAATTGGCAAGTCTACCAGTGAGAAACATTAGGAGATGATCCTGTTAATACAAATAGATCAGTTAACGTTTTCCCCCAAGTCCAAATGCAGGGTCTGCCCCTGTCTGCTCAGGTCGTCTGTGGCTGTAGGAGCACTCCGTGGGGAGTCCGCGCATCTGCAGGGCTTCTCTCCTTCTCTCTGAGTTGGGCCTCAGAATGCCCTCTGCTAGTCATTTTCACCTGCCAGGGTTTTAGATAGAAATGAAGAGTGAATGACGGGTTTCTTGTGAACTCAGGAGTCACAGGGACCGTCACACAGCAGCTCCTTCCATGTGTCCCTACTTGCTCGGGGCAATTCCTGGTATCCCGTCTCTGCCTCTTTATTTGATAAATCATGGAGACATCAGGAGCACGCTCTCCACTTGTAGAAGGTTGCTGACCCCATTACGCCAGAGCATTTTAACTTTAGTATTTAAAATCCTTTTTGATGAGGAGCTTCCCACCCAGTGTACAAACCTAAACACACCTTCTTCAGCGTCATTGGTGTCCTTTATCTCCCAAATAGTCCCCCTGGCTCAGAAACTCTGTTGTCCCCCGTGCCGGGGACTTTCTTCCACCTTCTCTTCAAGTCATCCCATTGATGAGTCATGACAGTTCCCCAAAGGGGACCGGCATGGCCTGGCGAGAAGGACATGACCTCACCTATGAGGCGTTCTTGCCAAGTACCTTGGACTTGAGAGTCACCAAGACTTTAGGTCCAGCTACAAGCTTGCAGGAAGCACAGGACGTAAGGACAGGAGAATGGGTACCATGAGGATGAAAACCACTCCGTCTGGAATGGATTTCCTGCAGAACAAATGACCCACCACATAAGTGGCACAAAAAAGGAGAGGGGGGGAACTGTTACTGCTCAGAGGAGACGTGACAGTTCAACTATTTGCAATGCGTGGTCCTATGTTAGATGCTGACCCAAAGAAACCAACGATAAAAAGAGTTTTTGCAGTTTTGGGGGAAATTTGAAGCTGAGTTATATATTAAAATTCTCATTAATTTTCCTAGGTGTGGCATATTCTTTAAATGTCTTTTAATGGTCCCTGCGGAGGTACTTACCGGCGAGCATGTGATGTCTGTGATCTGTGTGGAGGGAGGCCGGGGGCACAAGAGGGGGGCTGGTTCCTTTGCCTCCGGTCTCAGTCCGTGTCCCCTTCTTGGCGGGGCCTCCAGCCAGGGCGGGAGTGTGCCCCCTCCCACTGATTTCAGTCACGTTTGCTTCACGCGTTTGCATAGTTGTCCTGAAGCATTTATATCTTTTTACTGTCTTTCTGGCCGCAGACTGTAGACGTGAGAGGACCAGAGACTGCCTCTGGCCCCCACCTTCTACTCAGCACCAAGCACCCTCTACAGAACGTGGTAGGCTTTCCATAAACACGTATCAAAAAAATAAAGGACAGAAAATCTGACTTCATATCACGTTTGCATTTTAGTGTTTCCAAATCTGGACTTGCGTGTAAGCTGTTGCCATCTGTTGTCGGTGTCCAGAGCTGCTCTGTCACCTCTGCTCGGCGGGGTTGGAGGGGACAGTAAGTGCTGCGTAAGCTTTTGCACTTGAGAACTCAAACATGAGACAAACGCAGATATTTGAAATAGCAGCTGTTTTAACGGTTGGTACTTTGTTATCAGTATTGAAAGTAGAGTAAAACCTTTATTGCTAGTCACTGACCCATTAGGCCTTTCCTCGTGTGCAATAAACACACACTTACAACGTGCCCCTGTTATACCCGTCTGCGCACACACACGTGCCCTGCTCCTCAGGCTCTCCTGAAACCCTGCCGCTCTCACCTGTGCTCTTACTTTACGACAGGTGCGTGAATTCTTGTTAGAGTTTGGGATGAGGGCTTTTTAGGCTGCTGAAGAACTGTGTCATCCTGAATTTATTAATGCCACAGAGCTTTTAAAGCCCCAGTCTCCTTAAGAGTCCATATGGTCCATGGGGCGCCTGGGGGGCTCCGTCATTTAAGCATCCAACTTCAACTCAGGTGATGATCTCGCCATTCATGGGTTGGAGCCCCATGTTGGGCTCTGTGCTCTCCTTCTTTCTCTGCCCCTCGCCCACCCTCCTCTCTCTTTCTCTCTCTCAAAACTAAATAAACATTAAAAAACATTTTTTACAGGAGTCCAAATGGTCTATCAGTGTATGGTGTGTTGTATCAAAATGAATGAATTGTTTGTAAATTGTTTCAATATAGTTTTGTCAGCTACCCCAGAAGTGTTTAGTTTGGGTGCTACACAGGAGTAATGGTTAAGGTGCAGTATGCTAATAGAAGTCCTGCTTTCAATCCGCTAGGTGTTTTCCTTTGTAGCCGCAATATTACATAGTGTCTTTGTCTTAATCTCCTTCAGATCATGAATGTAGGTATCCCTATTTTGACCATGTTTTTAAGTTGCACACACATGTAGAAACAAAAGTGTGTATTATTCAAATTTGTTTAGAATGTTTTTTTTTCTAACTTTTTTTTTAACGGACTGAGCCAGCCAGGTACCCCTTTTAATNATGTTTTTAAGTTGCACACACATGTAGAAACAAAAGTGTGTATTATTCAAATTTGTTTAGAATGTTTTTATTCTAACTTTTTTTTAACGGACTGAGCCAGCCAGGTACCCCTTTTAAATTTTTTTTTTTAATGTTTATTTTTGAGACACAGAGACAGAGTGCGAGCAGGGGAGGTACAGAGAGAGGGAGACACAGAATCCGAAGCAGGCTCCAGGCTCTGAGCTGTCAGCACAGAGCCTGATGTGGGGCTTCAACTCATGAACCGCAAAATCATGACCTGAACCGAAGTTGGATACTCAACCAACTGAGCCACCCAGGCGCCCCTAGAAAGTTTTTTCCTGGGAACCTTCAATCATGTGAGAAAGTAGAATAGTGTAATTAACTTCATGTACCCATCCATTTCATATATAGATCTTTCATGAGTAGATCTTAGCTGTAAGGTGTGACAAACAATTTTAAGAATATAAGAACTGAATTAATTCTAAAAATAAGTGAATACATCTATTGATATACCAACACGTATCTTAGTTTTAGTAAAGTTTCTCCGAATAACTAACTCCACATCTGATACACACTTTTCTGTTTAACCAAACTTTACAGATAACTAAACTTGTAAGGCTTGTAAGGTGTGTCTTTCATAGCGAGTGAGATTTTACAAATTAAAGCTTGTGGATTTAATTTGTAGATCAAATCCCAGTGGAATTGGTCTGTGTAATTTCTTATTTAAAGGAATCTTTTTAAGATTTTATTTTTCAGTACTCTGTACACCCCACGTGGGGCTCAAACTCACAATCCTGAGATCAAGAGTCAGATGCTCCAGTGACTGAGCCAGCCAGACATCCCGTAGGGAATCTTTTTAAAACTCAGTTTTATTTTTGTGCTTATAAATTTGAGCTGTCCCATATCTTGTTGTCTTAAACCGACCCAGGAGTATATGTAGTTTTCTTCTTCCAACACATTTTGTTTACTATTTGAGACATATTCTTTATCTTAAAATATAATAAAGTTTTGAAGTAAGTTAATTGGCTGATAAAAAAGTAACTTAATTGGGTTTTTACTCATTTATCTAAGTCTCTTGAGTAATATAGGCAGTATGCTGTGTGCTAGAAAGACCTTAAGCTTTAGATGACAGGGACCTGCGGGCTCCTGGGTGGCTCAGTCGGTTAAGCATCAGACTGCGACTCCGGTCATGATCTCATGGTTCGTGAGCTCAAGCCCCGCATCGGGCTCTGTGCTGACATCTCAGGGCCTGGAGCCTGCTTCAGATTCTGTGTCTCCCTCTCTCTCTCTGCTCCTCTCCCACTCATGCTCTGTCTCTGTCTCAAAAAGTAAACATTAAAAAAAAACAACAAAAACCTCTGAATGACAGGGACCTGGGTTTGAAGCCTCGCCACTGTTTACTGTAAGCTCACCGGGTCAGCAGGCGTTTACTGAGTACCCAACCTGTCTGCTCAACACGTGGGAGAGACATCCGCAAACACAACAGACGAGGTTCTTTCCCTCGTGGTACCACACTTTACTTGGGGAGACAACCATAGGAGAGCAACTAAAAAATCCTTGATAACATTTCATAGAGCAGTAGGCGCTGTGAGAAAAAGCAAGGAAGGAAAGAGAGTGAGGGGGAGGAGTCAGGAGAGGAGTTACTTTTGATGGAGTACTCAGGTCCTCAGAGCACACCTAGTGAAGAAATCCACAGGGTGTCTCGTTTCCCTCAAATCCGTGGATCCCTTAGGTGAAACTTCCTGAAGCAGAGGGTGCGGCGGGCACACGTGTTCTCCCACAGAAATGAGCTTTCTACTTCCTGGGAGTAACAAGGTGGCCCGTGGCGGAACAGAGCCCAGAGTGACTGCAAGGAGGCCGGTGTGGAGAGGTTGATGAACTTGAGACGCAGGCCCGAGCCAGTCCATAGAGGGCCTATGGCCACAGCATCGAACAGAGTTTGAATTTGTTCTGATCTAAGAAGAGCTCTGATCTCAAGCGAGCAGCCTGATCTAATTGATGTTTTAACAAGACCACTCTGGATGCCATTTGGAGACTAGTGGCAGGGGCCAGGGGTCGCGCTGTGAGGCTGTTATCAGGCGCGCGGGAAAGTCGGTTCCCACTCAGAGCAGTGCGAGGGGCTAACAAGTGGACTCGCCAATGGATCGGATATGGGGAATGAGAAGAGCAGACTAGGAAGCCAGTGAGGAGAGAGGCAACTAAGAAGGAAATACTGAGAAGTTGCAGAAGATGAGGACTGAAAATGGACTGTTGGATTTGGCAGGATAGACCCTGTTGTCGACCTTGACAGGAACAATTTCGAAAGCAGAGGGTTGGGGATGCAAGTCTGGTTGGAGGAGGCTGGAGAGGGAACAGGAGGTGAAGAAGTGGAGACATGTAAAAGCAGTCTCAGAGCATGTAGACATAACAGGGTAGACACACGGGAAAGTAGCTGGGTCAAGAGGAGCCTTTTGCTTATTTTGCTCTTAGGATTGGAGACAGGACACCATGCGTGTATACTAACGGGAAACACCTGGCTGGGAAGAGTCAGGTGATAGTTAAGACAGAGCATATTGAGAGGAGAAAAGTCTTTGAGTAAATTGGCAGAGATAGTTCTCGTTGCTTCTACTGGTAAGATGAGCAAAATAAGAGGCAGTTAAGGACTGAGAATGAAGGAAGGAGACGCAGTGTTGGAAACTGGAGTAGAGGGGAGAAGGCATGAAAGAGCCTTTAAGAAAGATGGCAGAGAGCAGGATCTAGAGAAATGTGGGGTTGCAGGCAGCACTGGGGGCGTATTTGAAATGCGTGTTTCTGTGTTAAGAGAGAGTCCCGCCAGAGGTAGCTGACTGGGTAGAGGCCCAGAGAAAGTGAAGAGTTGGGTTTAACCGGAATTAGGCGTTGGCCAGTTAAGTGTGATGCTGGGAAATAAGAGCTAGACAGTTGAGGGACGGCAAGAGTGATTCGGGAGTGGTCTGTGTGTCTAGCCTGGCAAAGAGCGGACCTGAGAACATGAGGGGAGTATTGGATTTGAGTATGTAGTTAGGTCAGAGCCCGTGATTTCCCTCCCGTTACAGGAAAGGAAGGCAACATGCCCATCTGGTAGGGGTGAAGTGGGGATTCAAAACCTGGCATTGAGCCTTTGAAACCATCACATTACCTTGCGTGGGTTCACTTGGGCAGACGTGGAGAGACCAGTAAACCAGATACTAAAAAGAAGATGGCCGCAACAAGGGAGAATAGCAGGTGGGGTTACCTGGGGCATGTAGAAGGGACTGGAAGAGGGGCAGAGGAGTGGGGACTCCACAAGCAAAATGAGGAGCAGAGAGAGATTTATCTCCCGTTGGGACACGGTGGCATGTGGTATGTCTAGAGAAAATGGCCGCAGTAGAGGGGCTGTGATGGCAGCAGTACCCTCAGAGAGGCGAAGGGAGCATTTGGAGAAGACCCTGGGCGTCTGCTAATGACAGAGGGCGAGTTTCCGAGGGCAGGGAGTCTGGGCAAGATGGGAGGCTGCGCCAGACTGGAGGCTAGGAAACCATTCACGAATCAGAATCCAGGTGATGATAGAGGGAAGGCCTGGGAGGCGTAGGCTTTGGGATGACAGACGACTGAGGAAATCAGGGATGGCAAGTGTACAATATCGGCCTTGCTTTTCTCTTAGAGGGAGGTGACAGCCTGCTTTCCTTCAGGCCCCTCTGGTTTGGTCTCTTCCATAGTGTGTGGCAAGGAGGTGGNTGCGTATATAGATCTGCCCCCGACAGGGACTGAGCTTGTAGTAGAAGCTTAAGGACATCTTTGCCCGTGTGTGTACTTAGAAAACTGTTTTATACACTTCTGGTCCTTAACAAGAAGTGCATAGTTAGTTCACTTGATATTTTCTTCNTGCGATCCCAATCTTTGTTTATAATGTTGAGCTTTACATGCTGTCCATTTTGTTCCCAGATATAAATGATAAAGTGTGTTTCTAGCCATCTTACACCAAATAAAGTCATATTGATTTTTGTGTCGCATATAATGAAATAGAAAATAATCTCCTGGTGTCTCTTCTGTATTATTCACAGAAACAATTTCTAAAGAACAGGGGCTGCATCTGTACAATAGAAATGCCTTATCTTGTTTACTTGATATAAATTGGCATTTTTGAAGTCAGAAAGGAGATAAGCATCACAGTTAATTGTTGTCCCTCTTTAACATAATGTGACCACACCGAGAAAGCTTTTTGATGTACAGGGAACACATCTGTGAAATAAAGCTTATCTTTCCACCAGATATTTTAAGGAAATTTGGCGGCATTGAAATAGAGTGAAATTGTGTTTGTCAATTTGGAAAGTTAATAATTTTGTTAACAGTGATTTATACTGTAGCTAAAAAGCTGTTGCGAGTCTCCCAAATCTTAAAGCGTACTGACCTTGCATTTGAACCCAGATGTAATGTAAACATTCTCCTGCTCCGGCGAGGGGTGGGGCCACTCAGTCTGGAGGATATTAGTGGTGTTGGGGTGGAGGGAAATCGGAATCCCTAGATAATTCTCAGGAGCTATTTTTTAGGTCAGAAGCTGTCTTACACATTACATATTTCTTAATTCTTCCTTGGTCTTGTTAACAATGCATACTATTTCTCTTGGAAATCTAATTAGTAAAAGACATAATTAACTTTACTTTGAAGCAGGAAGTAAGGGTAGTTTTCCTTTGGTAGTTTTTCTATTCTTTCCACTTTATTTGGTTGCTAAAAAACATAAGGTAGTATTCAGGGTACTGAGATTTTTGTTCTAGTGCTCTTAAAATGTCTTACTTTTCAGTATCCTATTACTGATCCAAAATATTTTGTTTAAAACTAAGGGCTATATCAACTCCCTTTGACACTCCTCTCCCTTTTTTCAAACTTTTGAGATGTACTGAGCAGTGTTTTTCAAAATTCAGGTCATGACCCATTAATGGTTGTTAAATCAGTTTAGTGGCTGGAAATCAGCATTAAAAAAAAAAATAGAATAGATCACTCATCGTAGGGGATAGGAATTGTTTCTTGGCACCTGGGTTTATTACACATATGTATCTATGTGTAATTTCAAAAGTATATCTTCTTTTTACCGTGGGTCACCTTCAAAGTTTGAAAACTATTGCTACAAGAGTATTTCAGATAAAGGTGTCATTGTCTCTTTTTGCATAAAGTTTACATTTTAAAATCCTGAACTCTCAGCTGTATTGCCAATGCTATTGTTAGTTGGATATTTTAGAAGGAAAACACAGTGACTTTTTTTTTAAACTACCATATTTTTTGAAGTGATTTTTAGTTTCTAATTCTGACATTGTCATATGATCAAAAGCTGAAATGCCAGAGCTACACAAAAGTCCTATTTTTCTTAATTCAAGAAACATTAAGGCTGTCTTGCTAGTTAAAAAGCATGTTGAACTATATAAGGTACCATTTCCCATCTCCAAGAAATCACAGTCAAATTTTTGTTGGCCTCATGTTGAAATACATATGTTCATATTCATTTTAATTGCCTTCTTCTTTAAAGTTGTGACCCATTTACTTAATAAATTCAACTCTCAGTATTCAAACTCCTAGGAATTAAAAAAAAAATATTTGCCCCAGGAATCTTGTCAGATTTCTCAAGGCTATAATTGAGTAGTTCTTCCTATTTGAACTTTTTTCTGTGCATTAAATAAACAAACTATCATTGAACCACTGTTAATTGTTAAAAAGTTTTGGACTTGTTTGTATCTGAATCCTAATTTGGTGGGTATCTTGAGGGGTTTTTTTTTTTTCCCCTGGAATCAGGGGAGGACCAGTTTGTGAGTTTTAAACATGCAGGGTTTTCTGTTGGGATATTTGTACTATCTTTTTTTTTAATAGACTTTTTTAAAGTTTATTTTGAGAGAGAGAGCAAGAGCAAGCGTGCTTGCACGCATGAGCTGGGGAGGGGCAGAGAGAGAGGGAGAGAGAGAATCCCAAGCAGGCTCTGCACTGACAGAGCCCAACACGGGGCTCAAACTCACAAACCGCAAGATCATGACCTGAGCCAAAATCAAGAGCAGGCTGCTTAACTGACTGAACACCCCTGGCGGCCCGGATAATATTTGTACTATCTTGATCCCACTCCTTAATTTTGCCAAGCCTCCCTTTCCTCTTCTGTAGAACGTAGATGATAATCAAGTCAAACCCCAAATATCAAACAGATGCCTCGGTATCTAATTTAAAATAATCTGAAAACATTTCAAATCACGACATTGCTGATTTATAACATGGATCAGACTGTTTTAGGGTCATTACTTATGTGGCTGAAAGTGCCGCATAACTGGATTACTGCCTGGAGGCGGAGACCTGATTGTTGGCTCAAAACAGTAGTTGTCCCCTGTCCTCACTTAAGTTATTAGGTTTAAAACAGATGGCCGACAGCTCTCTCTCATAGTTTATTACTTAGTTATTAGTGTTTCCGTGTGTGTGTGTGTGTGCGCGTGCGCGCGTACTACCTAACACCAGTTTTACATACCAGAACATGTAAAAGGTGTTCCATTTTCAAGCAGTGTTACAGAACAAAGATGTTGCTCCTTGGAAACACTTAGAAATCACCCGGAGTTCATACATCACTTTAGAGAAAACAAGAGCAGATTTCAGTGCATAATTGGAACGGTGCACTGGTCTGTCATAAATAATAGGTTTATTAGAGAACTTGTATCTCCCAGCTTATACATTTAAACCACTTAGTAACACTAGTTTCTCTTGAATGTGTATAAATCTCCTGTAATATGGTTTCTGGTCTGCCCACCAAACAGTTAATTTCCTCACACTGTCTTTAGTAAAAGTTTTTCTTCCTATGGGAGTACACAGAAGTCGTTAAAATGAGCAACTGTGTTTAAATCCTATTATGATTATGACAGGAATCTCCAATAGCAAAAGTGTTCACTGTGAAGGCTGATAATGTATACCCTTGATTCATGGCATGTGAACAAAATTAGTTGTAAGAGCAGGGTATCAGATAGAATTGAAAATTGCTTTATGTCACATCTTAAATAATGATATATAGCTTGGCTTTTTACTAACCTTTTTGTTGCAGTGTGGTGTGCGTGTGTCATGAAATGGACCCCCATGGTGTTTGGAAGGGGGGGCTTCTTGACTGTCTGTATCTCTATGTTACTTGCATGGAAATTCACACTTGTTCTTACTGTTCCGGTTTTGCCACATCCTTAGGTTTAAAATGCGCAGAAGGCTCTTAATCACTTTTTTTCTGACTTTATTTTTGAAGTTAGTGTTACTGCGTTTGCTATATAGCAAACAAGCCTTTGTTTCTTCCAACCTGGTTTCCCTTCAGTGTCTAGTTGCTTCGGTGTTTGTCTTGAATGAAGCATGGTAGTTGAGGCTTGAGGATCTGTGAGGAACTTTTTTTTTTTTTTAACTTTCCTGCTTTCAGTACAAACAACTATGGACTCCCTTCCCCAGTTTTTTGGATTCCTGTACAAATACTGCTGTAGTTGATAGCTTGCTGTCTCTGAATAGATGGGGAAAGAATTGAATTCTTACACACATGATTGGCTTTTTATATAAAAACCAAGGTTAGATGTCTTGAATAAGAAATTTGTGTGGAACTACCATTTGATGTGAAGTAATAATGAAACTGTTTATTTTCACTTTGAAAATAAAGGGACGTCCCAAGGTATAAAGTATATTTCATACTTGAATTTTATAAATGTCGATAGAAACAGAAAAACGAAGACAGTCGAACTAAGCAGTTAATATTTAGACTATAATTGTATTTTAAAAAATTGTGAGTGGCCTCATGCCAACAAAAAGCATTCTGCGTAAGTCTGAATGTATCATTCTTAGACAGTGTTTATTATTTACTGTTCCGGATTCAGTACCAAGGTATTNGGTAGAGCACACCCAGTTTGTTTTACTTTGTGCTAGCCTGATGAGAAAATATATTGATACAATAATATTGAAGAAAGCAACAGCTCTCTGCTGGCGTCTTTCACGTTTCCATTTTAAAGGACGTCTGAGTAGTCTGAGCTTTCTGTCCTGTTAATGTAGCTGCTTTCACTTGGTATCTGTGCTTCATTTATCATTCAGGAGTTTGAAATTCCCTGTGAGCCTTGCTTGTTAAGTCCAGTGGCCTATCAAACAATAATAAACATAGGAGCCAAGCATGCAGGGCAGTGCACGTGTTTATGGGTTATGTCTACCGTTTTCTCTTGAACCTTTTTCAACTAAACTCCTTTCTCTCGGTACAAGTTAAGAGTTCTCTATCGTGGTAGTGACCGTATAAGCAAGATCAAGCGTTCTTTAAAAGTCTATTCTTTTGGGGCGCCTGGGTGGCTCATCGGTTAAGCGGCCGACTTCGGCTCAGGTTATGATCTCACAGTTCGTGGGTTCGAGCCCCGCGTTGGGCTCTGTGCTGACTGCCAGCTCAGAGCCTGGAGCCTGTTTCAGTCTGTGACTCCCTCTCTCTCTGACCCTCCCCTGCTCACACTGTCCCTCTCTCAGAAATAAATAAAAAACATTTAAAAATTGTTTTTAAATCTATTCTTTTTTTTCCTTTTAAAATATATATAACATTATAGAAAAATTGGAAGGAAGGAAAGAAGAACACCCATAACATCGCCTCCCCAATGCAGCATTTGCCTTTGGGGGCCAAGGCTGGGGGAGAAGGTAGGTCGATTTTAAATTTNTCATTCATTCAGAATTTTGATGATTAATCTGGCTGCAAATTATTCTTCTACCACCCTAATTAGGAAGAATATTACCGGGCATATTACTTTACAAACAGAATTGCACAGGGCTTGTATTTGCCAATTTAAAAAAATGTTTTTAAAGACTGTGTTTTTAGTATGTGAGCAGTCCTTGCTGCTTGCTCTATTTCTGTTTTTGAAGTAGCTTCAGCCTCACATCTACCCAAGATCTTTTAAAATCTGTACAGTTACTCCGGTCATTTGAAGATTAAAACAAACTGTATCTTTAAAATGTATCCTCTATTATATGTACTTCACTAATTCTGTACATTCTTCCTTTTCAGTTTCTGAATTTGAGCTTATTATGTCTAAAATAAAAATTTCTGTTCTTCATGAGGTAAAAAACTAGTAAGTGGTATTTTAAAAACTTTACTGCTTTTAAATCATGAGTAAAGTAATCTTATTTTGTCAGCTTATTGCAGNCCACATCCCATAGAGTTTGGATTGTTGTATTCTCATTTTCATTTGTTTCCACTTATTTTTTAATTTCTTCTCTAATTGCCCGAGTGGCCCATTCGTTCTTTAGTAGGGTGTTCTTTAGCCTCCATGTTTTTGGGGGTTTTCCAGACTTCTTCCTGTGATTGATTTCGAGTTTCAAAGCAGTGTGATCTGAAAGTGTGCATGGTATGATCTCAATTCTTTTATATTTATTGAGGGCTGCTTTATGTCCCAGTATGTGATCTGTCTTGGAGAATGTGCCATGCACACTTGAGAAGAAAGTGCATTCCATAGCCTCAGGATGTAGAGTTCTAAATATATCTGTCAGATCCATCTGGTCCAATGTGTCATTTAAGTCCATTGTGTCTTTATTGATTTTCTGTCTAGTTGATCTGTCCATTGCTGTAAGTGGAGTATTAAAGTCCCCTGCTGTTAGCACATTCTTATTGATAAGACTGTTGCTGTTTGTGATTGTTTTAAATATTTAGGTGCTCCCATATTTGGTGCGTAGACATTTATAATTGTTAGCTCTTCCTGATGGATAGACCCTTTAATTATTATATAATGCCCTTCTTCATCCCTTGTTACTGTCTTTACTTTAAAGTCCAGTTTATCTGATATAAGTATAGGTACTGCCAGCTTTTTTCTTTTTGACTTCCTGTAGCATGATAGATATTTCTCCATCCCCTTACTTTCAATCTGAGGGTGTCCTCCTGTCTAAAATGAGTTTCTTGTAGACACCAAATAGATGGATTTTGTTTTTTTATCCATTCTGCTACCCTATGTCTTTTGATTGGGGCATTTAGTCCATTTACATTCAGTGTTATTATTGAAATATATGGGTATAGAGTCATTGTGTCATCTGTGGGATTCATGCTTGTGGTGTGTCTCTAGCATCTTGCGTTCCTTGCAACATTTCCCTCAGAGAGTCCCCCTCAGGATTTCCTGTAGAGCTGATTTAGTGGTGACAAATTCTTTCAATTTTTGTTTATTTGGAAAGACTTTTATCTCTCCTTCTATTCTGAATGACAGGCTTGCTGGATAGAGGATTCTTGGCTGCAGCATCTGCCTCTTGATATCAGCTCAAGTTGTGATCTCACAATCATAAAACAGCACTGAACCTGGAGCCTGCTTGGGATTTTCTCCCTCTCTCTCTCTCTCTCTCTCCCCCCCCTTCCCCCTCACCCCACCCCAAATAAATAAATAAACACAAAAAAGAAAAGTCTTCACTGTACCCAAGACTATGTAGGTTTTCTCCTGTGTTATCTTCTGGTCATTTACACTTCCATGTTTTATGTTTAGGTCTCTGAACCATTCAAGTTAATCTTTGTGATGGCTGTGAGTCTGTCTCGTTCATTGTTTTGCGTGTGGACGTCCAGTGCCCCAGCACTGCGGGGCAGGGAAGGGAAGAAGGAAGGAGGCTTGAAGGCCTCTTCCTCTCCTTCCCCCGTCCCTACATCCTTTAAGTCCCCAGGCATCCTGCCTTCTGGTGCAGGTTGGGACCATCGGTGACAGCAGGGTCACTCGCCGATTCTGAGGAAGAAGAGAAGTAGGAAAGGGGCCCAGGCACGGAGCCGGTGTGAGGAACGCAGATGTCAGGCCAGGTGGGAAAACAGGTCCCCGGGGCCCCCAAGCTCCAGGAGGCGGCCGCAGCCCTGCTGACGGGTGGTGGTGAGTTCTCAGCTCGAAGCAGATGGGCCCGGGAGCCGGGGCTTCTGCGGCTGGTTGGGGCTGATGTACCGGAGAGGCACGTGGGTGGGGGCCGTGATCCGATTGGTGCCGAGATAGGGCTGCAGGGCAGGGGGCACGAGGACCGAGCTGTCTTCTTGCTGGTTGCTCTCCAGGAGGGCAATGAGGAGGCGCAGGACGCCACAGGCTGTGGCGGTTCAGGAGACCGCCTCTGCTCACTGTGTTGCTTTTGCTCTCCTAGCATGGATCGTTTGACTATATTTATGGGGGTCCGTCATCAGAGAAGTTTTTCTGAGTTCATGTTATCGACTTAACCTTTCAAATCCACAAGGTTAACATTAATTTTTAACGGCCTTGAAGTTAAGTGTACAAAGGAGAGGATAGTGAACACAAATTATTGCGTCCTTGCTGGTGCATGTGGCCCACGAAACTTCTGTTACCCACCTTCCTTCCATTCTCCGTTCACGTTTTCATTTTCCCATATCTTCTTCTAGACGTCTTCCAACACGTGCGTGATGAAAGGTCATTAAGGAAGTCCTTGCTGGTGGCTTTGCAATTTTAAAGAATTGTCAGCTCAAGAACTAGTGCATGGAAATGTGGGGAGAAAGTCTCCGCTTTGCCTCCCTTGTGCCTCCTCTGGTCCCCCACGCCCACCGGTGTTCTTTTTGCTCTTCTCCACCAGTACGCCAGTTCCTCAGCCACGGCTTTAAATAAGGTGGAACCAGTCTCTCATGAGTTGACCAGTAACGCATTCTGTATGCTTACAGCAGATATTGAATGTATGAATCTCTTTATGTTCCACCTTGTGAAAGTCCATTATGACCCATCCCTTTCTGGTCAAACTGTGGTATAAAATAAATGTTAATGTATGTAGTTGATGATATAATGTGAGCAACACCTAACCAGCTTTATTAAAATGACTGTTAAAATTATGCTAATGAAATAACAATTATAAGTGTTTTGCTAATGAAGAGGCATAGTTCTCTCTCTCTCTTTTTTTTAATAAATGTTTATTTATTTTGAGAGAGAATGTGAGTAGGGGAGAGGCAGAGAGAGAATCCCAAGCAGGCTCCGTGCTGTTAGCCTCACACAGGGCTCGAGTCCACAAACCAGGAGATCGTGGCCTGAGCCCAAATCAGGAGTCAGACGCTCAACAACTGAGCCACCTGGGCACCCCAATCATGAGTAACCAGGAAGTTGTGAAAATAGTGGTGTTTCTATGTTTAAAGTGCAGTCTGCCTTGCCTTCACAGGGAAGGTATGTCTTCCTCTAAATCTGGACATTGTTTTCTTGACCTTTTTTCTTTGCAGTTCTGAATTGTTGATGAAGAATTACTTGTTTTATTCTAGCATTTTATTTCATAAGGAGAATGATCAAAACTTGATTTTGAAACAAAGGATCAAGAGCTCATTCATTTGTTCTGGTGTGGGCTGTAGAAAGCAGACATAAAAACACTGATTTAAATACCTTTGACATCTTCTACAGTAAAAGGACCATAGAAATAAATAGAAACTACTCTTATTGTTTTGTCTACCTCCACTGGGATGTAAGTTCCACATGGACAGACATTTTGTCTGTTTCATTCACTGCTGTGAACAGCTCTGAAACGGCACTTCACACACAGGAAGCGCTCAAGTAACTGTTGCGTGAGCTCATCGGAGGAGTTAGCACATAGCGCAGTTCCATTGATCCTGTGTCTGTGGGTAATCAGGGCGGTTACACAAATGGATTCTCCGCAAA
The DNA here is from genome assembly GCF_008692635.1 of Crocuta crocuta. Lineage (NCBI taxonomy): Eukaryota > Metazoa > Chordata > Mammalia > Carnivora > Hyaenidae > Crocuta > Crocuta crocuta. Next base: position 7,500,730 of record NW_027529424.1, on the reverse strand, counting down.
ACTTCACCTTTTGCATCCAAATTAGGATTTTAATGTATTTATGGATATTTTCAACTTATATGTTTTATTAATTTCTTAACTAGAGTACTACAAACATACTTCATTTGCTAATTCAGGGATGTCATTATGAATAATAATTGCTATTTTCTAGATAATGGCCTACAGCTGGCTCTCTTTTTCTTATCCAAGTAACGCAGACGATCTTTTTGGCAGATAGTTACTATTTTAGTAGCTTTTGTTTTCAAATGCAGAGAACTATCTTCTGGAATATCAAGACTTTTTTGCTGCCTGACCTGTAGAGAAGTAGGCATATTATAAAATAGGTTATACTGTGTAGTTGAAGCTATGTGCTTAGGGTAAAAATTTCACCTCTAAAGCAGAGTTACTTTTTAGGGTTCTGTATTTATTTATACTGTTTGAAATGGCATGTTAAAGAGAATATTTACTCTTTGCACAAACTTGAATTTAACGTAGTAATTCTATTCTACAGTGCGTAGTTATGTTTCAAGGGAAGTATTTTTGCCTTTCAGATTGTTTTCTTTCTGCTTTTTCTTCCACTCAGAGGATTTAGTTTATAAATGTTAGTGTTTTATAGAGAGACACGTCTTACTAAATGTAACTTGAAATACAAGAGCCTCTTCATTTGTATTTACTGGGAGAAGTAGTTTTTTACCTCTATTTTTGATAACAGTTTTCCAAAATCTCTATTATTATTATGAATTCAGTCCTTTCCAGTTAAAGACAACTGTGTGCATTAAGATGGGCACAGGAAGTGGTACCTCTGGGGGTAGGGATTATGTTTGGTTTTTGTTTGTTTTGTCTGTTTGTCGGTGTTCCACATTGCTTATCTGTTTTCTCTACTTTTTAAAAATATGAAGTCTCTATTTTCAAGCAAAACATTACCGATAAGTAAGAAAACTGTAGGATACTGTTCATGCTTACTTAAGAGTTGGGTTTTACTCTAATTTTACAGCGGTTCTAAAGCACTAAGATACAAAACAAGAACAACCAAAACCATGTCCAGAAGTGGCGAGAAAAGGGAAAAATAAATCAGAGTGAATAAACCCACGGAAGAAGTGTCAGTGTAAATATGAAGCCTCCAGCTTAAGAGAGACCCTAAAAGGGGAACGGTTACACGGACAGACATCTGTTGTGGTAGGAGGTGGGTAGAGAGAAAAGGAGAAAAAGATTTGCTCGAATTTTATGTAACTGATTCTCGATCACCCATGAGTAGGTTATTGAGGTCAGACGTTCCCATTTGAAAAAGTAATTTTGAATAATTAATTTTTGTAGGCAGTAATGCTATAGATGGACTTAATGCTGGCATCCAGTTTATCTCACTGCCAGAAGATTAGCTTAGAGAAATTTAGGGGTTCTGGTGTTTTTTAGCACATGTAATATGCTAATATCTCTCTGGAAGAAGAAAGATCTTTATCTTTAGAAATCCCACAGCTCTCCCTTTCCAAAACTGCACCTACCAAATCTGCGGACTAACTAGAAATACAGCGAGGATGTAAGGTGAACATATATTGCCAACTGATGAAATCTGTTGCCATCTGATGCCAGTAAGTGTGGCTAATTTAATTGGTAGCATTACCTGCCTTTTCTGGCTGTTTTTGATTTTCATTCAGGTTTTGTTTTACTTAATATTACGCTTGATTAATCCATCAAATAACCCATGTAACAGTTAAAATATATTTAGTGTTTAATATGTATCATGTGTTGTCTCAGTTAAAGTCAACTCTTGGTAGGGCGCCTGGGTGGCTCAGTCGGTTAAGCGTCCGACTTCGGCTCAGTTCATGGTCTCACAGTTGGTGTGTTCGAGCCCCATGTCGGGCTCTGTGCTGACAGCTAGCTCAGAGCCTGGAGCCTCCTTCAGATTCTGTATCTCCCTCTCTCTCTGACCCTCCCCTGCTCACGCTGTCTCTTTCTCTCTCTCAGAAATAAATAAAACATTTTAAAAAATTAAAATAAATAAAGTCAACTCTTGGTTACTCTAAAAAGTGAGTTTTTATTATCCCCATTTTGCTGATGATGAACAAGGATGTGGAGAAGTCAGGTTACCTCTTCCTGTTCTCTGCTGATCAGTAAAGAAGTTGGACCTTGAGTCCCAAGAAACTCTGTTCTTAATCACTGTGCTATGTTTCTATTTCTGTTGTGCCTGACGTTCATTGAAGACAGAGCTCCCTTACTTTTCCACCCTGGGATAAATCTGCCATGGGTACTGACTTGTGGTTGATTGTGGGCCTGGGGCCTGGGGAATTGAAGCTCACAACTTAAATTCCAATAGACCACAGGGACAGACCCTCAGTTATTTTCTGTTTCTGATACAATGAGATTTTGTAAGTAAACAGGACACAGATTTTCATGAAGGTTCTAAGATATAAGAAGATGGTAATTATAACCTGAAGATTTCAAAATGGGAGCTAAAAAGCCCATCTATTCAAGTCTTAGATTATGATAACATTTTATGTACCACAGTTTAATTGTGTTCATGGATTCTGGGCAATCAGGCAGTTGGTACTAATACTGAGCACTTATTTCCTTTGTTCAGCAGACATTTGTAGGGAGTTAGTACATGCCAGGGATGGACACGCAGACATGATTGTGATAGTTCCTACCTTCTCAACTATTATTGTATTGTCTCTACCTTTGTGAATAAGGCAGGTACATCAGTGGAGTGTTTCTCATGCAGTACAGTAGGTGAAATAACAGAAATGCGCTGGGTATTTGAGGAGGCCGGGGCACTCTAGATACGGCACTCTGCCACGATATATTTTTCATATGGTGTTGTTAGTCCAGGATATTATTGTATTACCCTACATGGGGATGCAGAAATTAAAAGCTCCTCTGTGGATTTGTGTTTTAGTTACTTTTTGGAAAGAACGAGTATCAGAAATTTAATTAGGGCCACATTCAATACTGAGAATATAGCCAATCTTTCTAAAAGTAAAAAACAGGATAAACACACAATTAACTGCAGCACTGAGCCCGTTCTTGCTTTTCTCATTGATCTCATTTTCTCTTGACTCTACATTCCTTGCCTTCCCCTTCCTACCACCGCTTACTTTCTTAGAAAGGCGAAATGACCTGTATCGATCATTGTGACAGTCGGGCCTGTTTAAAATAGTATGAGGGATAGATCTGTGCACTAAAGTGGTATCAGTTTTCACCTGGGCCAGTAATTCACTCTTTCTCCCCTCTTCTTAGAAAACGCGAAGCTCAGTGAATATGGAGTATACCAGCCAAGCTTGCGTTCCGCCCGATAGAGAGAGCGGCCTCAGCTAGTCGGTATTCCATCAGGTAGCACAAACGCTGGAAGTGTTGGGTAAATGTTTTCTGCAGTAAATACCCAGAAGGACAGGGGTGAGAAAGAGGGCTGGCATATGGCTGCTTGATGGATTGATTGATTATTGTGGAACCAGAATTTAAATGTATAGTCAGAATCACCAGTAAAACCTTTATATTCTTTAACTTACAGCAATCCCAAATGCAGACACCATTTGGGGTTAGCCTCTTTCTTAGCCCAAAATAACAGATGTTCAACTGATGCTGATTTATGTTATACTTGATATTAAGTGAGCAATACTATGAAACCCAATTCTGCCTAAATCTTTATAGTTGGAGTTTGACAGTCTTTGCTGCTTAAAAAAAAAAAAAAAAAAAAAGTCTTATAAAGTTAACCAGAAACATAGCTGGTGGCTCTGAAAGGAGAAGGCATCATATTGTCCTCCAGATTTCTTTCATCTCTTGCGTAGTTCATGTTACTGAAATACAGTTACTTAGAGCAGACACAGAAATTTACTCTAGGAGCACAAACACTGTGACATTTTGCTTTTCAAAATGTCAGTTCACTGAAAATACAAGTGGTTCCATGAAATAAATTCCAGATCAGAGACACACAATGGAAAGGGTTTATCTCGTCATGCTCACGTGATAATGTCCTCAGCGCAGCAGCTTTGTGGAACCTACCCGAGGAATGGAAATACCCGGCCCGGAGCCAAGGGCACCTCACAGGCTCTGATGCAAGCGCAGATGAAGCGGCGCCTGCGCCTTCAGAGAGCAGATCTATTACCGAAAATAACTTTTCCAGCAGTGATAACATCTCTGAGGGGAATTTCTGTGCTGGGTTCCCTCTCCTGCCTCTCGGCCCCCTCCCCTCCTCCTTAAATCCAAGTAGACAGAAAAGTAGGACACTATTCGCAGTGATAAAACGACAGTAAAATCTTCCTCTGCATTCTTACCACAGGCGCGTGTGCGCGCGGGCACACACATCTGCGCTATCTTTTATAGATCTCTGCAGATGATTCTTGTGGTGTAATCCTCAGCAGGGAAAAGAGGAAAGAAAATGACTGAATGTAAATAGTGAATACTGGGGCACCCAGTCGGTTGGGTGTCCGACTTCGGCACAGGTCATGATCTCATGGTTCACGCGTTCGAGCCCTGTTTCAGGCTCTGTGCTGACAGCTGAGAGCCTGGAGCTGCTTCTGATTCCGCGTCTCCCTCTCTCTGTCCCTCCCTCCTTGCACTCTGACTCTCTCTCTCTCCTTCAAAGACAAATAAACATTATTAAAATTTTTTTTGAAAAAATAAAGTGAATATACAATACTAATGACAAAATTACAGAAAACATCTTCAGACTATTTCTTGGCTATTGTGTGTTAGGATAAAAACGTTTTCTGGGTCCCAAGATGCATGTCTGCAACCCAGGTGCCTCGTACGGTCCCTGCCCAGCAGCTGTCCTGACATAGTCGTCATCGCCCGCACGTGTGCACCGACACGTAGCAGACGTGTGTCCTGGCTCGTGACAAAATCCCAGAGGTGCCCAGTGAACACAGAATGCTGTATGTGTCACACTCTTGGTGGCAGAGATTGACATTGTGTGGGAAGGCATGGATTTTGACAACTCCGGGTTGAAAAGTAATTCAGAAGAATTAGAAACTGAAAGTAAATTTCAGGAGTACCTTAAACCTATTTCACATTTCTTTTTAATGTCCATATGAGTGCTATATTAAAATCTACCTAAACACACCTGGAGCAGCCCGTCCAGTTATCCCAAAGTAAAATTTCTAAGTGATGAAAATGCATTCTCCTAATTTAATTGCCAGGGTTTCTTTTCATGATACATAAGTGTGTCTTATAATTGGCATCTTCCATTTTCAAAGAATCCAGTAGTTGTTCTTTCCTTATATAAAGATCTTCATCTCCTTCCACTTTTTTCATATTAAAAAGTACTGTGATATTTTTTGAGAGGTGGCAGCTGCTATTAAACACCCAAGTGCTAGCAGTTTGTTAAGCGGCCCACCCGTTCATTTCAGAAATAGCCATCGCCCCTTTAGGAGAGGCAGGCACCGTTCTAGAAACTGGAAGCCCAGCAGTGAGCCGAACTGAAGCCTGCTATCGTGAAGCGTGTGTCCTGGGGGTACAGTATACATTAAACAGCAGATATGGATGTCAAGCGATAAGTACTAAGAAGAAAACTAAAGCCAGGCAGAGGGACGGAGAGTGCAGAGGCTTACTACCTTAGACGGGTCGTTGAGCAGAGTTCTCACTAAGAAGCCGTGATTCCAAAGGACTGGAAAGAAAGGGGAACAGGCCAGGTGGTCACCTTTGGGGGCCAGTCCGGACAGAGGGAACGGCACATCCAGAGGCCTTGCACCTGCAAGGCGTTTAGCTGGTCCAGGGAACAAGAAGACAACAAGCATAACCAGAACTGAGTAAGTGGGAGAGAGCACTGAGCGGTCCAGGAGGGCAGGCATGGGGGGCGGGGGGAGGCCGGGAGGGGCAGGAGGGTGGGCGTGGGGGGACTGTGACAAGGACCTGAGCTGGTCTGTGGGATGGGAAGCTTGAGGAAGCTCTGGACCGAGGAGGAAGATGATCTGGAATGTCTGGAGGCCTGTTCGGAGGCAGTGGGAACCGTCCAAGAGGGACAGTGACATCTGGGACCAGTGAGCTAGTCATATATGAAGAGGAGTGATGTGATTCTCACCATGGTTTTGAAGTTGTAAATTAATCCAAAGAATAGGGTAAATTAAGAAGGATTCTGTAAACAGAGTATTAGTGATGTGCTCATTTCTTCGGACACATGGGAAATTAAACACTGTGGGTAACAGTGTTTTTGGAAATAAAACGAGCCTTGCTTAATTTTTTAAAAGTAATTTACTAGGCATTGTGGGGTCATCTCCAGGAGCTTCTAGTCAAGGAGATAAGACATAGGAGAATTTCAGTAACAGTATATATGCTTAGGGCTTATGTGTCAGAATAAGAGTCAAGAATAAGAAAATTCTGTGAAAAGGTTCACAGAAGTAAGACTTGAACTGTGTCCTTTTTTTTCTTTAAATAGACTTGTTGTTTTAGGACGCTAGTTTTAGCTTTACAGCAAAACTGAGCAGAAAGTGTCAAGGCTGCCCATACACCCCCCAACCTGCAGCCTCCCCTGCTGTTAATGTTCCCACCAGAGTGGCACATTTGTTACAGTCGTTGAATCTACATTGACATTATCATCCAGGGTCCATGGTTTACATGAGTCCATATGCATCCACCATTATAGTGTCCTGTACAGTCATTCTGCTGTCCTAAAAATCCTTTGGTTTTGAAGGATTCCTTCTATTCATCCATCCCTCAGAAAGGGTCAGGAACTAAAAACGGGAATTAGTTGTAAGTCCGTAAAGAGCCGTGACCCTCAGGTGCTCCCTGACTACTGGGTGACTGACCATTTACGCATCTTTCTGCACAAGATGAGAAGTCTGTTTGCTGGTGTTTGTTTATGGGCAACGGCAGGCGAGTGAGTGAGTGAGTGAGCGAGCGAGCTCAGCAGAGCACAGGGATGATGCTCAGTACTGAAAGTGGGGGTAAGTCTGCATTCCTACCGTACAAGAAATCAGAGGAGCCTTCTCTCAGGAGACAGAGTAGTCCCAGGGAAATGCCTGCAGATGATACCATTATCATTAGTGCCAACTTGTCTTAAAATGAAGCGCACCAGTGAGCATAGCTCAGCTGTGCCACCCAGAACTTCCAGCAAGCTTTCTACGGACTCATTATTTCTGTGGACGCTTGAGCCAAAGACAGCCAGTAACTACCAGACATTGGAGGAAAAATAACATGAAAAAGAGAAAACAAAACAACCAGAAATAGAGACAATAAGGAGGAGAAAACTGCACAGGTGCACACACCCCTTCAGAGAGATAAAGGTAGAAACTGTCCGAGAGGAATAAACAGCAAGTTGGAAACTGAAAATAAGCAATCAAAATAAAAATTTCTATAGAGGGGTTTTAGGATAAAGTCAGGGAACTCTAAACAGTTAAGTAAAGAGAAGCATAGAGGAGAAAAGAGTGAGAAAACTACAGAATCAATTTAGAAAGTGCTGTAGCATACAAAAAGGAATTCCAGGAAGAGAATATGAAAACAAAGGAAATGAAATTATCAAAGAAATAATACAAGAAAATTTCCCAGAACTAAAAGTTACAAATCTCCACAGTAAGCAGGCCTAAATGGTACATATAACAATGAATGAATTAAAAACGTGCAACAAGGCACATTATTAGGAAATCAGAAGGCACCGGAAATTAAGAAACAATCATATATGCCTAAGTCACTTACGAAGGATTGCAGTTCATAGTGGCATCTGACTGAAGGAGCACTGTCTTCTAACTGACAGTGGTAACATGCCACTGAAATGTAGGATGAAATCATGTCAACCTCAGCTTCCCTCTGCAGCCCGACGATCAGGGCAGAGGGTAAAACAGGAATGTCTTAGACTTCTATTACTTCTCACACAGCTCTTATCAGGAAGCCACCAGATGATTCGGTCTAAACTCAATGAAATCTAAAAGGTATTTGAGCACTCGCTATGTTTTTGAGTGTGACGGCATGCATATAAGAATCTATGAATATTTATAGATTTGCATGAAAAGATTCAAGAAACAAAGATGATTTAAGACATACTCCATATCTTCAACAAGCTTTCAGTTTTCAAATCTTGAGTAACTCAGGTGAATCATGGTATATGAAACACAATAAGCACAGGTATTCTCAGAAAGTTAGAAACTGCCATGGACATTTGGAGAATGAAGAACTCAAATCAGATTGGACGCGGAGTTTCATGAAGGAACTTATTATCTGAGACAGTTCAGGCTACACAGATGAGATGGGGAGAAAAGCATTCAGACAGAAACATTATAACCAGAAGCACAGGAATGGAAAGCTTATGACTTGTTGAAGTAAGTAGTTCAGAAGTACTGCTGGAATGAAGGAAAGTTACGGGGAAAAAAGAGTGAAAGTCAAGGTCATACCCTATTATAGACAGCCACAGAAATCGAGCTGCAAGTTAAAAGGGTCATCTTCAGGTTAGTAGGCAAAATGGGAATGGTTGAAAGATTTCAATCTGGAGAACCATCTTTCAGGAAGGCGAATTCAGCAGATTTATCAGGGTTTGCCTTCTAGATGTAGTTCATTGACAGCTTGAAACTCTGGGTCCAATACTTACCTTACCTCTTGACATTGACTCAATATACAATACATATTTGTTGACCTAAAGTTTAAATGAAAGTAACGAAAGAGAATTTAGCAGCCATTCTTCTATAGAAGTCAGGCAGGCTGAGGATTCTTTGTAATGAGAAATGAGAAAGTTACAAAGGACCATGGGAAGGCATTTAAGGTGAAGGGTGTGTCAGTCAGAGGAAATGAGTGGTGAAGGGAAGTGGTCAAGTAAAAACGTATTCTTCAGAGCAATTTGATAAAGGACTACACAACCCTCTTTTCTGATTTGATAGTACCCTTGCCTAACTGTATTCTGATTTTTTTTTTTTTTTTTTTTGGTATGTCTTCCCTGATGGACTGAATTTCTTGGGGCTGGAAAATCCTTTCCCCGAGTGTCTACATACATTACATCTGGAAAGCAGTAACTTCTCAAGGAATCACAAAAAAATAAAGCATTAACTTGAGTTGGATAGAAGTGTTGAGCAAAAGTAAAAAGCTGAGTTTTTACGATCTTGGCTGTTGTAATAGAGGAGCATAGAACCTGTTTGTAAGCAGTGACGGAGAAAGAAAGAAGTATATTGTGGCATCTGGCATTCTGTTCCTGCTTTCTTATATTAAATAAAATTTTACTTTAGAACATTGTTTGTTCTAGGTAATGGGTCCCATTTAAGTTACCTCTTTTCGTTGCCCCCAAAAGTGTTGGATTGAGTTCAGCTCAAGGAGGCAGGAATATTTGTTCTGAGGCCGGTTTCTTCACAAACGGGGTTGTGTCCTATGGCTCCAGTTCAGTTATATTTCAGAAGATGACAGGTTAACGTTTATTACTAAGTTGTGTCATGTTCTATCATGTTCTCACAACTCATCGTTCTGATTTGGAAGAAGTCTGTAAGAGCCAGAGAAAAGGAGAGTCAATGTGGCAGACGCCCGTGAAGATACATAAATTGCCTTCATAGCTCTCAGTAGGGCTTTCCCTATAGAATGAGTATACAGTATAAATATTACTTCTCTGAAAAGATACTTAAGATAAATATTTTACCAAACCTATTTCTAGCCTGTTTTAATTCAGTTTCATCGGAATTTTTAATAGGACTTGTCTCTGATAGTTCAGGTGTTTGTTTTTTTTTCAGTTGAAAATTATAATACTTTTTTCTTCCAGCCAGCAACATTTTACAATGTGTTTTTATATTTATGTGACAGTGCTTCGTGCAGGTAAGAATGCTATAAAATATTCTTGTTGATGGACCTTTAAACCAGAAGTTTCTCCTTTCTTACTTAAACCAAGTTCCAGAGAATACTTTGGGGACTCTAACCAAGTCCTAAGTCAGTGTCAACCGGTGGGGGTGGGAAACACAGATTCCCAAGAAGAGCTGAGGGATATGGTGACAGGTGGGCTGCCCTACCGTGCCCCGGGGAATGCGGGTGGAGCATTCTAGATCATCCGACCTTTTAGTAAAGGCAGGAAGTTCAGACTGGGGGGAAGGGGTTGTTTCTGCATTCTTAAATATTAGCAGCTAATTAAAAATGCTTAGAAACATGATGTACCAACCCCCGCCCCTCAAAGAGACACTCCCAGGCCCTTGGGTGGACTGTGGGGACCTTCTGGTCTCAACAGGAATTTGACCACCAGTCATGCTGTCGCTTCCCTCCTGGGCTCCTGCAGTCATCTCCCAGCTTTTCTCCGTGACCGTGTTTGCGCCCCCAAAGTCTGTTCTCAACACAGCAGCTATTGGGATTCTGCTGAAATCCAGTGTCATCCAGATCCTGTCGGAGGGCTGCGGGCGGCTGTCAGCCATGCTGGGGTAGTCCCCTCGGGGTAAAAGAAGCTGCTGGAGCCAGCCTCGGCCTCCAGGATTCCTACTTCCTACTTCTTCCGGATCTTGGTCCTGCAGACACAGGCTCCCTGAGGCTCTCTGAGGCCTTCAGAGAGATGAGAGAGAAGGAGGAGAGGTGGGGGAAGAGCTTGCCCAGTTTCTGGTCGGACCTCGTATAGTCAGCCAGTGTTGGCAACAGACTTCTGAGATACCCGCGTTGTCAACGGAAATCTCCCTGCTGTAGCCCCATGACTTTCTACAAGGGAGAGAAACTTCCAGAAGATGAGGCTATAAGAAACAGCAAAATAAATGTCTAGACAGAAGCAAAAGTAAAAGAGATGATAATGAAGGTAAAGAAGAGGTGGTAAGAATCCAAATGTCCTCCCTTAAAAAAAGGAGAGAACGTCTGAGAGGGGAGAGGCTTGGAAAGCTCACAAGATAAGAAGCATTCAATGCAAATATTACATTGTCACCTCTGCAAGTACCACTTAACATCCATTCTAAAGTGCTCGAATTAACTGTAGTGAGGGTATCGCTTACTCAGCAAATAAGATCTCACTGACTTCTTGATGTGTGTTGAATACCTAGAAATACTTAAGGCATTTCACAGAAAAGACATTTCCTTGGCCTGTGGGCTCGCCGTATAAAACAGTGAGAGTGGAAGTTAGTTGATAATTGATGGGCTAGTTTTCTTTCTTCTCTGTCTCTCTCTGGCTGAATTTTTTACTCTACCGTTTAGCCAGAGCAGGACTGAGAATATCAAGTCCATATGGTAAGGATTTTTTAAATACTTATCATCAAAATTACTAAACTGACAGGAAGAGAAAGTTATCTGTTTACAACAGTGCTCTTTAGTTCACTCTGTTAGGTCCTTGACCAAAGGATCCAGTGTGGAAGGTTTCTGTCCACATAGGATCTCTAGATTCCCATTCTACACTACTGGCTGACTATGAAAGCACACACACACACAAGGTCACAACACATGAGTGTGGGCTAAAACATCCCATCATCCCTTCCCCATTTAGAGTAGCAAACCCCATCAGGCTCTGTTCCTTAACCCTGCCTTTTATTGCCCCCATACCATGTATTTTGGGGGTTTTTTTGTTTGTTTGTTTTCTATCCCAGTGAAGTTGGGAACTCTCTGTGTTTCAATCACTGCTATCTCAGCACTGCCAAGAGGAGTGCCGGCCACCCAGACCCCCACATCATCATCGAGTGAATGATAGTTGTAATCTAACAACTTAATTGAGATAGCGTTCACGTAACCATACAGCTCACGTGTGGTGGTGTACACAGCTCGCTGGGTTTAGTATATTCATTGAGTCCTGCAACCATCACCACCGCCAGTTTTAGAGTATTTTCACCCTCCCCCATGAATAAACCCAATTCTGTTACCAGCCATTCCTCGTTTCCTCCAACTCCTGCCAGTCCTAAGCAGCTGCTAATCTTCCTTCTGCCCCTATAGACTTGCCTGTTCTGGACCTGACATATAAATGGAATACTGTAATAGGTGATCTTTGGTTACTGGCTTCTCTCACTTAGTGTAATATTTTCAAGGTCCATCCATGTTGTAGGATGTATCAGAACTCTAGGCCTTTCTGTTGCCGGTGAATACTCCGTTGTATGAACATGCCACATTCTGTTTATCCAAGAGTGAATGTGTTTTCAATAGCAAATAAATACTCCAGAGTTGATCTCTCCTACCTACAGAGCATATTTCTGACCAGTGCACCGCCCCCCCCACCTCCATCTCCAGTGTGCCTTCTAGTGAATTCTCAGCAAAGACAATGTAGTTTTCATATTAATCTACAATACACATGATTAGATATTGTACATTCCGGAAAAGTGTGGTTCGTTTTAATTCAACAAAGACTTGTTAAACCTAGTGCCTGTTATGTTTCAGGCACTATAATCTACATTAGAGCTTCAGGGTCAGTAGGTCAGGTTTTCTGACTAACAGGCTAAGAAGAGGAACAGTGATATAAACAAATATCTTTTATTCACAGAGGAGGGAATTATTGCCGAGAAAAGAGGAAGGAAGCTAATCATTAAGTGCCTTCCATTTATTAGGTACTATAATAAGGTTTTCACAGCAACTCTGCAAAGTATATGTTAGAGAAGAACATGAAACTTGGAGAGGTTAAGCACTACGCCTAAAGTTTCAGAGCTGATATGTGTCAGAATCAGACTTCTAACCTGGGTCAGTCTGATTCCAGGACTCTTGTTCATTTTTGTGCTCTTTGGGAAGAAGACTAAAGGGATCATTCTCCAAGGAGAGGGTTGGGTAAGGGTTTTTCTGAATTCTTAAGATGTGTGTTAGGTGTCTTATTAAAAAAAAAAAAAAGTCTTCTATAATAAGGAGGGTATTGAAATTTTTTTCTATCCCAGAGCTGTATGAAGAGTTGTATGGTCAAGTGCAGAGTCATGAAAGTCATTGAAGCTTATTTAGCACAAGAATAGGCATGATTAATGTCCTTGATTTCAAAAGATAATTCTTTTGGCAAAGTAGATGTTGGAGTGGAGGTAGCAAGAAATTGGAAACCTAAAGACCAACTAGTATTTCAGTTTAATAATCTAGGCAAGAGATGGTAAGGATCTGGTCTGTTGGATTAATTATAACAACTTTTATTGACCACTTTTTGTGTGTAATAAATGTCACACTACGTGCTTTGGCGACTGTAACTAGTTATATCCTCACATAAACCCTATGACATGGATATTATCCAGATCAGCTCCATTTTGCAGATGAGGCTTAGAGAAGAGACCTCCTCAAGTGCACACAGGTAGCAAGTGATGAAGACAGGATGTGACATCAAACCATCTGACTCCCAAGCCCACACACTAATACTGCCTTATGTTGTATTCTAGCAAGTAGACAGAGGAACGGAGCAAAGTTAGCTGATTTGACGAGTACATACGTGGGTAGGGGATTTAAAATCTACTCTTGTTTGACACTGAATACACTGCTATCTGGGAGAAGCACAGATTATGGTTCTAGAGTACCAAGTTGCTGTGTAATTCTGACCCCCAACATCCCCTTCTTAGTGCACAGTCCACTGGAGGCCATTAATAAATGTTGCTTTTTTGTTGGGTTTTGGTTGGGGTTTTTTTTGGTTTTTTTTTTTTTTTTTAACCCCCATCTTTATAAACTGTGAGTATTCTGCAGCTATTTCTGATACTGCCTCCCTGGTTTTCTTTTAATTGCACGTAGTCAACCACATATTCAGTCTTTGTCTTTCTGCTTCTCAGTTCCCATTGATCCTTCCCTTAAAAATTTCTAGTTCTCCAACCCAACTTACCCTAATGGATTTCTAGACCTGCACGTCCACCGTGGTGGCCAGTAGCCACAAGGGTCCATAGAGCACTCAAAATGTGGCTCACCTGACTGAGGACTGAATTTTTAATTCTGTGTAGTTTTTTATTATATTTATATTATATTTTATTTTATAGTTAGCATTTATTTAGTTTTACTTAATTTAAATTTAAAAACTAATTTATTCACTATTAAAAAATTTCTAGGTATGTTTGGAACAATTCAGGTATGTGCATCTACTTTTCAACTGTAAATTTTATGTAATCTATACATGGCTCAAGTATTTCCAGTGAAGATTTAGTATCTGAATTGATAGGTGCTATAAGGATGAAATATATCTCAGATATTGAAACCCCAGTATGAAAAGAATCTAAACTATCTCATTAATAATTATTTTTTAGAGTGATTACATATTGAAATAGTATTTTTTATATATATCAAGTTAAAATATTACCTAAATTGGTTTTACCTGTTCTTTTCAATATTTCAATGTGGCTACTGAACAATTTAAAAAAATTTTTAATGTTTGTTTATTTTTGAGAGAGAGAGAGAGACAGAACATGAGTGGGGTAGGGACAGAGAGAGAGCAAGACACAGAATCTGAAGCAGGCTCCAGGCTCTGAGCTGTCAGCACAGAGCCTGATGTGGGGCTCAAACCATGAGATCATGACCTGAGCCAAAATCGGTGCTTCACCAACTGAGCCACCCAGGTGCTCCACAATTTTTAATTCCATTATGTAGCATGTATTAAATTTCTACTGGACGGTGCTGTTCTTGCTATTTATTTCTGAGATGCCTTAGGGCTCCATTTACTATTTATTATTGCAAACCACCTCATTTTAAATGATGTTTGCATCTCAGTTTGCAAATTTCATGTGGATGAGCCTTTTGAGGGTCTTTTCCTTATTAGGATTCTCACTTAGTACTGATACCCAGCACACAGTATCGCAAGCACTTCCTGAATGGAAGCCTCTCTTTGGTGGACCTTGTCTACATGGCTTCCGAACCATATACCACTCTTCCCTTTCACTGCCGATTCCCTTCTAGCTGCCAGGAGGGTCTCAGAACCACCAAGCATTGGACTCTGCCAGGCACAAAATTCATATGGCCTTGAAGAATACTTTTCAGTATTCCCTAAGCTGAAGGCTTACAGATGGTAGATGCCCAGGAAACATTAGACACATGTGTGTACCTCTTCACTCCTTTTGTTTTATGCCAATTGACGTTCTAGAGAGAGCTGAAGGGACGCAAGAGTTCATTGTGGCGTTTTCAGCTTCTTCAGCACGCATTCCATAGCAGTTACTAATGAATTTGGAATCATTGTCCCTATCATGGTCCTCTATTAGCAGCAGTAGTCAAGAAGTGATGTGTGTGATTTGTTTTATTTGGGAGTTAGGTAATTAAAAACAACTTTACCCCTTTGTAGACCGAGTTTGAGTCAGCATACTAGTAGAGGGCTCTTTGTACTTTGAAAATGGGATGGGTGTTCTTTTTCTCTCTACAGTTGATATTAAGACCGTAAGTATGGTAGACCATACGTCTATTATGTAGACCATAAGTCTTTTCACAAAATCTACTTTTAAAACGATTTGCTCGTTTTTAAAATGTGTGTGTGTGTGTGTGTGTGTGTGTGTGTATGCATGTGTATATGCATGTGAGAGAGAGGGAGAGAACAAGAGAAAGTAACTTATTTAGGCATGATTGTCAATTTTCTTTTATTTTCTGTCTACTTATTGCTTTGGGTAAACATACTGGACCACTGCCAAAAATTCAGGTGGCTGAATACTAATTTTGCTGAAATTAGATGGAACAGCCATCCTTGCCAATTTTCTGTCTAAATTATGCAAAACTTTGACTCTTGCAAGACATAAATCTGGTCAAAAATAGAGTCCTAATTTTCTAGTTAGTCAGTAAGACCTTCAACAGACCAATTATTCTTGTTTCAGCTTTTATTTTTTCTGTAGGAAAAGAAATCAAAGAAAAATGAAATGCAGTAAAAGTTACTAGTCATTTTTCTCCTGTGTCCCAAATGTAGGTTTGCAGTATTAAAGAACGTAACGTTCATAACTTGTCTGATACAAAGCAGGAATGAACCTCAGAAAACAATTCGTGCATCTTTCAAACATATGATAGTTATTGAATAATTACTCAAACAATGGTCAGTAATGGAATACAAAGGGTTATCTCTTAACTAATCCCCAAGTAATGGAATTGGTGTGTCTCTGATTTTTCCCTTAGCCTTCCATGGTTCAGAAGAATGAGACAGAAGTGATTATGGGAAGAAGAGGGAGGCACTGGAGGCCAGCAAGGAAAAGGAGGCCTTATCTTAAGCAATTAATCAAGAAACTCATATTGTGGGACAATTATTCTGAGCTAATTCTAAAATAGCTTTAGAGCCCCAGGTCTTGAGATCTATTTTCTAGAATTTTGTCAAGGTCATTTAGAGCACTGGGATAGTCCTTCAATAGAGTAAAGGTTTGGTTAACAGAATATATTACTCTATACCTAGGAATACGTGCAAGATAAAGATATAGTGTCAAACCGCTTAAACATAGTTGTGCCCCCGTACTTTGTTTTCATGTTTATGGTAGCAAAGTGTGCAAAATAGAGTAAGGTATTAACCCAAAGATAAGCAGCCGCTCTTAAATGCATCAGCCTCTGGCATATGTCTGCCTGCTTCGCCATGGAAAAGTTGGCGAGCAGTGCTGATCATGCGTGCTTAGTGGTTTTTTTGTATGTATGTAATTTCATGTAATAAATGATTTCCTATTGGGTATGGACGTTTTCAACCTGATCAGTTATTGTAAGCTTTCATATTACTTCTATTCTTCTCTCCCCGTTAGCGGAATGTGTATCATACTCTGGTTCTTTTGTGCATCTTACCTGATAGTTTGTCGTGTTTATCTCCACTGTGAACCTTTCAAAACCTTCCCGTTGCTTTCTTCACCCACCTTTCTCAGTTGTTGCTTTCAATCAAGCTTCCCTCCTTAAAACTGGCCAGTGACTTCCCACTGTGCTCAGACACACCCTGGCTCCCTCCTCACGGAAGACACGGAGCACTCTGACCCCCGCATCCACGGGCTTCACCCCCATCTACACCGCCTGCCCTCCATCCATTGGACAGGCACGTCTCTTCCCACAGCAAGGCCTTCTCTTGCTCTCTTTTCTCCCCCAAAAATGCTTGTGCTAAACATCATCCCATGGCCACAGTTTTCTCACGAATCTGTCCCTTCCTCAGTGACCACTCTTCCTAGAGTAGCCCTTCCTCCACCAGCACGTGATCCTATTATTGTCTTCTTAGCACTTGTCACTATGAATTTCTTGTGTATTTACTTGCTTCCTGTCCACCCTGGCAGCGGGCAAAGTCCGTGAGAAGAGAAACCTTGTGTTTTGTTTCCTTACACCCAAATTGCCTGTTGTCCAGATTGTAGTATTTGTTGGGTAAATGAATGGATGAGACTGCTTTGTCGTGTGGTGTACAACCTATGCTTCCTGCCTCCAGCCTCTGTTTCCACCGCCAGACTGAAGCCGTTTGCTCAGGTCACCAATGACCTAATTCATATTCTTTTCACAACCGCTGGAGTAGCCTTTTTCAAAACAGATCAGACTTTTAAAACAAACTTTTCACCATGAGCCCGGAAGCCCCACCTACCTGTGCAGCCCGTCGCGTCCCGTCTTACGCTCACATTGGCGCTGGCCACACTGGTTTCCTTTCAGAGCCTCCAATGTGCAGCCTCATTGTACTGCACGCTGCTGTACGCGTTCCCGGCGCCAAGAATACTTCTCCTCTGGCTTGTCTCTGACTGCTGTCCTAATTAATTACTCAGACCTGCGTCTAATCGACAGTAGGAGAGTTTCTTCATTCTAAGATGGCACTCTTCCTCATCACTGCCTCATTAGTGGGACTTTTCTATTACTTTATCCTGTTTGTTTATTTCATGGCAATGATCGTGGATCATAATAGCTTTAAGGAGGTGTATTCGATGGTTTGTAATCTTTGGCATAATCGGATAGTTCTTTCTTGTTGAGCCCTTGTACGTGCTTGTATTTTCTCTTGTGGTTTTCTTCCAACTTGCTGGCCATCCTGCCTTATTCGTATTCTCTTCTCATGTCCCTCTTCTGCCACTACTTTAAATTTTGGTGTGTCGCAGTGTCTGTCCCTGGGTCTCTGCTGTTCACACACTGTATATTTCCTCAGATGACATTTCTTACACCCCGGCTTTAGCCCCCCAGCCCCCCAGTAGGAAATACCACCTGGACATCACAAGCTTTTGCTCAACAAACATTAAGGGCCTCTCTGGCTTAGCTACTGCTTTAGACGCTGGGAACACAGTCTAGAAGATGCAGTCTCTGCCCTCAGAAGGCTTACGTTTTAGTGGGTGAGACAAAAATAGCCGAACAAACAGATAATATAATGTGAGGCAGGCGTGACTGCAGTGGACATAAAGCGGGGCATGAAAGTGCTTGGGAGACAGTGGGTCACAGAAAGGCTGGTGGTCAGAGGCCTGTGAGGACGGGAGACCTGGGGAACGTGAGAGAAGCAGCCGTGAGACAAGCTGGACGAGCAGCGTTCCGGGCCATAGGGGGAGTGCTGGGAAGCAGCGAGGCAAGTGTGAGCAGTGCTGAAGATGCCGGGGTGGTTTCAGAAGAGGAGCAGAGGGCCAGGGTGGCACAAGGTCATGACGGGATGTTAGAGGTACAGTAGGGATTGGGATTTTTTTTTAATTTACATCCAAATGAGTTAGCATATGATGAAACAGCGATTTCAGGAGTAGATTCCTTATGCCCCTCACCCATTCAGCACCCCCNTAATAATATATATAATATATAGTAGTGTAATTGCTGAGTCGTAGAGTGGCTCTATGTTTAATTTTTTGAGGAACTGCCATACTGCTTTCCAGAGTGGCTGCATCAGTCTGTATTCCCACCAACAGTGCAAAACGTTTCCTCTCTCTCCACATCCTCGCTAACATCTGGTGTGGCCTGAGTTGTTAATGTTAGCTGTTCTGACAGGTGTGAGGTGATATCTCATTGTGGTTTTCATTTGTTTTTCCCTGATGATGAGTGATGTTGAGCATTTTTTCATGTGTCAGTTGGCCATCTGGATGTCTTCTTTGAAGAAGTGTCTATTCATGTCTTTTGCCCATTTCTTCACTGGATTATTTGTTTCTTGGGTGCTGAGTTTGATAAGTTCTTTATAGATTTTGGATGCTAACCCTTTATCTGATATGTCATTTGCAAATATCTTCTCCCATTCTGTCAGTTGCCTTTTAGTTTTGCTGATTGTTTCCTTTGCTGTGCAGAAGCTTGTTATTTCAATGTGGTCCCAGGGATTGGGATGTGAAGCCATTGGAGGTGCTGAGTGGGGAGATGATGTGAGTCTGCGTTTGGAGTCGGAGAGTCGCTCCAGCCTCAGCCATCGCATGGCCTTACAGGTGAATGGGTGCGGTCATAGTTAGCCCTTTGTAGTCAAAACCATTTATGCACAAAGTGACAGAAGTGCCATAGCGAGACATTGTGACTTTCTGACATACTTATTTTCAAAGAAAGTTTACATGAAGTTCCAAGTTAAAGAAGCATAGTACTTTTGATTCAGAGTTTTAAGAATTTTTTTTTTTTTTTTTTTTCTAGGAGAGAGAGAGAGAGAGACAGCGCGAGCAGGGGAGGGTCAGAGAGAGAGGGAGTCACAGACTGAAACAGGCTCCAGGCTCTGAGCTGGCAGTCAGCACAGAGCCTGATGTGGGGCTTGAACCCACGAACCGCGAGATCATGACCTAATCGAAAGTCGGACACTTAACCAACTAAGCCACCCAGGCGCCCCGAGAGTTTTAAGAATTTTTAACCTGTGGTTGAAGTAGATGGTCATTTCGGTCACAGATTGATTAGCCTCTCGGCTCCCCTGCCCTCCTTTTCATCCAGGCCAGGAAAGAGTTGATTGTAATTTCATAGCATTTTTCTGGTAATTTTTATACCATTGTGATTTGCTTGTTTTTGTGGCTTGTATATGGATAGCTTCTTGAAGTCATTTGTTTGTTTATTTTGAATCACCAAATTTGAAAGACCAGCAGATCTTATAGGCCTTCTCCTAAATATGAGCATCTTTGGGGTTGATGGGATGAGACAACTAAGCCCAAATACTGCCTTTCTTTCCCTGTCAGATGTATCCTTTGGTACTGAATGGATATTTGTCTTACTATTTTAGACTGGGGTCATCACAAATTTCGTCTTCTTTCTAATCTCGCTTCTCAACAGCCATGTGTAATTATCCTGAGCTCTCCTTTTTTCATGATTTTGTTAAAATCTCTCACTCAGATGGCACATGTGCACATGTGTGGTTGGAGGAAGAGGGAGAAGAGCGAGTGTGGGAGCCGCTGCTCCCTGGGGCCGGCTCCCAGTCGATGCTGGGTGAGTGGAGAGGTGGCAGTGAAGATCTGTGCTGCTGTCAACACACACGTCAGCAGCCACTGGAACAGTTTTCCACGGGATTTCACACTGACTTTTCACTGACTGCGCGTGATAATCCTGTGAAGCAGGCAGGGTCAACATTATTTTTGCATGCATACAGTTGAAGAGTCTTGTGCTCATCAGCACAAAGAACAGGAAGGGGCTGGTTCCATAAGCCCAGGTTGCCTTCTAGTTCATTGCCATTTCCACTAGAATGAAACAGTGCCTCAGTAATAAAGCCTGGGCTTAAAATAAAGAGCGTGCTTCGAAACACTGTCCCCAAACGCAGATGTCATGCGCCCAGTCAGCCTAGGGAAAAGGATCGGATACAGGTCTAACTGGTGAAGGGACTGAGCACAGGAAGGAGAGGAAAACGAAGATTGTAGGGCGACAACCAAATCACCGCTCTCCAAGTTGTGCCGAGCCACAGTTTGTAAGTCTCCCCTTTTGTGGGACCTTGGGTTTTAGGTATGTCCAGCTGAATGTTGCTTGACTAGCTAAAACAGGTTCTCTTTGTTCTGTTGAAGGACTATAGTAGGCATTTCATTGTAATTTGGGACAACCATCATGTTTCCTTGATCCTGAGACATTGTCAGTTTAAGAAGTGCCATTCTTTTATGTACCACTCAGAAAAAAACACACACTGCCAATTAGACTGCCCAACTGTCCTTTCTTATATAAAATGCATATAAAGGGCCACCCGGGTGGCTCAGTCAGTTGAACAGCTGACTTTGGCTCAGGTCACGATCTCACGGTTCGTGAGTTTGAGCCCCGTGTGGGCTCTCGGCTGTCATCATGGAGCCCGCTCTGGGCCCTCTCTCCCTGCCCCTCCCCTGCTCACAATCTCTGTCTCTCTCAAAAATAAAACACTTTTTAATGCATATAAAGTGTCACTTTTTAACTGCACAGAGCAAATATTCCTTTGTCAAATTTGTAAATGGTTCGTTGACTGAAACATCAAGGAGCTGCAGCATCCAGTCATTGTAGCAAGCGTGCCACGTCCACCCCTAGGCGGCCGTGACTGCTATACCACTGTCACCCCACTTGTCCCAGAGACGGGAAGATGCTTTGAGTATAAAAAGACATCCCAACTTCAGAGACACATGCTTTTTTCACATGTCAACAACTTAGAATCAGTGAAATACGGTAAAATGGTTTTTCTTATTTTTCTAATAGAAACAGTGTTGAAGGAAATATTTAGTATCAGCCTGGGGTGATTGCTTAGCAGCTGTGGAAAGATGTGGTCCCTTTCTGGGCGGAGCTTGGTTGGGGAAACAGATAAAAACTGTGCTAGCGATCAGACACAAGTGGTGACTCTAGTTTGGAGATGGAGAGTTACTGAAGAACACTTCTTTGAGAAAGCAGTCCATCAGCTTCAGAGTTAAAGAGTGAGAAAGAGAGACGAGCATGGAAATCATGAAGGGGAGAGTGTTCCCAGTGGAGGGGAACAGAATATGTGGCTATAAAGATGCCACGAAGGGGAAGAGGTTGGTAGGTTCCAGAAATTCAAAGAACAGGCATGTGCTTGAGCAGAAAGTTCATGCCCAGCGAATCCTTTGACATCTGTAAACTAAAATATGTCCAGTTTGTGGGTGGGAAACTTGCTTTGCCAGATACGATCACAGTGTTACAGTTCTTAGCCCATACTTAACCTTTTCATTAAACGTCTTCTGAGGACTGCAATTAGTTTCAAATAAAATCTTTTATTTTCAATCTGCAGTCCATAAAAGTATTCACTGCTGATGAGTCAATCACCATATAATTACAGTGGACCCTCATTATGGCTGGATTCCATATTTGTGATTTTGCCTCACTGAAATGTGTGTGGCCCCAGAGTCAGCATGGTGATGCTTTCACAGCCACTCAGGGACACACAAAGTGCGGTGAAGAATTTGAGCGGCCCGACGTTTGCAGGTTTCCAGCTGAGTTCAAGCAAGATGACACTCTGCCTTGCTGTCTTAGCTCTCCTAGTGTAAGCAAGTGTCACCCTCAGCGTCTGTTTAGCGCCATGTTCTTCATATTTGCTACTTTTTCTTGTTGCATGTCCTATTTAAAATGGCCCCCAAGCCCGATGTGAAGTGCTGGAAGGTGGTCCTGAATGTCAGAGGGCGGTGGCTACGCCTTGTGGAAAACACGCACATGTTAGATCAGCTTCGTTCAGGCATCAGTTCCAGTGCTGCTGGCTCTGAGCTCAGCGTTAGTGAATCAACAGTGTATGTTAAATGAGATGTCGTTAAGTCAGTAAACAGAAACATAAACAAGGTTAGGTATTGATCTGTAGTCAGAAGACACTCACAGGAACCTAACCTCATAGTTCCCCTGGGAGCAGTGGTTCCGTTTTTGCTACGTTAGTGTTCACTGTACCTTCATAGAACATAACCACCGCACGTGACACGGATCCACTGTACGTGTGTGTGTGAACACATGACAGCACGTTGCTGGGTAGCAAGCCACCCCCCAATTTAGTGGCTTAAAATAGCAGCTGTTTATTAGCCCATGGTGCTGTGAGCTGGTACATTGGGTTGGCCAAGCGTGCGGTTCTTTGGCCGAATGTGGCAGGGCTCAGTTGTGCGTTTGCTGTCAGCTGGTCGTCGATGGCCTCACTCATAAGTCTGATGATTCCTTGTGGGCTCTCGGCCATGCACGTACCGTCCAGCAGGCTGACCTCGGCTCATTCACGTGGGGGTGGTTACAGGTGTCCCATGAGCAGCAGGAGGGCGAGCCCCAGGATACACGTGGTTTTCAGACCTCTGCTTATGTCACATTTGCCAACTCTGACCCACTGGCCCCAGCAAGTTACGTGACCACCCATGTCAAGTAGGCCCCACCTCTTAGAGGAGCCCATTCACAAGGCATCAGTGTAGGGAGGGGAAGAACTTATCTTCTGCTTTTATGCTCTCATTTATTAGGCCCTTAGCTGGATTCTTTACATACTTCGTCTTACTATTACTCGGAAGAGGCAGTACTTTCTGTTAATCCTCTCTGACATAAAAGGAAATTGAAGTTCAGAGAGATGAAGCATCTTCATAGCGGATAATTGGCGAAGGCAGATTGCACACGTCTGAGTGATTGCCAAGTTTTTATTCTTTCTCTGTTCGTTGCTTTCTGATAGATGAATGGCTAATTTGCCTAATTTGTTTGGTTCTGGGGAGGAGAAAGATAGCAGTAAGATTCGTTTTATTGATAAAGGAAGAAAAAACCTGCCATGGTCTGTCATGGAAAAGAACGTGTGTTAAGTCATAGTGCATGTAGCATTACTGCTGTCCTAAGTCTGAGGAAGTCACAGTGGTCGTGATTTGTGCGTGTGTGAAACTGGGCTTGCACGGATGGCTTCCATCCTTGTGTGGAATCTTAGCTGTAACAGAATTTATTCTGAAAGACATGAAGGAAGTTGATTAAAATATTAGAGATATTGACGTCTGATGAGATCTTGTATTTATTTCTTTTTTAAAAAACTCACAGTATTACCGCGGCTAGGCCCTATTATGCCATTGTAATCACGGTTGAACCGAGAAGGGTGATTAACGATAGCAATTTATTGTACCTGAGGAGGAGAGAAAATAGGAGATGTTGTCGTTATCATAAATCATATCATAAATAACCAAAAAGAAGCACTCAGATGCTTGCGTGGTGTCAGCTGCCCGCCCCTTCAGGCCCGTTAGCCCTGGATGTAGCCATAGAAACCCCAAAGTCATATTGTTATCTTCGTCTTGCTGCAGTTATGTGATACAACAGCATTAACATATAGATTAGGCCATTTATAATACTCGGTGTCATTTCAGGTTGGCTTGCTTATATAGCATTTTCGTTTTTTATTGTGCAGAATGTTAGTGAAATAGTGCTTTTTTACAGGTCAGTGTGTGTATAAGTATTTATAACACATCATCTTCGCTCTGCTATTAATTTATTGTGTTATTGATTGCTTGTCCTATATGAATTGTCACTGCCTAATTGTCTTGTCTTTGCTAGTGATTTCATTTTTTTTTTGAAGTAAATAGGTTTATTTAAAATATACCTACCCACTTACACACACTGAGTTGTGTTTTAAGGATCTAATTTCTGTTACATTATAGACGGGACAGTGTAAAAAATATTGAATGAGGGGATGTAGATGGGATTTAAAGAATTGTTTTAGCCTCATTTGGAACTAAAAATAAAATGCTGATATGGATAGTTTTTATATCCCCTCCTCGTCCTGGCTTTCCCAGGCATCCAGTGCCTGCCCATCGTTTTCCAGCTGCCCCAGGACCCCCTCCACACAGCACTTTCCCAC
>NW_027529424.1:7449703-7476240 GCF_008692635.1 Crocuta crocuta | reverse complement strand
TTTTAGTCCTCGGTCTTCCTTCAGAGTATAGAATGTTCTTATGTTCCATGTTCTCACTCTCCCTACCTCAGAAAGTAAGAGAGAGTCATTCACTTGTTAGCTTTCCAGTCTTAAAAATATTTTGGTGGCAGCATTTTAAAGATGCTCCCTTTATCCAAGACATAAATCAAACGGTCAGAATGCCAAGCACTGTTACATGCAGCCCGTGAAATAGTGAGGGACAGAAATAGCTTTGTTCTGCCCTTTAGACCAGCCCACCTTGTAAGGTAAACTACATGTAGAGACGGTGCCCATAAAAAGATCTTGAACTCTTAGAAGTAGGAGGTCAGGGGTGCCTGGGTGGCTCAGTCGGTTAAGCGTCCAGCTTCGGCTCAGGTCATGATCTCACGGTTCGTGGGTTCAAGCCCCGCGTCAAGCTCTGTGCTGGCAGCCAGCTCAGAGCCTGGAGCCTGCTTAAGATTCTGCGTCTCCCTCTCTCTCTGACCCTCCCCTGCTCATGCTGTCTCTCTCTCTCTCTCTCTCAGAAATAAATAAAAACATTTAAAAATTTTAAAAGAAGAAGAAGAAGTAAAAGGTCAAATGTCAGGACTTGGGTGATGCACACAAGCATATTCTGTTCTGAGGGAGTCCGTGGGCTGTGCTAGATGGAATCATGGCTCTGGAAACAGATGCCAGATGTAGGTTCAGTCTGGATCCCCTTCTGTCCTCATATCCCTGGATGTAGCTGTGGATACACCTGTACCAATCCCTGCTGTGGCAGTTGAACTCCTGGCCCCGAAATGTGGTTGATTCTTAAGGATGGGAAATCATGTTCTATTTGACTCTTTATTCCTAGGATCTGATAGAGTGCTTGCCCCGGCGGACTTCAGAAGATACTCAGGAGATGAGTGAGTGAGTGGATGGATGGATGGATGGATGGATGGATGGGTGGATAAATAAGGAGTGAATGAATGAGTAATAGCAATAGTGAGTCACTTCAAGGAACGTTACAGTAAATAGGCTCGTATCCAGATAGACAGAAAGGTGTTTTTTGAAAAACAATGCATTTTAAACAAACCCTTTCATATTTGTTAATACAAGAGGAATCTATTATAAAAACAGCAGGATGCATAAACTAAGAAGAAAATAGGAAAGTCTGGGTCGTAGTTGCTAGAAATTTCTCCATGTATATTTCTTTAAAAAAAAATCACGAGAACTCTAGTTTTAACTACAGTTAATTTTGGGTGAAATACAAGCAGATAGAATTTCATTGGCCCTATATTTAAAGTGGAGAAATGCAAGTACAGCTCCTGCCTATTTTGAGGCCATGCCACTAACTGTCAAAGCTGCATGTGTCTGTGTAGTTAAGGAGATAAAAACCTTTCAGTGCTGTATGAGAACAAGTTCCTTTCCCCCCCTAATTTCCACGAGCTTTTTAGATTACAGTGTTTCTTTAAAGACATTTATTATTCTAGTTAGAAAGATATTTTAGTTCAAGTCAATATTTAGAGTAGTTTAGGATTAACCCATTAAAACCCCTTTTGGTGTGTTCAGGCCTTGTTTAAGCCTTGTAGGTTTTGTTCGAGAGGTTTGGTAAACAAGCATGTTTTTCCATTACTCCCCTGGGAAATGTAGGAAGTCTGGATGCTTTATTTGTGTCATTGATGGAGGGACATTGGAGTGGAGTTTGTGGTATCTCCCTCATTCGCATCTACAGCTGTGACATTTTAGAAAGATGGACATTAACACGGACCCGTCTTCTCTCAGATACATCAGGACAAGAGAACTTGACGGTTTTTCTGCCATCAGGCACACACTGAAGGAAAACATTAATTTGGTGAAACTGAGTGAAGGGTATTTGTGAGTTCTTTTTAATGTTCTTAGAACTTTTCTATAGGTTTGAAATTATTTCAAATTAAAAACTTAGAGGAGTGCCTGCGTGGCTCATTCAGATGAGCTTCCAACTTTTGGATTTGGCTCAGGTCGTGATCTCATGATTCATGAGATCTAGCCCTGCATCAGACTCTGCACTGAGCATGGAGCCTGCTTAGGATTCTGTCTGTCTCTCTCTGTCTCTCTCACTCACTCACTCACTCTCTCTCCAAAATAAGATTTTTTTAAAAAGTTAAAAAATAATTTTACAATCAAATGTTGACGTGGAGTCATTGATTGTTTAAATGAGAAGACTCCGATCTCTGAGAGATCTCCCCCTCCCTCTTTTTTCCGTACCTTCTTAGACAGTCTGCTACCAGTTACGTATCTCTTTTGAATTGTGTTTCTGACTATGGTGATAAATTTGTGCTGAGTCATTCACATTATTTCCCATCATTTCCCCTTTTTGACAAATGGAAAGCATACCACGTATGCAAAGCATTTGACAGAATGAGAAGTTACTTTTTAATATGGTGCGGTTTCCCTTAGATTGAATTATAGCCTTTACGTTTTAGTGAATTTATGTGAAGAATAAGGTTGTCAATAGTGGACATGAACCTTTACCAGAAACTTGACATTTTTTTGAAAATAAAGGTTCCCATTACTGGTTTAAGTATAGTTCTTCATATGTCTTTTTTTCTTATTGTCAGTATCTTTTTTTTTTTTTTTTACTCCTAGAAGTATAGGAGTTATATCATAATTTATGGTATTCTTTGGAGAATGACAGTACTAATGGTCAGTTATAACAGATATCATCATTTTGAATAAATATTCACACAAAGGATAATCAAAAGTCTTATCACTGTTGACATTAGCCAAATTTTAACACAAGCAGAATTGAAAATACCAGTTTTGTAAATCATTCCTTATCATACCTTTAGCAGCATGAACATGAATACTTCTCCAGAGCTCGCTTCCCTTACTAAAATATCTGTTATCCTTAAAAAGTGTCCCCAGCAGCTCTGGGCTGCTTTCATTACAGGATAGTTATTAGGACAGATGGCAGAGGTGATACACACTTGACCTGTATAGATGTGAACTCTGGACGTGGGCTCTTCTATGGTTTTCCAGAGATTATAGTGAAATGACTTGAGTTTGTTTGTTTGTTTGTTTGTTTGTTTTAATCTTCTCAAAAAGGATTGCAGGGTTAAGTTGACAATGTATAGCTCTGTTATTGGCCAGCATTATTATCTAGCAGTTTGAAAATTGAACTCTAATTACTTATTCTAGCAAATAAATAAATAGATAAATAGTCCCGTTCTGGGGACTACCTTCATTAGAGTAATCCCTCTGCCCTCCCAGCGCGTCCTCCCAAGGCCTTCTCTGGGGGACTGACTCTCCCAGAGCCATCCAGAGCCAGATTGAGCTCCAGAGTTAGGAGAACAAGGACTCCTTCGGCGTATTCTACAGGCCCGTTGTGCTGCCCAGGCTCAGCTTCCTCTTTCTGCTCTGGCAACGTGGGGATTTATGAACCCTGGTCAGGTAGGAGTAGGTTCTTTGGAAGCTAGAAATACAACAGTAATAAGTACTGTAAAAATTTTTTATTCATTCACTCAGAGACTACCCCAAAGTGGTTCTCTTTCTAATTTTTTCATACATTTGCCTGTTAGCAGTTGAGCGGATTTGAAGTCTTTCTTGTCATTTTGATAAAGATAGGGCTGTTCAAACCTCCCGAATAGTGTAGATCTAGGACAGGAGTCTGGAAACTTCCCTGCGAAGGGCCAGATAGTAAATCTTCTAGCCTTTCTTTGTTGCTTGTAGAACCAGAATGAATAGAATAGAGCCCAAAGTCGGGGGTGGGGTGGGAGATGGCCACTTCTCGTTGCTAAG
Source organism: Crocuta crocuta (assembly GCF_008692635.1). Lineage (NCBI taxonomy): Eukaryota > Metazoa > Chordata > Mammalia > Carnivora > Hyaenidae > Crocuta > Crocuta crocuta. The sequence goes on along the minus strand of NW_027529424.1, from coordinate 7,472,499 downwards.
AAAAAGCGTCACGGAAGAGGGAACATTTGATCGGTGGCTAAGAAGAGATGGTGCCTGGCGAGGGGAGCTGCATGTACAGAGGCGCGGAAGTGAGACACAGCAGCGTGTCCTCGAGCCACCGCTGATCAGTCCACGCGCTGGCCTGGCCAAGTGCTCAGGAAGGAGTCAGGTGGCGGCACGCCATAGAGGTGGTGCTGGGGCAATGGGATTGATTTTACCCTTTAGAATACTGGTTTTCTCCTTGCTGTAGCCTCACAACAAAAGCTTTTGTGGCTGCTTAGCATGTAAGATAGAGACCCATACAGGTGACGGTTCCATTTAATAGAGAATAGGGTACCCCGTATCCACTGTGCAGTGCTTCAAAAGAGGGTCCGAAGAACTCTCGGGCTCCAAGGGCATCCTTTTACAAAGTAGAAACCAATGGAAGGCTCTTAAGATGTGAAGTCTCCCAGGGCGCCTGCCCCAGCTCAGTCAGTGGAGTGGGCAACTTGTGATCTCAGGGTTGTGAGTTTGAACCCCATGTCAGATATAGAGATTACTTTTTTAAAAAATCTTTTAAAAGAAATGCAAGAAGGCACCTGGGTGGCTTAATTAAGTGTCTGACTTCAGCTCAGGTCATGATCTTGCCATCTGTGGGTTCGAGCCCCGCATCAGGCTCCATGGGGACAGCTCAGAGCCTGGAGCCTGCTTCGTATTCTGTGTCTCCCTCTCTCTCCGGCCCTCCCCCACTAGCATGGTCTCAGAAGATCTGTGTGAGGCAATGTGAAAGATGGGACTGGAGCTGGAGGCATAGAGACTAGTGAGAAGTACAGAGAAGAGGCACCAGGGATTTGAACTAAGGAGCTAAGGATAGTAGCTGCAGGGAGAGCACATTAAAGGAAATGCAGTAGGAAATTGTGTCCACAGTGTGGAAATGGAGAAAAAGGAAAGAAGTCTGGAATGATGCTTCTGACTTAGTTACCTGGACAGATGATAGTGTCATTCTTAAGTAATGCTAACAGTAATTATGTCTCAGATTTGTCTTGTGCTAGACATCATTAACTATTCACCCAACTCTGTGTCTAGGGATTGAGCTAATTAATAATCATCTTCTCTATTTCTTTATTTCTGTTAATGACTGCATTGCTCACTCACCGGGGCTCAGAGCCTTAAAATGGTATTTGACTCCTTCCTCCACTCTTAGACCCAATCATTTGTTAGAGTCCGTTCATTCTGTCTTCAGAACGTCATCTACCTCCATTGCTTCCTTTTGTTACTCCTATACTGTTCCGACCCTGTTGTCACTTACCTACAGCATTTCGGTAACTTCGAACTCATCACCTCTCCATTATTACATTACGTCCCATCCGTCACCTGTGGTCCTGCTGGAATAATTTGTTCACATATACCCTGTGATTTGTCTTCCTTGTCTAAAAATCTTCCCTAGATCCAAACTACCCATAGACTAAAGATCGTTTAGTTTTTCTGGAACTCAAAAGCTTCAAGGATCTGGATGCAGCCTTAGGGAGCTCACTTTGTGCTCGTCCCTATCTTGCACCCTGCTCGCCAGACAAATTATTCCCTGGTTTTTACACACTTCCTGTGTTCCATCGCCACCTCTTTGTCATCTGTTCCTCCATCCTGTACTTACCATTCCTGGGCTCGAAATACCCAGAGCACTGCCTGATTATAAAGTCTTCCTTAGATCTTTAACATCGCTGTAATCTGTTTCTGTTTGAACTGCTGGAGCTCTTCTGTCTTACGGTGCTGATCGCTTTCTCTGTGCTCTACACATATATTGTGTCCCCCCGCTGAACCGTAATATGCTTAGCTAATACGTGTAGAAAGAAATAATGTGATCCTAAAGCAACTCGGTCAAGTAGGCAGGTCAAGTAACATTAGCCCCTTTTGAAAGGTCAGGAAATAGGCCGAAGGGGTTAAGAGATTGCCTCAGGCCTATTGTCTGTAGTGCCAGAATGCTAGCGGAAACACCATCTTTCTAATGTCAAAGCCACTGTGTATGCCATTTGCACCATACCGGCTCTCAAAGTGCTGACGTCAGCAAGCAGAATAGAAGACCTCAGTAGCATATGAATCATATCCAGGTTGGAGGCTTGCGTTTTCTAAACTCCCAGAATTAACATTTGTTATTAATATTTTGTCCTCAAAATATGTATTTTTTTGGTCATTTCTTAGGATAGGAGTCTTATAATAATCCATCCCTTGATCTTTAGAGATAATGTATGTGTGTGGGGAGGTGGTGGGTGCACATACACAAGAGGGGGAAGGAAAAGAAAGACAGTATTCAGTCAGGTTAGGGAGAGAATTCAGGAAGCAGGAGACCAAGTGTCTGTATATCTGCTGTCCCCAATCGCCACTCTTCCAGGAAGGATGGCGTGCAAGTTTGGGAGATCCTTAAAGATTTACCACTTGAGTCTCTACACACTGTCCACAAATTTCTTTCTTTCCTAGAAATCACGTCTGAAGCATTGTTCTCATTTGTTAGGATTTCTAAAACGCTCCAGTAACACCTCTTTTCTTTTCCCTCTCCAGAAGAAGAAGAAGAGCAGGTGCCCACCGACGGCGGCACGTCAGCAGAAGCCATGCAGGTTCCCTTGGAAGAAGATGATGAATTGGAGGAGGAGGAGATTATTAATGATGAGAATTTCCTGGGTAAGAGACCGTTGGACAGTCCTGAAGCCGAGGAAATGCCAGCCGTCAAGCGACCGCGGCTCCTAAGCACGAAAGGGGACACCCTGGATGTAGTATTACTGGAAGCTCGAGAGCCCCTCAGCTCGATAAATACCCAGAAGATCCCACCAATGCTTTCTCCAGTCCACGTACAGGACAGTACAGACCTAGCACCTCCGTCACCAGAGCCACCAATGTTGGCTCCAGTCGCAAAATCACAAATGCCAAACACAAAACCATTAGAAGCAAAATCATTTACACCTAAAGCCAAGACTAAAACTAGTTCTCCGGGACAGAAGACTAAATCACCTAAAACTTCTCAGTCACCAGCAATGGTCGGAAGTCCTATTCGTTCACCAAAAACTGTATCCAAAGAGAAGAAGTCTCCCGGACGCTCTAAGAGCCCCAAAAGCCCCAAGAGCCCCAAGGTGATGACCCATGTTCCCCAGGTACCTGTCAGACCCGAAACACCAAACAGGACTCCTTCCGCTACCGTAAGTGAAAAACTTAGTAAAGACACACTTCAGGTAAAACAAATACAGACGCCCCCGGATGCCGGCAAACTCAACAGTGAGAATCAGCCGAAGAAGGCGGTCGTGACGGACAGAACGATCGACGACTCCATCAATGCCGTGATTGCACGGGCTTGCGCAGAACGAGAGCCAGACCCTTTCGAGTTTTCTTCGGGATCCGAATCCGAAGGAGACATTTTCACCAGCCCTAAGAGGATCTCGGGCACAGAATGTACGACTCCAAAAGCCTCCACCTCCTCCAACAATCTCCCTAAGTCAGGGTCCACCCCTCTGCCTCTGTTGGGAGGGGCTTCAAGTTCCGACAATTCATGGACCATGGACGCGTCCATCGATGAGGTTGTGCGGAAGGCAAAGATGGGGGCGCCCACAAACGTGCCTCCCGGCTTCCCCTACATCTCCTCTCCTTCGGTCTCCCCTCCCACCCCGGAACCTCTGCACAAGGTGTACGAGGAGAAGGCCAAGCTGCCTTCGTCCATGGAGGTCAAGAAGAAGTTGAAAAAGGAACTGAAGACCAAAATGAAAAAGAAAGAGAAGCAGAGAGATAAGGAGAGGGAAAGAGACAAAAGCAAGGAGAAAAGTAAGGAGAAGGATAAAGCGAAGGAGAAGGAGAAGGAGAGCACCAAGGAAGCCAGGTACCCGTGGAAGGAATTCCTTAAAGATGAAGAGCCGGACCCCTATAAGTTTAAAATAAAAGAATTTGAGGACGTCGATGCGAAAGTGAGGTTGAAAGACGGGATGGTGCGGAAGGACAGAGACAAGCATAAGGATAAGAAGAAAGACAGAGACAAAGGCAGGAGGGATAAAGATAAGAGAGACCGAGAAAAGGTTAAAGACAAAGGGCGGGAAGAGAAGCTTCGAGCACCCGCGGCCCCCCTAGGGGTGCCCCCCAGGGACGCAGCCCTGCCCTTGTTCAGCCCCGCGGCGGCCGCCAGGGTCCCGGCCGGGCTGCCCGCCTTGTCCTCCATGCTGCCCGAGAAACTGTTTGAGGAGAAAGAGAAACCGAAGGAGAAAGAAAGGAAAAAGGACAAAAAGGAAAAGAAGAAGAAGAAAGAGAAAGAGAAGGAAAAGGAGAAGAAAGAGAAGGAAAGGGAGAGAGAGAAGAGGGAGAGAGAGAAGAGAGAGAAAGAGAAGGAGAAACACAAGCATGAAAAAGTAAGCACTTTCCCATTTCTGGCCCTGTCTGCCCACCGTCTGGTGGAAACTCGCAGGTGCACAACGCCGGCAGTTAGGTCTGCGTTTCGGATGCAAGTCGCCCGTAAGTTAGCCAGGAAGAGATGGGTAATGTGGTTGTAGAACTGAATTTTAATTCTAAGACCCACAAACTTGTAATCAAGCCCACTCCGTGCTGAAAAATGTTAACAAATTCATAGCCTAAGAGGAATCTAATCGCAGACTATAAACTCTCTTAATTAAACATGCTAACGAATCCCTGGCAATTAAAAAAAAAAAAAATCTGTAATGTTAAACTATACATAGTACTTTTCTAATTATCAGGTGTACTGCACACTATCTTGTGCCCAAATATTTTATACCCCAGCCTCCACCCGCCGTCCCCCGCAAAAAAGACAGCATCCATTTTTCTAGGAGCATGCACAACCATGGCTCTATTTTACAAAGATGGCCAGGCCCATGAGCTCTCTCCTTAAGGACTCCCGTTTCCTGTAGGTGAGCCGTGTTTCCTTGTGTTTAAGGTTATGACCATGTGCTGCTTTCTGCAGCACCTCTTATCCTTCTGTTTTCTGCTTTAATAAGATTAGGACATGTTTCTGAGTATCTGGGCCGATCGGGCAGCCTGGTTGGTGGGCAGAAAATAATTCCAGATATTTTATGATGTAAGTAAATCAGACTTCCCTAGAGTACAGCCAGAGAAACCCATCTATATCCCGCAGTTTTTTGTAGAAACTGGGACCCTGAGCCTTTGGGCACAGCATGTGACCTCTGCTCTTTACGGCCCTGCTCCTCAGCTCATGCTTCTTGCATGACCGTGGTTTGACTGGTTGGTTGGAAGATTTCTTTTGAACTTTCTTTAAAATTTTTTAATGTTTTTTTATTTATTTCTGAGAGAGAGAGAGACAGCGTGAGCAGGGGAGGTCAGAGAGAGAGGGAGATACAGAATCTGAAACAGGCTCCAGGCTCTGAGCGTGCTGTCAGCACAGAGCCCGACGCAGGGCTCGAACCCACAAACCATGAGATCATGACCTGAGCCAAAGTCAGACGCTCAGCCGACTGAGCCCCCCAGGCGCCCCTCAACTTTCTTTAAAAAGTGTCTCCGTCTTCCTGGTGGGATCCACACCGATTCCAGGAGATCCTTCCCCCGCCTTCCAGAAGCAGCCCTCTTGGAGGCTGGCCAGGAAATTATCCCCGGTCATGTTTTCCATATTGTAAGATAAGATATATTTCACATCCGGCAGATCTATTACCGGTATTTTTGCAATGTTTTTAAAAGTTCAAACTTACCTAGAAAAATTAGATTAGCTGACAGGCAGTAATGGCAACTCTCACATTTTTTCTGCCTAACTTTGTTCTTTTTCTGTCCCCCGTGGCTACTCTAAAATATAAAGAAATAGGATGGAAATTCCGATATTAATAACTGAACATCAGCAAGCTAACAAGACACAGAAAGCCAACTCTTGTGTCCATTTTAAAAACCATCTTATCATCTCAGGGCTCATACGCAGCTCCTGGCACTCCCGCCTACCATGTTTTCTCCTCCTAACACACCTGTGACTGAGGCCCAGCACGCATACTGTCGTCCCCCTCTGTGGATGAGAAACTGGGTCTGAGTGAGTGACCTGTCCAAGATCAAGGGCACACAGCCAGTGAAAGCCAGGTCATTGACACAGAGATTCTCGTCACGGTTTCGAAACGTCTACTGCTCGGGCTCCGTTGCCTGGAGCAGGCCCTCAGGAGGCCACGCGGGGTGCCATCCCCTTCATTCCCGCCTTAACTCGGCAAAGCCAGTGGGGTTGCTTCAGCGGCTGCCATGAATTTGAGTAGAGCCCATCAGATTAGATGTATCACGGCAGTCCTGACCTTTCCCCGGCTTCTAGCTGACTTCAGGAAAGAAAGGTCCCTCCGACTCCCTGAGGTGAAGCCTCCGTTACGAGCTGCTAGATTGCACCTAACAGAAGGCCGCAAGCCCTTGTAACGCTTTCGGTGGGCTACGGCTCAGGGAAAGGACAAAAGATTAAAACGTGCAACAGTTGGCTGTCTTCTAAGGCCTTTAAAAATAATAAACAGAATCGTCTCCCGAGTTAAACCTGAGTTCAAATCCTGACTTCTTTTAGCTGTAAGACACTGAGCAAGTTGCTTTTGAGGCTTAAGGGAGATTACATCGGAGATGTGCTCAGTACTGTATCTGGCACATAAGTGAGTGCCCAGGAAACGGAGATGATGCTGACGGTGGACGCAAGTGATACTATTTCACTATGAATCCACCCGTAAAATGTAGAAACATTGGACCCGACTGGCTAACTCACATACGACAGGCGGAGTCAGCTTTGCCTACCGTGCTGAAAAATCATTCCTTCTTCCCTGGCACCTTTTAAAGTTTAGCACTTCGTGCAGATAGGAAAGGATAAAAGCTCGTGCAGCCCAGGCCGAGACCTCTGACAAGGCAGGGAAACGGAGATGTTAACGCAAACCTTGACTTCTCCTTTCCCAGCTCCTCTTAATCCTCCCCAAGCAGCAGGCCACACGAGTAGATGAAGGTGTACCTGAAAGTGGGTTACATAGGCTTTAAGAATTCCCTTACACATCCACAGACCAAAATAAGGCACATCTTAGCCTCCCCGAGAAGATGCCTTCTCACAGGAATGAGGGCCACAGGGTCCCTCCTCCTCACCCTGACCGTCCCCCAGGAGCCAGCCTCACACACATTGACCCACATCAGCGAACGAGGGCATTCTTTTGATAAAAACATCTCCCCATGTAGACCTTACCTCCCTATAAACCTTTCACCAACCACACCCACAGTTTTCAATACAAGAACCAATGAAGATACCGTTCATTAGACTGAGATCTGCATGGTAAGTTGAAGGAGCCTTGGGCTTGAAATCCAGCATGTCTGAGTTAAGATCCCAAGTGTGTTTTTTAGTTTCTTTACTCCCTCGGTGCTTCATCTTTATTTAAAGTAGGGACATGGTAACTCACTTGTTGAAAAGCAGCAAAACAGGCAGTAGTTAATATTTATTGAGTAATTACTGTAGGCTTAACACCATGTAAACACTACCTGTAAGTTTAATTTCTTACCACAACTCTGTAAGGTAGAGACCATCATTGATAACACTTCAAGATGAGAAACTGAGGCCTAGAGAGATTCATAAAGTTGCCCATGATCACACACCTCATAAGTATTTAAGCAGGAGCCATGATTTCAGCCCAGGCTGTGAGATCCTTATAATTGATGTTCTTAACCACTATACTTTCCTACATTAAATAAAAAATGGGTTAATTGAAATAATGTGTGGAAGGCACCTTTCTTAGTGGTCATCATCAGGAGGAAAGATCATCTTTCTAGAAGTGATAATCATCCAGAATATAGTGATTTATGCACAGTTTTTGTTCCCCTTTATGTGCAATAGTATGCAATAGTCAAGGTGAGTGGTCTGATCTTTCACCTCTTTAAAAGAGAACCACACTAATTGTTTATGGAAAATGTGTTCACAGCGGTTATACTGAGTGGTCACAAACATGATCATAGTAGCTTTAGCAGTGATGAAGCTAATGGTTAGTACATTTCAGAGCAGTTACAATCTCCATTTCTGTTTGTCGATGTATGTACTACATGACTTAATTTAGTAACCGTGGGTTTTTGAAGTTTCGATGAATGTTACAGGACTACTTTAATTAAACTTTACTCTCAGTATTTTAAGTGTTTTTTGGAAGGAGGAGTGCTGTGGAAAAAAAAAAATGTCTCATTATTTGCTAGTGGAATTGGGCAGTCCTACACATAACCTGATATAAGACAGAAGCCAAAATCCATCTGTCAGATTTGGAAACACATTTTTAGGCTCTTGAGTATGATCTGAGAAGGCATGGTAAAGTTCCATCCAAAAAGTGACGATGTGACAGCCTGCAGGCAAATCGGCCCAGTGCTGGCCCAGTCAGATCATGGGCTTTGGCCATCAGGCTGATGGGGCTCTGAATTCTAGCTCCACCCCTTCATAGTTCTGCACCAGCCTCCTCAATCCTCTCGGGCCTTCCTGCTATGTCTCCATCCAGTCCTGGGAAGAGACTGCATCCTCATAGTATTGGTTACCTCTGCTTAAAAACAATAATTTCGTAGCTTCTCCAAGACAGTTTTGGCTTATAAAGGCCTTCTTTTCTGCCCTCTCATAGAAAACTCTAAGTGAAGACCAGTTGGTGTCATTTAAGGTGACTCTCCAGAATTTCATTACAACTAACCAATAATGATGATCAGCCCCCAGATAATTGAGAGCTGCTTGTAGTGAAAAGTTCGTAAGTTCCAAAAAGGATTCCCCCAGTTGTTATCCTACTGATTGACTTTGATGGTACTTTGAGCTGACATCAGCTATTGGGTGAACTAACTCAGACAGTAAATGGTACTAGTCACCGCTGGTTACTGGGTGTGTGCAAGCGCCAGGCCTGGCCCGAATTTGACTGATGAATCCTGCCAACAGCCCAGCGGGGTTGGTGGTGTCGCTCCTGTTTTGAGTTGAGGACACTGCACAGAAAGGTTGAGTAGCTTTGCTGTAGTTGGTGGGTGGAGGAGCTGGGTGTGTCTGAGCAACGGCCCCAGACTGCCTTCTCCTCCAGTCACCCCCCACGGAGCTGATGGGAGGGACGAACATGGCTTCACGCTCGGAGTAAGGTGACATTGTGATCTTAGAAGATTTTAGTCCCTGAAGAGACCCTAGGGAGCTCCTACTCACCGGCCATATTTTCGAGCATGAGCAGCAGAGGTCCTCTGCACTTTAATGACCTCAGGAATAGGCACAGTTAAAATGTTCCATGTGTTGTTAATCTGTCCCCAAATCCATTAGCATTTGCCCTCAAATAATCTTTTATTGAATTAAAATAGTTTATTATATAGAGAATGACAGATAGTCTTGCTGAATGTGTGCCTGTAACCAAAGGTTGTCACTATTTTCCCTTCTGTTGAGATTGTGGTACTCACTTCCAGCCTTTTCTCATCAGCTCCCCTGATTAGCTAGGGAAATCGAATATTTCTATTTCAGTATATTGAACGGTCCAGTACAAAGGGGGAATTATTCCCTTCCTGTTTCTTGTATCTGTGTGTTCCAAGAGGAAACCAGCAACTTGACATTTACACAAGTGTTTGACTCTAGATGCTTACCGGAGGCCGTCTCCAGGTTCGTGCGAATGAACGTGAGCGCGTGCTGAAAGCCTGCGGTCTGTTTCAGTCGTCCTTGCTGGTTCCCCCCGTCACGCTTGGCCAAACCAGAGAACTTCCGCTTGTCTCTTGCGTATCTTAAACTGTTTATCNACTCTCCAGAATTTCATTACAACTAACCAATAATGATGATCAGCCCCCAGATAATTGAGAGCTGCTTGTAGTGAAAAGTTCGTAAGTTCCAAAAAGGATTCCCCCAGTTGTTATCCTACTGATTGACTTTGATGGTACTTTGAGCTGACATCAGCTATTGGGTGAACTAACTCAGACAGTAAATGGTACTAGTCACCGCTGGTTACTGGGTGTGTGCAAGCGCCAGGCCTGGCCCGAATTTGACTGATGAATCCTGCCAACAGCCCGGCGGGGTTGGTGGTGTCGCTCCTGTTTTGAGTTGAGGACACTGCACAGAAAGGTTGAGTAGCTTTGCTGTAGTTGGTGGGTGGAGGAGCTGGGTGTGTCTGAGCAACGGCCCCAGACTGCCTTCTCCTCCAGTCACCCCCCACGGAGCTGATGGGAGGGACGAACATGGCTTCACGCTCGGAGTAAGGTGACATTGTGATCTTAGAAGATTTTAGTCCCTGAAGAGACCCTAGGGAGCTCCTACTCACCGGCCATATTTTCGAGCATGAGCAGCAGAGGTCCTCTGCACTTTAATGACCTCAGGAATAGGCACAGTTAAAATGTTCCATGTGTTGTTAATCTGTCCCCAAATCCATTAGCATTTGCCCTCAAATAATCTTTTATTGAATTAAAATAGTTTATTATATAGAGAATGACAGATAGTCTTGCTGAATGTGTGCCTGTAACCAAAGGTTGTCACTATTTTCCCTTCTGTTGAGATTGTGGTACTCACTTCCAGCCTTTTCTCATCAGCTCCCCTGATTAGCTAGGGAAATCGAATATTTCTATTTCAGTATATTGAACGGTCCAGTACAAAGGGGGAATTATTCCCTTCCTGTTTCTCGTATCTGTGTGTTGCAAGAGGAAACCAGCAACTTGACATTTACACAAGTGTTTGACTCTGTAGATGCTTACCGGAGGCCGTCTCCAGGTTCGTGCGCATGAAGGTGAGCGCGTACTGAAAGCCTGCGGTCTGTTTCAGTCGTCCTTGCTGGTTCCCCCCGTCACGCTTGGCCAAACCAGAGAACTTCCGCTTGTCTCTTGCGTATCTTAAACTGTTTATCAGTATTTAGAATATGTTTCTAAATTGAATTACTGTAGAGACCTCAGTTGGTAAGAAAGACAACAGAGTGCTTACCGGCCATCATAATTCTGCAACCAGAATATTAGGTGATCAAAATTAGCTCTTCACCAGTGCTGTTTCTGAGTATTTTCCTGGGACGTTAGCACAGATGGAGATCTGATGTAGCATTCACAGAACTTGCTGCTACCCTGTCTCGCACACATACATTTTTTTTTTTAATGAAAGAAGTTTAACGTTGAAAAAATAGAAAATAAAAACTTGGCCAGATTATATTGACAAAGCTGCCCATTACCTTTGCAGAAAGTCCCTGTCAGAAGATAAACTTTAAAGCTGGAATGCATGAAAGAGTTCCAAGATAGAATTTAAATTTAAACTGATTCTTTATAGATAAGCTTTTTAAAAATCCACCTCTTTGCTTCAAGTCAGGATTTTAAAAATAAATTTCCCCTTTAAATCTCTTGAGCGATTTTCATTTTTTGCAAGGCCGCACTGCTGGTGTCCTGGAAAAATGGAGAGTTAGAGCTTTATCAGTTGGTGCCCTGAGGTATGTGGCAAAGAAGCTAAATCCTTGAAGATTAGCAAAAAAAATGCAGCACATGGCAATAAGGGGCTTATATGACTACTAGTATTAGTTCAGGTGAAAGCAGTATTGCTTATACATAAAACTGGACAAATCCAGTGACAATGTATTTTTAGTTAGCTACAAAGGAGTCTTCTATTACTGGACTTTGCTCTTTTTGGTGGATTGGGAAGCTTAGTAATCCACTGTAAATGCTCTGTGCGCCCCAATTCTCAGCTCACTCTCAAGTGCAGTGCTTTTATTTTAACCCTTAGACGCTCATGTCGTCCCCAGATTTTGGCTTCGTGCCATTAGAAGATGGCACTAGGCGTAAGGTGTAAGTAATTGAGAGAATTGTCATTTCGTTTATGGATTTCTGGGAAAGGACACGCGAGAAATTACTCTGTGAATGCAGGAGATGTCTTTGTTTTTATTTTTGGTAATCTTCTTGGGTAAAGTTAATGTAAACAAAAGTCTGATAAGAAGTTTTAACTTAGAAACTGTATTTCCTGTATCTGTATTAGCATCCACGTTTATCTTTTTCCGTACCTGCTTGAGCATTATCTCTAAGTTAAATGTTAAGTTAGGCTTCTTCAAGAATGAAACTCAGGGTTCAAGTATTTGTAGGTAGGATTACTGTGTGTCCTGGTTTGCCCGGGACAGTGCCAGTTTACACACTTTTTGTGGTGTCAGTCGTAGCTCCCACCTTATCTCCCAAAGGTGTCTCTGGTTGATGTAGTCGCCTTAATTACGGGAAAAATTTGGAACTGAGGTAACAGGCTCGCAAGTTTACAAAATACCTTTTGTCCTCAGAGCACGGATATACCGTTTTTCATTGGATTTACAAAATATATCTGTTTTTGTTTGCTCATTTTTTTACATTTTGTGCCATTTAACTTTTTAAACCAGTAGGTCCTAAGTAAACCATGCCTTGATTCTTTTACTCTGACGAGTTACTTAAGACATTATCAAAAACCCAGCCAGTTGAGTTGGGTGGAGCCAAGGCCAAAGTCAACCACAGTTTCCACGTAAACTAGTTAGCCTTCTGTAGAGAAAGAGTATTTTACCGCCAGCCCTAGCCATCTCACAGATATGTGTCGTTCATCTTACAGAGAATGGGAGTAGCTGGCTCCACGTAAGATGTCAGCATTACCAGCAAAAAGGACTCAGAATGTGAGGCAGGGAGTCAAGGAGCAGCACGAGAGAGCCGAGGCTGAATTTAGTGTCAGGAGGCCTACCTATACAGCATTTATTTACTGTCTTTTTAAACTCTGGGCAAACCACTTAATCCTTCTAGGCCCCAGTGCTTGGGGATGGTAATAGCTTCCACGCCCACCTTACAGCGCTTGATGAGCAAATGGGATCCCGAATACGGGATGCACTTGGTGCTGAGTTGTGATTCTTGTGTGTGTAGTGTGGTGACAGCAGTCCACCAAACTACAATGCAAAGCATAATAATAGTATGCTTGTGAATGATAGTAAAGATTTTTTCAAGGTAGAACAGCTTTATTTTTAAGTCAGGCTTAAGAAAAGGTTAAGTGCTTGATTAATAGTATTGCGGGCTGAAGGAAGGTGGAATATTACTCTTCACTTATGACCACGCAGCCCTGAAGTTCTTAAGAAATACAGCAACTTTATGCCGTTGTCCGTCCTCAGAAACAAAACAACTGAATCCAGTCCCAGTTCTGCTGTTTGTGTGACCTTAGAAGAGAAACAGGAAGAGGGAAAATGGTGGCTGCAGACTTGACCCAGTTTCCCTGTAAAACCGATGCGGTAATACCTACCCCACATGTTTGTTAAAAAGCCCCTATGGGGACATCTGAAAGATACCCATCCACAATGCCTGGCAAATACTAAGTGGTTTAAAATGTGCGTTTGGATGTATTTGTCAGTTCTTCCACAGAAACTACGGAAAGGTGAGGAAAATAGAGAAATCTGAATGGTTTACAAAATAGACCAAACTATTGGTTTTCAGGTTTGGTTAGATAAGGAACTCTTTGTTACAAAAGGAGTAGGGAAAGTGGGTGCAAACCCTAGCTAGTTACCCCGGGGTCTTGCTCTGACCTACCCCGGTGACCCTTGGTCTCCTAAGGCCTTAAAGAAGACCACTGAACGGGACGCACTGGCCAAAGAACTGGGCAAATGGAGGAGACATTTGTTAAAAGTGAGACCGTTTGGAGGCTCGGGTTTGTATAGGGAAGTTGGCAAGTTCAAGTTTAGATGTGGTGAGATGAAATATCTAGTTGATGTTTAGTTGAAAATGTGTTCGGTAGCAGTGTTCTATTCTGGTCTTAAGCTCAAGTAGCGCTAGTCTAGAGAGGGAGGTTTTGAAGGCGTGATGTCTGTGGAACCTACGATTGAAGCCATGGACATGGATGGGCTCAGTGAGGAAAGTGAGGACTGGCAAAGGGGCCACGGAAGGTCAGGCCATCGTAGAGGAGGAGGAAGAGGTGTGGTGAGACCCACAGTGGAAAACGTACCAGGACATCAGGAAATGATTGGTGTCGGGGAGTGTGGTATAAGCGGCCTGGCTGGGACAGAGAGCAGATTGGAGTGGGTTGAGGAATGAGTCCGTGAAGACAGATACAGTAAGGTGAGGCTGAAAAAAAGGAGAGCTTGTCAGTGAGATGCTGAAGGGCAGGCAGGACATTTAAGCACAAGTTGAGCACATTTTTTAAATTTTTTTTAATGTTTATTTTTTTTTAATGTTTTATTTATTTCTGAGAGAGAGAGGGACACACAGAATCCGAAGCAGGCTCCAGGCTCTGAGCTGGTCTCAAACCCACGAACCGTGAGATCATGACCTGAGCTGAAGTTGGACATTTAACTGACCAAGCCCCCCGGGGGTCCCAAGTTGAGCACATTTAAAAGCTAGAAGGAAATAAAGGAACTGCAGAGTTGAGGATGCCTGGGTAAGGAGGATGTTTCCTTCAAAGACTGGAGGACATGGCCAAGTACAGTTGTAGAGAAGTTTGTAGGTCAGGGGTTCAAGAAGCTCTCCTGCCTGGCCAGTCTCGGTGGTTTTTCCTATGGAGTTTGAGGGGCAGAAGAGGAAAGGAAATCACCAGAGAGGTCTTGGCTTGGAAGAGGTAAGGGTATGACATCATTGCTTCAGATAAATTCTTTAAATGTATCTTAAGCACTCAGTCCCTGTGACAGACACTATGAAGCAGCAATAAACGCAACAGGTGCGGTCTCTGCCCTTACCTAACATAGCTGCTAATCCAAATAAACAGGTAGCGTTGAAGGCACAGATGGACTTGGAGTTTCTGACGGTAGATGTTTACATCATCTTTAAAATTTTCTTTGAAGTTACTCAGTGCCCTTGAAGATGATTTTAGATTGATCCTGGGTGAACAGTGAAATAACCAAGGGACAGAGAGTTCAGTGTGCTTGTACTTGTTAACTCAGTAAGTATCTGAGTGCCTCCTACGTGCCAGGCACTGTTCAAGAGAGTGGTCGAGAGGTGCCTGGGTGGCTCAGTTGGTTAAGCATCTGACTCTTGATTTCGGTTCAGGTCATGATCTCACAGTTTGTGAGATGGAGCCCCACGTTGGGCTCTGCATTGACAGCACAGAGCCTGCTTGGGATTCTCTCCTCTCTCTCTCTCTCTCTCTCTCTCTCTCTCTCTCTCTCTCTGCCCCTCTCCCTGCTCATGCTCTCTCTCTCTCTCTCTCAAAATAAATAAATATTTAAAAAGAGAGAGAGAATGGTTGAAATCACAGATCTTGATGTGATATTGGATTTAAAAAAAATCAAAGGGGATAGGTAAAAACACATGAAAACATAGTAACTTTGATCAATGTGCAGTAGAGTAATTAGATAGGTCATATATTGAGCATTATGTCATATATTCATTCCCCTTCAAAACTACCACACTGTCCTAGTATTTAATTCTTGGGTTTGAAATGTCTAAGTCAGTGGTTTGCAGCTAGCTGTCCCAGGGACCAGCAGCGGAGTGGTGGCAGATTGCAGTTCCCCACGACCAGGGAAGTTTAACATCAGGCAGTGCCCACACACTTCCGTTCCCCCAAACAACCGTCCCACCAAAAATGCCAGCAAAACACCTATTGACAAACTCAGACGTAGATGGTAACTTGAACTACAGAGCGTCTGTTCCATTTACTCATTCAAAATACTGAACCATGGTCTCCTCAGACCAACCATCATGAGGAACCCCTGTATCATCAGACTTGATTCCCTTTCTATTTGCTCCAATATTTGTGAAGATATTAAACTTATCCATCAGTCATTGCCTTCACTACAAATCCTAGTATATGGTTCTTATACAGAATTTCGGGTCTGTTTGCCACCAGCCAGAAAAACGGAGCAATTGCACTTGGTGTTTCCATTTTCTTATATGGTAATGCAGACTTAAGATGGGTTTTTTGTTTTTGAAGTTCCATAAATAGGTGCATTTTATCTTATAGTGGAGATATCATTGCATTTTTTTCTATTTCCATTTAGTCTGGCAATTACATAAGTGTCCACCAAATGATCTCGATGACAGTTTTTCTCTAAAACCTCTAACAGTAAACTGCAAGAAATTAAGCACGACGAGGAAGATAGAAAAATAACTCCCTCGCTTCATAAAGTGATTCAAGTTTGTGGAATTTCTCACAACGCCAGATAGCCTTTGGTTGTTGAGAACCAAAAACAAAATCGCCCAGAGTGTCCTTGCATCTAGCATTTTAGCCACGTTTGAGGCTTAACCTGGCCTGTGAGGTTTGTGAAGGTGAGGCAGTAGGAGAAGAGGTGGGCAGCATTTCACTGAAAATGCATTTAACGCTCATGTAATAACTCCAACAGATAAAAGTGGAATCCGTGCCGGCTGCCCCCAGTCCCGTCATCCCCCGGCTGACGCTGCGAGTTGGAGCTGGCCAAGACAAGATGTAAGTACAAACGCTGTCCATTAGAGTGAATTAAGTTGAACTTACCCTTCTCCGTGCGCTCATGATGGGCTTAGAGCTCTAACCTTTTCCAGGTATGAACGTGGAGGGTCAAGCTGTATTTTGAGAAGTCTTCACTTTTCAAGTTGCGTTGGTGTCTTCCTCAGAGTAACTGTGTATTGCTTTACTTGACATGCAGGATCCCCTCTTTCTTGTTCTTTTTCTCTTTTTGGAAGACATGACATCATGTCTGCGTAATTCTTAAGGTCCTGGCTATCTGAGAAGGAAGAAACCATATATAGGGCAGACTAACTGGTGGCTGTCATGTTCCACCTGCTCAAATCATTCTCTAATCACCGGGACAAAGAACGGATATTCTCACGGTTTTATTCTCTACCTAAAAACAAAGATACTGCCACCCAAAGGCTTGGTGAAGTCTTAATTATGTGCTTGCTTGTTTGTTTGTTTAAGAGAGAGCTGGAAATGTAAACCCCATGATCACTATTGGTCTTCATTCTCACAGAATCATTCTATCAGCTCACCCTTCTTTGAAGTAAATTAGTTGGCTGTGGTTTTTTTTCCACTCATTTTTAGGATATGAATTAAAGCCTCCAACACTCTTACGTGATTTTAATAAGGTGGTAAAACATTGATTTATTTTTGTATATTATGTTAAAAGCCATTCTTATTCTAAAAATCATACTGTATATCATTTAAATGAATTCTAGGAGCTATAAGTACTAGTTTACAACCTTGTTTTTTACCATAAGCCTGAAAATGGATTCATTTAAATTGCAATGAAATATTGTGTAGAAAATAGGCTTACAGGGCCTTTGTCCTTCAGATGTTAGCCGTGATAATGAGGGTAGAAGCCATGACCTTCTGTGGTAGGTAGAGTAGGCGACACAACATATGCTCTGTGTTCTCTGTGGTTCATTCCTTCTTAAGAGTGTGTGTGCGTTTCATGCTGCTGCTTCTGCCGATTCCAGACGAAATCCACTGCAAAAGTCCAAGGTCATTACTCGGAATGGTGGCGTAGAGGCAGATGTGGTCCTCTAGGAAAGTGTGTGTTCTTTTCAAGATTGAAAGAAGAAAATAGTTCCTCCTTTTCCTACGTGAATTATCTGCAGAATTCCCACATTGCCCTTTTTGGTTTTATCAGTAGAAGCCTAGACAGTGGGTGGTAGTGTCACTGACAGGTTTAGACAGTATAACAAAAATACTGTGGATTCGGCTCTTTTTTTAACCAGATACTCTTACACTCCGTGCTCTCTCTTTTACCTATAAAAATTTGAATAATGTCCTCCTCTCTCAACCAGTAGAGGACAGAAGGCTGATTGATTAGCAAGGAGACCCAACCAAAGTAGCTACTGATACCATCTTTTTGAAAATTCTATGTTGGGCTCTTTCCTCTACAGGCAAGATATTCTTATTTTTCATTCAACAAATGCTTTTACTAGTTCACATTTATTACTATTTTCTCAGTAACTCACCATGACCTAATCTTTACTTCCGTAAGAGTTTGGCTTGCTCAGTCCCTTTAAGGTTTGTAAAAAGACTTTGGTAATAATATTCATCTCATCCACCCTTAAGCATCTTTCATTCATTCTGTTGACTATTTTTCTCCTCTCAATAAACCAGTCATACACTTAAGATTTGGGGAAATATGAAAAATAGATCCTGTTACCCTGGACCAGATCGTCCAGTATTAGGGAAATTGTAATACTCGGACATTCTAGGCAAATTGCTCATGAAAGTATAACATTATATAATATGTGTACCTTCAGATATTTAGGTAAATAACACCCATGTCATATGAATGATTAATCATTTGACCAGAGTCAGGCACAAGGAGATGCTTATAATGAACAAAGGAATAAATGAATTGAAATAGATTACCTTTTAAAATAAGAGAGAAAAAGAGGCCCACGTCACCTAGTAATAGGATTTTATGTAAAATATATCTTAATCAATAGTGTTTTGTTTTTTTTTTAATTCAAATCAAGGATCCCGCACGCTGTGGTCCATGCGCCAAACCAGTGTTTGTTTGGCTCACAAGCCAAGAATGGTTGACAAAAGTTAAAAGAAGAATCTTTTATGACACATGAAAATTATGTGAAATTAAAAGTGATCTTTTATTGTTGTAGCATAAGGGTATATGGCTCATTCCATGGCAGTAATAATGGAGAAGAGGAAGGAGATGGGTACAGATGTGCCTTTACTTAGTCTGTACGCACGCGGGGCTCTGGTGTGCTTTTGAAGTGAAATTAACGAGCAGAGGAGGCTGCAGAAAGGGGGGCTTAAGTAGTCCGGGGGAAGGGGCTGTTTATTGCTGAGGACCAGGCAGAGGATAGAATCTTTTGAAATTGTGGGAAAAGGGAAAAGCTTTACAGGGCTCAAATTATACCCTCTCAGTGGAAGATTTTTAAGACAATATTTAGTTTCAAATTTTCCTATGTAAGGAAGATCTTGTGCCCTTGATCCAGGAAAGTACTTTGAGGTTAGATTATTTCCTCTCTTTTCTGCTGTTGCTCCTCTTAGCAAGATGGGTACCTTGTTTTTGCCTTCCTTTAACGTGCCTGGAGCCTATATTTACGGGAAGTCCAGTACCTCCGCCAGAGAGCGTTAACATTCAAGGACTGCACTTTCCTTTAACACGCCCCCCAGTAAGGGGCACCCAGAGCTGCCCTTCGTCAGGAACAAAGATGGAAGTAGAAGTCTACCCCCAAAATCCCAGTCTGTGCACCGGTGCAGTTAGTGAGTAGTGCGGCCGGGAAGAAGCAGCATGAAGGTAGCCCGGCCCCACCTCACGGTCAAGTGAGTGTCAGCTTCCTAGGAACAGCTGCCTGGGGCTGTGTCGATGAGGACCGTGAGGCCACACTGGTACTTGGGGACGGTGACGGGACAGGCCAGGGGCAGCACGGTTGCCGCGCTGTTTGCCTTCCCAGTCTTCGCACTCACCGAGTCCGTTTATTTTGAGCAAGCGAGGAAGAATAGCTGACTTACGGTGTTCAGTCATTTGTTCATTTCTACGAAGGAGACAGAGCAGAGCACCGCACTGGCGTATCTGGGGGCGGGTCCGGAAAGCCAGGGCCCAGCGGGACCTGCAGCTCTTCAAAGTGTAAATGCGGGGCTGGCTCTCTTGTTAAAGCTCAAGATTCCGGGAAAGGAGCTTCTCATTAAAATGATAATTTTGGGGCGCCTGGGTGGCTTAGTCGGTTAAGTGTCCGACTTTCGCTTAGGTCATGATCTCGCGGTTCGTGGGTTCGAGCCCCGCGTCGGGCTCTGTGCTGACGGCCAGCTCAGAGCCTGGAGGCTGCTTCGGATTCTGTGTGTGTCTCTCTCTCTTTTCCCCTTCCCTGCTCGTGCCCTGTTTCTCTCTGTCCAAAATAAACACTAAAAACTGATTTTACTAAAACATTTTTATTTAAAAAAAATTTTTAATGTTTATTTTTGAGAGAGAGAGAGAGAGAGAGAGAGATGCTAGTGGGGGAGGGGCAGAGAGAGACAGAGACAAGAATCCAAAGCAGACTCCAGGCTCTGAGCTATCAGCACAGAGCCTGACAGCGGGGCTTAAACTCAAGAAGTGGTAAGGTCATGACCTGAGCTAAAGTCAGATGCTCAACTGACTGAGCCACCCAGGCACCCGTACTAAATTATTTTTAAAGAAAATAAGCATTTTGGGGCACCTGGGTAGCTCAGTCAGCTAAGTATCTGACTCTTGGTTTCAGTTCAGGTCATGATCTTACGGTCTGTGGGTTCAAGCCCCGTGTTGGGCTCTGTGCTGATAGTGTGGAACCTACTTGGGATTCTGCCTCTTTCTCTCTCTCTCTGCTCCTCCCCTGCTTGTGCTTTCTCTCTCTCTAAGTAAATAAATGAACTTCTAAAAAAACTCCTTTAAAAAAAAGAAAATAAGCATTTAATACTTTAAAATGTAGCCAGATTTAGCTGAAAGACATTTAACAGGATGAAGCATGTGTAGTGGTTTGAGTGATGAGTTCTTTAGACAAATAATAGCAGATGGTTTTTATCCTATTTTCTGCATTTTCCCTCTTTATGTGAAACATTGTTTATTTATATATAACTTTTTTTCCAGTCTAAACAAACTTACAGTGCCTTAAAGAGAGAACATTAACTCAAAGAGAGAACAATAAAATTACTAGACAGTAGAAATAGGAAACTAATCCCAAGAAGAAAAAGAAGCAGATGATTGTGTGTCAGATACTAGGAGTATGGCTTCCTAGCAATCAGGGCAAAAAGTCAAATAACCGTTTTAAAAAGGAAGGTACCTCTTAGTTTCTCAAGAGAGAGGAAGTTCTTCAAGGCACCAAATTTAAAACTTTATTTCCATGTGGATCCAGAGGAGAAAACTGTCTTCACCCCCACTTTGACAGCTGGCCGCGAAGACAGTTTCTGTTGGACTATTTCTTGCAGCAGAGCTGTAGCCTAGTAGCACAACTCCATGAAGAAGACTCTGGAAAGAATTCTTCTGGTCTCTAGTCGAAACGCTTGTATTTTTGTTTTGTGTTTATCAAGACTCCTAGTTCCAAATAACAGAAACCCAAACGAGCCTAAAGGGACAGAGGAAAAGGGGGGTATTTGACGTTAGGTGAGGCGGGCTCCAGGTTCAAAAAGTATCATTAGGACTCTGCTCACTTTCTTGTACCCCGTCTCGCCACTGGATGGTGACAGACAGGGCGCAGGTCCCCCGAGGCTGGCCTGGTGCTCAGGGTCAGCACCCCTGGTGAACCCCTCCCCCTCTCCTGCTCCCGCTACCAGGTCTCACCAGGGCCTGGCCGGGGGCTGCCTGGAGACAGCCTGTCAGAAGGGACAGCGGTAATCCCGGAGGGCAGGGAGGGCGAGGGGCAGGCAGAAATCACGGGTACATTTTATGGAAGACAAGGCAGGGGTCATTCGTGTTTTTATGAAAGCATGCCGAGGTGGCAGGCTTACAAACAAACAAAAAACGATCCTTTAGAAGTCAAGTTCAAGTTCAGGAACATTTCAGAGCCTCATCCTGTCAGATGTGGAGGACCTTCTGCTTTTCTACTTTAAATTTATTTTCTTTCCAATAAAACTGTCTGCTTTTAATTAAAAAAAAAAAAGAAGAAGAAGGAAAGAAAGAAAAAGATCGGAACATGTTGAAAGTTTTTTCTTGCCCTGGTTAGCCTGCCAGTGAAACTGAAACACTTCCTAGGTATTTCGCCCTTATTAGAAGCCAGGTAACAGGAGCAAAGACCCCCCCAAAAAAATCTTCAGAATAACTATATTTTCAAATTTATGGCAAACGACTGATTTTTAACGCTAGCGGAAAGTGCGGACATTACAGACGAAGGTCTCTAGGAGCGGAACAAGCAGTGCACACGCTGCGGGTCTTGCTACCTTCCTGCGCGTGGAAACTCAACGGACCCGAACCCCGGTGTCTGAGCCATCATTCCGAGGGGACACAGGCCACAGTTAAATTTTTCCTGTTCAGGTCTTCGGCCCTTTTCCGACTTTTCCAGACAAGGAGCCCTTGACCCCCGTCTCTTCCTCCCTCATGGTTGCTGACCTAAAATTACGATGAACTCTCCGAGTTTAATTTCCTCCCGGGCACGTCGTCGTTGACACCAAGCATGCAGTACGTGTAAGGAGAAGTACAGCGTGCTGTCCGAAAGCCCGTCCTCGGGTTTGGGGAAGTGCTTTTACTACACAGTAAAACAAGTGGAAAGATTATAATCACGGCATTTCCATCTCACTTGTAAACAATTACAGCCATTCGTACACGGATGCCACATTAGAGGACTTGAGGAAATTTACTGGATTCCATTCTAATGCAATTAGAGCTAATTTTGTTCTTTAAATGAATAAAAGGTCAGCTAGTAAATCTAGCTTATCTTGAGTCCAGGCTTCAATAAATTGTTTTATTTAATTTGTTGTAAAAGATCTTATCCTTAATGGGCCTAGGTCTTATTAGTTCACTTAGGTTTTAAAATATTTATGACCACCTTTTGAGATATGATTTGAATGATAGTTGGAAAGTTTCTCTCTGCAATGTTATCAAGGCCCAAGATCACTAATTGAGTGAATATAGGAAGGTACTTAAGATTTGTTATCTAGAAAAAGCTGATGTGAACTTCCAGAATTTCAGTGTTCTTTAACCTGTGACAGGCAGAGATAATTTAGCTATATCATGGTAACCTTTTGGATACAATCTGGCTATAATTTTCCCTACAGATCAAACTACTCACACTTCTGGTGTTTAAAGAGTCCGCACCTGCTAATGGAGGCACCTAGGCACTCACTGCTACTGACAGCGACACAGAGAATTTAAATTGGTCGCATTCTACTCTTCCCTGTCGCTGTATGGGGCCTACTATGAAAGTAGTGGCATAAAGACTCTGGAGGCCTCGTGTAATGTTTCTTCTTCTCCGTCCGCCCTCCGCCGCTGACGCCTAGGAGATGGATCATCGCGTCGCGGCCGGACTTCCGTGATTTAGAATGTTGCAGCTTGAAAACGCTGCGGTTGCCAGAGTCCTAACACGCGGGTGGAAGGGTGGGGCCCCGTGTGCGGCCGAGGCCGGGG
>NW_027529424.1:7449360-7449641 GCF_008692635.1 Crocuta crocuta | reverse complement strand
TGCCCGACGTGTTGGGGCGCCCCTCGAGCGTACTCCCCCCGGTTCTTTGTCCGGAGCTGCCCCCGGGCCCCGCCGCCCTGTGAGGACGCTCTGGCCCCGCGTGCCTGACGCCCTCGTTCTCTGCGGTTCCTTCTGGTTTTCCTTTTCTTACGCTCCCCCCCAGCCCACCTTCCTTGGTCCTTCCCCCCAGACGGCCCCAGTCAGTCCTTAGGCCCCGAGTCCCCCGAGGCCGACTCCGGGGGGCCTCCGATTTCGGGGGCAGCTGGAGGGAAGGCGGCCGC
>NW_027529424.1:7449162-7449342 GCF_008692635.1 Crocuta crocuta | reverse complement strand
GAACCAACCTTGGGGCAGGAGGGACCGTCCTCAGGAGCCTCCGCCGGCTTCGCCCGAGCGCTCACGGGCCGACGGAGCACGACGTCCGTCCTCACACCGGCGCAGCCGCCTGCAGCCCCGAAACAGGCCACGAGGGGGACGGAGATTTGCCCCCAGAAGGAAGAACCGATTGTGCTTGAA
>NW_027529424.1:7422623-7449042 GCF_008692635.1 Crocuta crocuta | reverse complement strand
GCGCAGGGCCTGCTTCAGTCTCTCTCTCCGGCTGGCCCTGCCCCTCCCGCGCACGCGCTCTCACGCTCTCTCGCAAAACCCAGACGGTCGTTTGTTATCGGAAGAGACGGCCACGGCCCCTCCCCACGCTTCTGCCCGCTGCCGCCCCTCCTCCCAGCGCCCAGAATACTCTCTTCCTCCGTGCGGTTCGCTCGTGTGCGCTACCGACCTGTGTATGTGGCCGTCTTCTCCCCTAGGCCGCGAGTTTCTTGGAAATTGCTGTGTGTGCCCCATTCACCTCTTTTTTGAGAGAGACAGAGAGAGAGGGAAGAGAGCGAGCCGGGGAGAGGGGCCGAGCGAGAGAAAAGAGACTCTTAAGCAGGCTCCCCGCTCAGCGCAGAGCC
Organism: Crocuta crocuta; assembly: GCF_008692635.1. NCBI lineage: Eukaryota > Metazoa > Chordata > Mammalia > Carnivora > Hyaenidae > Crocuta > Crocuta crocuta. The sequence continues at coordinate 7,448,659 of NW_027529424.1, read as the reverse complement.
CGATGCAGGGCTCCGTCCCCCGCCCCCGGGATCGTGACCTGAACCGGAATCAGGAGTCGGGGCGCTCCACCCACCAGCCACCCGGGTGCCCTCTCGCCCCGTGCGCCCCGTCTCCACTGCCGACGAGTAGGACGCAGAGTTGGCTGAAAATGAACATTTGCTGAGATACATTCAAGGGTTCAGACAGGCTCTTAGCTTTCCAGCCGTGGAGCTGCCTTTTCCTTTGAGCAGGCGTTCGCAGATCTGGGGTAGAATCCAGATACGATCTAGTGGAGTTGCTTTAACAGAATCGCTTTCACATGAGGAGCAACTGCGTTTTTCTTAAATAAAAAACAAACAAACAAACCTAAGAGGGGCTCAAGGAGCTACAGGAAGCTTCGCCCTTTCTTTTACTTCACTTTCTCCTTTGAGTGTAGCTGAGGAAGCTCACTCTCCGTCCCCCAGTAAGGTAAACCACAGCTGCATTTGGGATGGAAGTCGTTTGTCAAAGATTGCCCTTCCTTCCTAACCATTGCTCTTGGTATTTTACATAATGTTACAGGGAATTTGAGTGATAAGAAGATGCTGAAAATAAGTTGCTTAAAGGAATTGGGAGGTCTTACAGGTAGAGTGACTAGAATTTCCAAATTTGTTTGTAAAGAATATAAAGTCAGTCACTCTGTATAGTCTGTGTGAAAGGGAAATGTGGATCTTGCTAAGACCTGCATTATCTTTATAATAACAGATGCACGACTCTATATATCCTCTGCATAAAGGAAAGAGGACACCCACCAACTTGAAAATGAAATTATTAGAGTTCTTTTTCTTCCGGGGTACGCTGGTTATCCATCTTTGGCTCTCTCTGCCACACATAGTTAGCAATTTTAACAAACAAGGAGTAAATAAGGATATCTGGGAAACAAAACATGTGAAGCCCCTGATCAGGATAGAATAGGTCTTTAAGACATGTTACTTACATGGTTTTTTCCTTTTAATAAGCAGGCTGGACATTTGGCTTAGAGAAAAATACTTTCCACAGAGGTGTTACGTATGGTCTTTTGCATCCTGTGGATAAAACCAAGTATAAAAAGCAAAAAGAACTTTTCAAAATATTTTGAACAAGTACTAGTCACTATAGAAGTCCTTGACTTTGTTTCTTAATTCTTTTTTTCTGCTTATGAAAATAATACATGGTTAGAGTTTTTGAGTTTTTGTTTTTTGAGATAAACTGTCTAGAAACGTGTAGCTTAGGGAGTGGATGCTCCCCTAAACCCATCCTTCCCGTAATACTCATCACTGGCTGTTTGGTGGATACTTACGCAATTTTTTCAAAACTAAATATGGGGCACCTGGCTGGCTCAGCCGGTTAAGCACCTGACTCTCAATTTCTGCTCAGGTCCTGATCTCATGGTCATGAGATCGAGGCCCCTGTCTGGCTCTGTGCTGACACTGCAGAGCCTGCTTGGCATTCTTTCTCTCACCCTCTCTCTCTCTGCTCCTCCCCCATTCATGCTTTCTCTCTCCTGCTCTCTCTCAAAATAAATAAACTTTAAAATACGAAAAAACAAATTAGGATGATCTTACACATACAGTTTTACAAGTTGGCCCTCCCTCTTTTTCAGTCATTTCAGTTATATATATATATAATATATATATATTCTTTATATCTTCGTGTATTCACATATTGCTTAGTCAAAAAATATAAACGCAAGATTTTTAAGAGATTATAATGCCAAATTATCAGCCAAAAGCCCATGCCAATTGAATTTCCCACCACCAGAATGAAGAACGAAATGACTGTGGCAGAGCAGTTGGTCACATCTGATGGTTCTAAAGTTCTGAGAAACTCTGGGGCAGGTAACATATTATTTTGTATGTGTATCAGATGGGCTTTTCTTCATTTAGGTTGTTGAGTAGGTAGGAGGTGCGTGAACTTTTTTTTTTTTTAATTCTTTATCTTTCCTTCTGTTAGAATGATCTGAATTTTGTGTGTTTCTAAAGTCAGTTGAATAAATGCAGAAGTCCTTTTCTTCCTCAGAGAAAATTATATTAACATCATTTTATTATATTTTACTTTATTTACTTTTTGCTTCAAACTCCCTTGGACTTTTTTTTAATGAATCTTCTTTTTCATAAAAATCCTTTAAACATTAAAGCAACCAAAATGATTGTTCATTAAATATTTTTTAAATTTATTTCTTTATTTTGAGAGAGGGGAAGGGACAGAGAGAGAGGGGGAGAGAGAGAATCCCAAGCAGACTCAGTGCTGTCAGCATGGAGCCCGAGGCCGGGCTCAAACTCATGAACTTGAGATCATGCCTTGAGTGGAAATCAAGAGCTAGACACTTAACTGACCAAGCCACCCAGATGCCCTGCTCATTAAATATTTTATCAATATGCATTGTAACTAATCTATTTCTTTGGCATATGGGAAAACTGTCTTTTTATTTCATCTCGTATTTTACAGTTTAACAATTGGACATGTTCTTTGCCAAACAATTGTTAAAATCCTCTACACTCTCATTTTGGAAGATCATCTTTATTATCAAAGATATAAAATCAGACAGTCTAAGAGGAGAATAATACTGCAACTGTCCAGAATAGGAGACATATTTGTTATACTGTATATCCACAAGTAAACATGACGTATGTGCATAAGTAACTGTAGGATACATATCAGAATATATAAATGAAAATACATGGCATGTAACTTTCAGAAGTTCAACAGAACTTCTGACATATATAGCCCCCAATATATGTGTATATCTATATTTCACTTACTTTAGCCCATAAAGGTGAAAATACATACATGTATGTGTATCTCTAAGTATTTTCCAGGCTGTCTACAGAGGAAGATAAGAATTTATGGGAAGCATGGTGATTTTTGGTGAAGACGTAGCAGCTATTATCAAATTTTAATATCTTCTAAAGTAGTGGTGGTGGATTTTTCTGAGCACGATGGCAGTAATAACTGAATTTTATAACACTCCAGTGAGATACAAATCTTAATCACAATCTTGTTCATTTTTCAAGTTCACTGAATACCATCTTATTGCTTTTAATGTTTTCAAATAACTTAGATGTCCTTTAATCCTAAAATGAAAGAATGAATGAATTTTTTATCTTTTATAGTTAAATTGCAACTTGAGCATGTTTTCCCCTAAAAGCATCTTTTTCTGAGTAACTAAGCACCCTCCTCTGTAGACCTTAGGCTCATAGAAAAATATTAAAAGTAAAGTCTCCCTGTGTTGGATAGCATTTGGCTTTGCTGTTCCTTACGAAAGGCCCCCTCTTATTTGCTGGAGAGAAGCAGAAGCCTTGCTGAAATCAGAAGATTTTTTAGATTTTCTGACTCCAGAAAATTTATTTTTTGAAAAGAAAACCCTGACAGTGCCCTAGAGAACACCTTCATGGGTTTGCATTTTAAAAAAATTGATCTGCATTCAGCAAATATTAATTTTTATTATATACATAGTACAAGTGTGTCAAAGGCGCTGACACCTGGGCACACAGCGAGTTGGAAGCAGATGTCGGTTCTCGTCTCAGGTACATAGATAGAAATAATCATAATGGAAGGTCGAAAGTGCTACAGGCTCTGAGAGGCACATCTAACATTATATAGAAGTTCAAGGTGATTGCTTCCAGCCAGGAAGAGTTAGAAAAGCCCTGGGAGAGAGTAGAATTTGAATAGAGCCCTAAAGGGCGAGTAAAATTTGGAAATGGAGAAATGTGAAAGGAAAAATAAGAGCAAAGATGTATTAAGGCAAATAACCGAAGCACATTTTACCCTAAGAAATTTTAATGATTCTCTTGATATAGGAGTGCGTATGTGCCCTCGCTTTATCGTCCTTTATGAGCCTGAATCATTCTGGATAAAATGTGTATTGCCAGTATTTTTCTTAAAAGCATTTATTGTGAAGGCCACCAGGTTGGCTCAGTCGGTTGAGCATCCAAGCTTCAGCTTGGGTCATGATCTAGCGGTTTGTGAGTTCGAGCCCCGAATCAGGCTCGCTGCTGTCAGCACAGAGCCTGCTTCAGATCCTCTGCCCTCTCTCTCTGCCCCTCCCCTGCTCACACTCTCTCTCAAAAGTACATAAACAATTTTTTTAAATTTTTTATTGTGAACACTTTCTTTTCTTTCTTTTTTTAAACTTTTTTTTTAATTTTTTTTTATTTATTTCTAGGAGAGAGAGAGAGAGAGACAGCGTGAGCAGGGGAGGGTCAGAGAGAGAGGGAGTCACAGACTGAAACAGGCTCCAGGCTCTGAGCTGGCAGTCAGCACAGAGCCCGCCGCGGGGCTCGAACCCACGAACCGCGAGATCGTGACCTAAGCGAAAGTCGGACGCTTAACCGACTAAGCCACCCAGGCGCCCCCTTTCTTTCTTTTTTTAATAAAGTTTTATTTATTTTGAGAAAGAGAGAGAGAAAGAGCAGGGGAGGGGCAGAGAGAGAGGGAGAATCCCAGGCAGGCTCCACACAGTCAGTGCAGAGTCCAGTGCAGGACTCGAACTCACCAACTGTGAGATCATGACCTGAGCTGAAATCAAGAGTCAGTCACTTAACCAAGCGAGCCACCCTGGTGCCCTTATTATGAACATTTTCAAACAGAAAAGAATAAAATGGATAAACTTTCATACATCACCTGATAGATGTAACCGTTATCAAAATTGTGCCACACTTGTATGATCTAATAGTCCTGGTTTTTTTTTTTTCTACCCAAGGCATTTCCAAGCAGATCCAGGCCCAATGTCACTTTACCCCCACGTACTTTAATATGCTGCTCTACATAGAGGGTTGGGGCGCCCGGGTGGCTTAGTCAGTTGAGCGGCCCCCTCTTGATTTTGGCTCAGGTCATGGTCCCAGAGTGGTGGGATTGAGCCCTGTGGCTCCGTGCTGGGCGTGGAGCCACTTGAGTCTCTCTCTCTCTCTCTCTCTCTCTCCCCCCCTCCCCCTCTGCCCCTCTCCCCAGCTTGTGTGCTCGCTCGCTCTCTCACCCTAAGGTAAAATTTAAAAATAAAAAATAAAAATAGGGTTATTTTCTTGTATAATCACAGTGCCATTATCACACATCAAGTATGTGAAGCTTTTCTTGTCCTTTAATACCTGGTCTGTATTCAGTTGTCTCCCTTTGTCTCAAAAATATATTTTGACAGTTGCTTTGTTTGAATCCGGATCCAAACCAGACTAAACGCCTTTTAGTCTAGAGCTCCCACCCTCTCTCCTTTCGCTCGTACAGTTCAGTTGGTACAGAAACCAGATCATTCATCCAGTAGGAAGGCCTCACTTTCTAGATTTCTGTTTACTCCGTCGGAGTGCCGTTTCAGTTGCTCTTCTGTCCCTGTAAGAGGCATTTAGTGCAAAGACTCAGAGCCCTGAAGGTCTGGTCAGATTCAGGTGCAGCTCCGTCGGACCGGGCACTTGCTGCTCTGCACTTCCTCCTGCCGTCAGCAGGCCCTGTCTGACTGCCATGAGGCCGTGAACGCCGAGCAGTCACTTCATCAGGAGCTGTGGACGGGTAATTTTTTTTTTTTTAACTCAGTCATTCCTTTCCCGTCTATTAGCTGAAATCCTTCAATAAAGATGAATTTCTCTTTATCATCTCGGGCATTTTGGTCACTCTGAAGTATAGCTCATAGAGGAAAGGCAGGGTAAGTGCTTCGTTCTGTCTTCTTACTTGCCACACTTTAGCATGTGATGACCCGGTGGAGTCCATGCTGTAGTTAACCTCCTGCGGTTAACTATACCCCCCTCTCTCTCCCTCACCTCCCCCCCCCTCCATTCTTATTATCAGCTTCGCTGATGGGAGCTTCTTCATGGCGTCTTCCAGGATTTAATGCAACCCCATTGATCTTTGATAGCTTTCTCGCCTTCCGGTACAAAATGTTCCCGGGATATCTTCATGTTTCCTGCCACAGACCTGAAATCAGTTATTTCTTCAAGGAACGTTGGTCCTTTTTGTGGCAAATGGTTTTTAGGAACCAAAGTCTGGTCCCAGGGACACTCATTGTTGCTGGGACGTCCGTCTTCTCTGCTAGGCCCTCACCGCAGAAATAGATGGTAAGTTTACAGTGGCATTTCCAGTTGAGACTTAACATCACTGTTATTTCTTGGAATTTTTTCCTGCTACTTTTCCTTTACATTAGAAATCTTGCTTGTGAACAGCATCAGCAGAATTATCTTTGCTTTATTGTACCAGAATCATACAAAAAAGCAATGCCCTTTTAGTAGTGACTGTTAATATACGCAACAATACCACTAACCACTTTTCATAGGGCTGCTGAATAAAGTTAGAAATTGAGTTTTTTTCGCTCTATGTGTTCTTAAAATATATCCCCTATGGACATGTGACCAAAATGCTGTCCCCCAAAGTCACCTGCAGTTATTGTCTTTCTGTGTGGTTGTATCACCAACATCACATACAGTGAGGTTCCTTTACTTCCATCTGTTTCCAACTTGTTATTTCCAATTTTATAGACTCAGTCTCCTGAATATGTGAAAAAGTTCCTTGACTCCAAAGGTGAAGCTGTAATAAGATCTATTCAGAGAGGTCTCGCTTTCATGCCTCTCTCTCCCTCTCCCCTTCCCATTCCTTCCCCTGTAAATCATGACCATTCTTCTTTCACTTTTTAAAAAGTATCCTTCCACTATATCTTTTTGTAAAAATGAAAAAATATACATTACTTATTATTTATCTGAGTGTTAATGCCCTTTTAGAGTGTTTTACAGATTTTGAACATTTGACAATGGAAGTATCATCATTTGGGTATCTCCTTTGCAATTGAAGATTCGACAGTGGCTATATTTTCCTCTAATTACTTCATGCAATGTTTCATTTTCCAAATAGGTCATGCCTGAATTAAAAGATAAAATGTTTCCTACTTGATATGTTCTTGGGCTATGACAAGATAAAATAGCCGTTTTTTGAGATGGTGTAAATATTCAAGAGGCAAGCCATGAGCTTGAGGAATTACAGTTGTGTTAATTATATGAATGCTAAAAGTTGAGCTGTGAGGATCAAGAAGAATAAGGAGTAATGACTGATTTGAAGAATCAACATAAAACTGATTCTCATAATTGTCTTTGGGTATTTGTTCCTTTTGATCAAATGTAAAATATGGAAATGACTCTTTTACAATTTGGCGTTTTAAGCACTGATACTCTAAAATATAATTTCTCCTAAATTCTGAATATTTATATACTAAACGAGATGAAGTACATACTTGGCATGTTTCTTATTTACACTTAACCAACGACCCCGAAACTTAGCAACTTAGAGCAACAAACATCTGTCACTTCCTAGCTTCCCGTGGGTCAGGAACTTGGGGAGTTCTGACTCAGGTCTCGCACCTGGCTGCTGCCCGGGGCTGTGGTCCAGGCGAGGCCTTGTGGGGGCTGGAGCACGTGCTGGGGGCATGGGTGCTGCGAGGAGGCCTCCGTCACTGGTCACGTGCGCCCGACCCCCCCAGAGCAAGCGATCCAAGACACGGGGGACCACAGCTCCAGTGTCTCGTAGGAGTAGACTGAATGCTGCACACCATTGTCCTCACGGACCGTGTTCGTCCCACAAGGTGGGCTGCCCATCCCGGGAGGGGCCGCACCGGCTACATGAGGACCAGGAGGCGGGACCCCAGAGGCTGACAGCTCACTCGGGCGTAGCATTTCTAGGACTGGCAAAATGACGAAAAGAAAACTGTGATGTCTTATAAAACCACTGTGACCACGTATTCAGTTTTGCAGTAATGTCCTCATGTCGTAATCAGTGGCCTTTTTGTATGTGTTGGAAGGTTTGGTATAAAGTACAACATGGGCGCCTGCTTCGTATGGTATTTCAGAAGCACATGGTAGTTCTGAGATTGATTAGAATTTTAAATCCAGAGAAGAAAAGCAGGCTGTGGCTTACGGAACATTTTTTTTTCTTTTTTTGTCAAAGTGGCTTTTCTTCTAGACCTTGAAGAATTTCCCTGTTCAGAAGTTTCTATTAAATTCCTGAAGGTGATTATGACCGTTTTTACATATGGCTTTATTTTGTTACACTTAAAAATGGCTGTTCAGGGGCACCTGTGGGGCTCAGTGAGTTAAGCGTCCCGACTCGATCTCAGCTCAGGTCTTGATCTCAGGGTCATAAGTTCGAGCCCTGCATTGGGCTCTACGTTGGCCTCTGGACTGGGACTGCAGTTTACTTGCATGAATGAATGAATGAATGAATGAACTGCAGTTTACTTGCATGAATGAATGAATGAACTGCAGTTTACTTGCATGAATGAATGAATGAATGAATGAACGAACGAACGAACGAATGAACGAATAAATTTTAAAAAATAAGAAATGGCTGTTCGCTAGCAAAGGTAAAGAAGTAAGTCATTGCAAGGGAACTTGTGAACTTTGTGCACCGTTTAGTAGCCAGTCCTCAGACTCAAGTGTTTGGCTCACTGGCTTCCTGGTGTTTGCCCACAATAGCTGAATAATGAGGATCATTAAGCTCCCCGGGCAGACAGACCCAAGTTGTGTCTGGCCTCGGAGGCTCCGTGAGGCCAGAGAGGTGAAGACTGGTTCTTTATTGACTTGTCAGGCTGGGAGTTTGCATTACAGGCCAAGCAGCTCATGACCCATCTGTTTATTTTGCTGTTTTGTGGGGGAGAAACAGGGAAAGAAATCCTCCTGAAAATCCCTCCTACATGTTGTCATGAATAACGCCAGTGTCTGTAGCCGTTAGGGCACTCCGATCAAATCATCCAGGAGAGGTAACGCGAGCAGCCGGGAGCCATCGCGGGACACAGCTGGGGGTGTGGGCTCCCCTGCGCGGCATGGCTGCCCCCACGCCGTGCTGGAGGGGACCCGGCCGTCCGGTTAGGCAGGGCAGACCCGTGCAAGCAGGACACCGGGCAGGTACACACAGTCCGGGATGGGCAGCGAAGGCCGCGAGGGGTCCAGAGTCAGTGTCACAGTCGTCCGATGAGGTTCGGGGACAACACTGTCCCCCCGAGTGATGAGTTGTGTCCCGTGGTACGAGGAGGTAACAAAAGGATTGTCCTCAAAGCTACGTTTCCAGTTACCACAAAGTCACTTAGCTGCTAAAATCAAAAATAATGTTTCAAGCTCTTGTGTATTTTATCACAAAATGCAAAAGAACCAGGAGAAACAAATCACTTGAGTGACCAGCCTGATCTCTCAGAAACAGAAAATTAGACATGTTTTGTCACATCAGCACTGAGTATCCACTTTAACGTTTTTGCTTTTGCTGTTCAGAAATTCTGAATGAGAAGTGCAAACACATCCCCTCGCGCGCGCGCACACACACACACACACACACACAGCCTTTAATTCCATTGAACTGGAGGGGGCATCAGGCGTTTGGGAAGGATTATTGTTAGTATGAGTGATGTTCATCAAAATGCCTTCTAACTTGAAAATAAGAAGATATGTACCAGCAGGTGTCTCTGAGATTTCAGACACCTGTCCCATGAAGTGATCGCCAGTCTCTTTACACCTGTTGGCCATACTGCTAAGGCTAAGCCATTCTCGGGAGCACAATTCACAGGCCTTACCGGCAAGAGACAAATCTAAGAGAAATGAAATAAAATGAAAGGGGATTGGAAAGAGTCAGGTAAGACAAACAGTATTTCATTATGTGTTTGGTGGAGCTCAAAGCAATTAAAAGCATTTCCAGACAATAGCTAGACTGCAACTTCTAGACGTGCTTCTACCTGGTCTGAGGGCAAGTACGTAGGTGAGGAATCCAAACCCACGCAGGCAAATAGAAGTATCCGAGGTCTTGGAACTCTTTAAGTAGTACGGAAGTGTAAAATCTTTTAAACAGCCAAAAATATTCAGAAATAAAATATTCACTTTATAAGAGAGTTCTCAATCCCATATTAGGCATTACGCTTATTAGAGTTGATGAATATGTATGAACACACTGTTTTATACCGCAAATAATTGAAAGACAAGTAAGATGCCCACCTTACTCCTGAGAAAGGTACTGCCGAATGAAGGTGATAAAGACAGAAGTGCACGTAGCTGGGAATCAAAGCAACTGTGGACATTGTATTTCTTTGAAAAGAAAAGACCCGAGACTGTGAACCCACCTTAATATCTCAAGGCCATTCAGATTTATGATTTTAATTATGTACCAGAATAACATAACTTCATAGAGTTCTCCTCCCTTGACCTTTCTCTTGTTGATCTCTGTTAATGATAATATACTCTATTTAGATACACTATATTGAGCAGCTTTTGAATTTAGCTCAGGACTTTTATGGCTAGACCGTGGTCAACATTTGGCTGGAAGGCTTTAGCAAAGCCATCATGTTTCCCTAGTAATTTATTAAATAAACTATAACATGTACAGAAAAGTGAACAGATTATAAGTGTGCGATGCAAGCCATTGCTTACAAAGCCCCCGCAACATTTTGATGTGTACATTGTGGCAAGTGTTTTTATAACTTAAATTTTTTATTACACAAGTTCCATATGATAATTATACATAAACCAAAAGAATAAAAAGCACCTACCACTGCAGTGTGCACCCAAAACTAATACAACACTGTATGTTAACTCTACTGGAATTAACATTCTAAAAATACAAAAAAGAAAAACGAACCATGTATAATCCCACCAGGGCCAGTTTCAGGACCTTTTGAGATGTCATCTGAGTGCTTACTCATACATCCTTCTTTGCTTTTTCTTCCTTTTTTTTTTTTTTATTTTTTTAATGTTTTATTTACTTCTGAGAGAGACACCCACACAGTGTGAGCAGGGGAGGGTCAGAGAGAGAGGGAGATACAGAATCCTAAGCATCTCCAGGCTCTGAGCTGTCAGCACAGAGCCCAATGCGGGGCTCGAACCCACAAACAGTGAGATCATGACCTGAGCTGACGTCAGACGCTTAACCGACTGAGCCACCCAGGCGCCCCCTTCTTTGCTTTTTCTTACAAAAATTAGATTCTATTATGCTTACTATCCATACTTGGGGGGGGGGTGGTAAACATAGCATGTATGTGAGTGCGTATTCTCTCTTCAGGTAACAGCATGATATTTTGTTCACTTATTTAACTGACCCCCTATTCTGAGGTGTTTTAAATTATAGTCATGGTAGCTTTGGGGACCTTATGCAATCAGAAACAATGCTATAAATAATATTCTTTACCCCATATCCTTGCATAGTTGTCTAACTGTTTTCTCAGGATAGATTTCTAGACCTGGAATTGCTGGTCGAGACTAGTAACATTTTTAGAAAACAGACCCCTTGTAATGTGTACAGAGAACCCAGAGAAAACTTAGCAAATGACCCATATTTTCCCTGCTGGTGTATATCAGTCCTCAGTCTCACATCACATGTGTCGACGCCCAACAATATGGGGTTGTCTCCTACCAGACCCTCTCAAGGGAGACCTGGGGGGCTCAGTCTGTTGAGCATCCAGCTTCGGCTCAGGTCACGGTCTCACTGTTCGTGAGTTTGAGCCCCACATCAGGCTCGCTGTTGTCAGCCTGTCCGCACAGAGCCCACTTCCAGAGCCTCTCCTCTGCCCCCTCGTCTCTATGCCCCTCCCTTGCTTGTGCTCTCCCCCAAATAAATAAATATTAAAAAAACAAAAACACCCTCTCAAGATTGTATTGGGAGCTACAGTAGTAGCCAATGACTTGAAATTTAATATGCAGGACTTTCTAGCTAGATCGAGAGTCCCAACCGTGCTGAGTTTTATCCCACTTTACTCATGCCCATTTTAGACCTATGCCCATGAGAGCTTTGCTAAAAGGAAGGAAGCCCTTGCAGGCCCTTGTTCAACTGGTAGAAGGTTTAACTGGAAAAACAAGGGCAGCCACTTTTCTCAAGTCCTAATCAGTTAAATCAGATTCAGTTTTAAATACTTTGAAATCAAACAATCTCAGGAACACACGCTGGGGCAGATTTGTCATCACTGGGTACACAGATGGAGAAAACTAGCAGTATATTTACAAAATGTAAGCGAATTTCACACGGAAGTACAGCAGTGGAAACTCGACGTAAAGCCATTGGAGAAATCATTAAAAATAACAGAATACTAAACACAACAACGTGAAAGATGTTTCTCTAATTTGAGACAGACAGCTGCTGCGGTTAAGACGGGTTGACCCCAGTAACAGCCTCAGAACACCGTAATCTTGGGGGCAGGGCTGCTCGTCCAGCCAGAAGTGAGGTCAATACCATACATCCCAATGACTGTGATTCCTCTCTGACATTGGCTTACCACGCTTTTGCGGTTCCCCAGTATCAAAGGAGGGAGTAGAGCAAGCCTGCAGGCCACAGAAAGCCCCCTTACGATGGAAGGAAAACGGTGCCAAGGGTATGTTGGGAGAATGGAATGAAAATGCGTTTGTAACCCTTAGGCCTGTGGCTACACCTATGGTTACAGGTACCTGCAGATACCGCCTTGATGCCTCCTCGGTCAGTTACCTGTAACATAGGAACCCGGACCAGGATAGGAGGCCCTGAGCCAAACCTCAGCCTAACTTATAGGAGTCAAAGAGGAACAAAGGATACAACTTGATGGAATGGGTACGTGACTGGAACAGGTCATGAATGTGACAATGGAAGGAAATAATATTATTTGAGGTTAGAGAAGATAAACTATTAAAATAACCGGAGTAGTAGTGCCTGGGTGGCTCAGTCGGCTGGGCAGCCCACTTCGGCTCAGGTCATGATCTCATGGTCCGTGGGTTTGAACCCCGCGTCAGGCTCTGTGCTGACAGCTCAGAGCCTGGAGCCTCTTTCAGATTCTGTATCTCCCTCTCTCTCTGACTCTCCCCTGCTCATGCTGTCTCTCTCTCTCTCTCTCTCTCTCTCTCTCAGAAATAAATAAAATGTTTAAAAAAATTTTTAATAAAAAAAAATAAAATAACCAGAGAAAATACTTTCACATTGAACTTCTAAAACTTAATCTAATAAAATGCAAGTGATACATTAAAAAGTGAAGGCAATAAAAGGAACATGTGGAAGTTGAGACTAACAAAATGAAATAAATTTGCAGGAACTGAAAAGAGAACAAGCACTTGCATTCTGGAAAATGACAGCCTTGATTTGGACATTGAGGCAACCCAGCGTGCGTCCAGTGGTGCTATGCAGGCGGGTGCTTCTGGGAGCCTTCTCCAAATGAGCTTTACTTGGAAACATAATTTTCAAGGAAGTTAAACCAACCTGTTTAAGACGTTTACCTCTTGATCACTGGACAGTTGGATGTGATACCATGTTAAAGATTTCTTTGTTAGGTTTCTGTTGATCATAATATAGGGATACAGTTGCTTAAAGGTGTCATTAAATAATGGTGTAACAGAATGTGCCTCCAAGGAACGATACAAAATATGGTTGAGTGTTTGTGACTAAGAATTGCAGGGTGCACTGATATTTCTGTGAACTTGAATTTGTACAGTGCATTACACCCTAGTATCGATTAGTGTGTGAGTGATTTGAAATCACAGGGCGGCTTGCTGTGTGTTGGTTTGATAGGAGTTCAGATCTCCTCATTCATGCCAACGACAAAATGTTTTTAGTAGTAAAGTTGCTTTGATATTAAAAAAAAAAGGGGGGGGTACCTGAGTGGCTCAGTCAGTTAAGCGTCTGACTTTGGCTCAGGTCATGATCTAAAGACAAGTACATTTTTCAGGTTTTGGTAACCATTCAGAAGTGCTATACCAACCATCCCTCACACTGCCTCATTCTGACATCTTTTTAACCTGTACCAAAAAAGGTATTTTATTATTTTCATGCTCATATCTTTGATTACCATGAATATAGAACTCTTTTTTCGGTTGGCGGCTTTTGTTTCCTTCACTCTGTATCCCGTTTGTGTCCTTTGCTCATGTTTTAGTAAGAATTTCATCTTTTTGGTTTTGATTTGAAAGAAATCTTTAATAGGGACTGAACACTATATCGTGTATATAGCACATAATTGCCCTCCGTCTTGTCTTTTGCCTTTGCCTACGATATTTTACAATTTTTGCACAATCAAATCAGCATTTCTTTTTATGGTTTCTTTTAAGGAGATGCCTAGAAAATCCTCTCCACCAAGATTAAAAACATGTGTTTTCTTATTTGCTGGAATATGTTAATGGTTTTACATTTTCTTTTACCAAATATGTAACCCCTTTAAAATTTATGGTTTGCGATATACCCTATAATTTGAGTTTCCTTTTTTCCAAATTAACTACACTGTCTTACAACCCAAGCAGAGTTGCTCCTCAGTTCTGTTTGATCATTGTCTGTTGGAGCACGTGAATCTCTAAAGTACGTTGTTACCTCCAGCAGGCATTTTCCACCAGCACAGCTAATAGTAAAGTTGAAACAAAGTGAGGAAAGGAACAGATCCTTTGCGGATCATCTTCTGAATCCCCACCTGTCATTCCCATGAGTGGGTAAGAGATAGAAAATGCCCTTGCCTCCCATACCCTCTTCTTGCTGACAGCTTACATTTCAGCCGTGTTTCCGCATCTGGTCATCACCGAGCTCAACGCTGTTTCTTCCTCCCGTCCTCCTCTCCCCCCGCCCCCGCCCCCCGACTCTGGGAACCCACAGCCGGGTACCTGGGTCTCCCCCACGCTCCTCACCTGTCGCTATCGTCGCGTGCGCTCTTCCTCTCTGCGACACGGCACGTTTTCCTCTCCTGGCCTTTATCCCTCTTTCTTCCCACATCATAGTGCATATGACTATGCAGTCTTTTCCTATAAGTTTTATTGGCTAGAAAAATGTCCTAAATGTATCATTTCTTCTAGGAAATCACTGCTTGCGGGAACAGCTTGTTTGTTAGGTGTTACCGTGTTAGGTGCTGAGAATACAGAAGTAAAAAGGCTTTTCATGTCTTTGAGGAACTACTGGTACAGCCAGGGTAACCGGTATGTGTACACACTATTCAGATTATTCTCCAGCCCTATGGGAATTGTTTGGTCAGGGGTTGTTTTTCGTGTGGTCTTGAAAAGAATGAATAGTCTGTATTTGTTGAATATAGTTTGTTTTTTTTTTAATGTCCATTGGGTCAGTTTTGTTATTTTTGTTATTTGCTTCAAAACTTCTATACCTTTCCTGGTTTTTTGACTGCCTCCTCTGTCAACTCCAGAGAGACAGATATGCTAAAATCCCCAGTTATACTTGTGGATTTGTCTGTTTCTTACAGGACTGCCAGTTTTGCTTTATATATTTGGAGGATGTGTTTTTGGGTGCATTCAAATTTGAAATCATTATCTTGTCCTGACACGTTAGTACCTTTTATCGTTTTGAGGAGACCTTCATTACCACTGGTAGTTCTTGCCTTACAGTCTGTTTCGTTTGCCGTCATGTTTCCTTGTGTCTACATGCTTCTTTTGCTGGCCCCTTCCCTCAGCCTTTCCACCGCTCTATTGTTAGATGTGTTCCCGACAAATAATACAGTGTTAGGTTTTGCTGTTTTACTCGAGCTGGCAAGTAAATTGTTTAGACCATTTACGTGATGTAATTATTGATATTTTGAGTTATAATCCACCTTATTTTGGCTTTTCTATTTTGTCTTTCTGTCCTGTGTTTCTCCTTTCCTTATTTTTTTTAATATTCCATTTTTTGGGACACCTGGGTGGCTCAGTTAATTAAGCGTCCGATTCTTTTTTTTATGTTTTTTATTTATTTCTAGGAGAGAGAGAGAGAGACAGCGTGAGCAGGGGAGGGCCAGAGAGAGAGGGAGACACAGAATCTGAAACAGGCTCCAGGCTCTGAGCTGGCAGTCAGCACAGAGCCTGACGCAGGGCTCGAACCCACGAACCGCGAGATCATGACCTAAGCAAAAGTCGGACGCTTAACCGACTAAGCCACCCAGGCGCCCCAAGAGTCCGATTCTTGATTTCTGCTCAGGTCATGATCTTACACTTTGTGAGTTCAAGCGCCGCATCAGGCTCTGTGCTGACATTGCAGAGCCTGATTAGGATTCTCTCTCTCCCTCTCTCTGCACCTTCATTCCCCTTCCTTCCTCTCTCTCTCAATAAATAAATAAACTTAAAAAGAATAGCATTCCATTTTCCCCCATACTAGTTTAGAAATTATACATTTACCTTATTCTTAATCTTTACATAGTTACCCTAAAAATTACTACATTTTAAATTTAATCCTTTACACCTCCTTCCAGATAACAGAAGCATATTAGAATACTTTAGCTAGGGCACCTGGGTGGCTCAGTCAGTCAGGCGTCTGATTTCAGCTCAGGTCATAATCTCACAGTTCGTAGGTTCAAAGCCCTGCATCTGGCTCTATGCTGACAGCTCAGAGCCTGCTTTGTATTCTCTGCCTCCTTCTCTCTCTCTCTCTCTCTCTCTCTGTCCCTTTCCCACTCTCTCTGCCTCAAAAATGAATACATTTTTTTAAGTATACTTGAGGAATATACTTATATTCATCCCTACTGGTTTATATATTATTATTTCCATGTATTCTGTCTTTTTAAAATAATGCCATAATATATTATTGCTTTCCTTAGTCAGTGTCTTTTTAACTTTACCTACATGTTTGTCATTCTTCCTTGCATCTCAGACCTTCTTTATGGGATCACCTTCCTTTTCCTGAAGTACTTCCTTTAGAACAGAGGTGCTCTGGGGCGCCTGGGTGGCTCAGGCATTTAAGCGTCTGACTTCATCTCAGGTCATGATCTCTTGATTCATGTATTTGAGCCCCATGTCAGGCTCTGTGCTGACAGCTCAGAGCCTGGAGCCTGCTTCAGATTGTCTCTCTCTGTCCCTCCCCTGCTCATACTCTGTCTCTCTCTGTCTCAAAAATAAACACTAAAAAAATTTTTTTTAATTAATTAAAAAAGAAAAAGAACAGAGATGCTCAGAGTGATGGATGCATAGGCCCTCAGAATATTTACAGTTTTTGGTAGTTTATGTATTGAAGTAGTTAGTGATGAAGTAGAAAGTGCTCATAAAATACCTTCTCTCCTTACTAAAATATGGCAGGTGTCTTGAAGAAAAGTGTTTGTGTGATTATTTAAGTTGCAAGCTGAACTAGCAGCTTTCCTCACAAAATACATCTTCTACTTGGAAGAGCATCTGACAGACAGTGTTGAGTCACACTTGGATATCTGGCCAACATCTCATCACAAACGAATAAAGGAAGCCTGTCACCACAAGGAAAATACCTGAGAATAGTTGTTACAAATGACAAAATGGAAGCTTTTAAGTAAAACTTCAAATCTCGGAAAACATATGACAAGTTGACAGCGCCTCAGTAGTCTAAGAAATGTGTGACGAGATGATGGTAACACCAACAAATGTGATATTTTAACGTCGTGTGATGAAATGTGTGAGTCTGGGGAAGATCTGCCTGAGTCAATGAACCAGTGTTTCAGACCAGTGCACAACGTTATAAAATCACACGCAGGGAAGATAAGTCCTCAGACTGCTAGCGCTTCAATGAATTTTTTTAAATTTTATTTTATTTTATTTTAATATAATTTATTGTCAAATTGGTTTCCTTACCACACCCTGGTGATGCTCCCTTCAGTAAACTTTAACACAATGTAAAAAGTTCACTGATACAGTTTCAGATCACACATTGCAACTAACTTAAGATACTATCATTTGTTGCATTTTGGTGCCATATCAAAGAATTTACAGTCATCTGAAAAGGCCATTAAAACACTCCCCCCCCAGTTCTGTGTGGAGACACTGAGGAGATCTGCAACAAATATGAAGATAGTGTTCGTCGTCTCACAAAAATTTTTAAAAAAATGTTACCTGATAACATGTAATGGATTTATTATTCTTCCTTTTCAATGAATTACTAAAATAATTATTTTTTTAATTCTCAGTTTTGTTTTTCTTCATGTGGCAAAGATTGACTGATATAATGCACATCAGCAGAAGTTCTTTGAGTTTTTCACCAATTTTTAAGAATGCAGAGTGATCCCTAAGACCGAAAACTTTGAGAATTGCTACCTTAAAATTTCTTTTAGTAGAGGTCCACTGTGGGCAAGTCCTTAGATTTTGCTTGCCTGAAAACGTCTCTATTTCATCCTTATTCTTGAAAGATGCTCTCAAAGCCAAACTGCACTTCTCTTCAGCACATTGAAGGAGTTATTCCAGTGTCTTCCAGCTTCATCATTGCTGTGNCCGCTTTTCAGATTCTTTTCTTTATCTGTGATGTTTTATGGTTTCACTTTGACGTGTCTGGTTGGAGATTTTGTTATCTTGCCTGGGATTGGTTAGCCTTCTTCAGTCTGTGGATTGGTATCTGCTATCAGATCTGTTAACGGTCTCAGATATTCTTATTAACATTTTGCCTCTGCCCCATTCTGTCTCTAGAATTCCGATTAAATGTATAGTAATTATTAGACATGTAGCAATTTATTGTGTTCTCTCTTTGCCCCTCCAAGCTATGTTCTAGATCATTTCTTCTGTCTTATTATTCAGCTGACCGTTCTCTTATTCTGCTGAGAATAAATTTGAATCAACTTGTTGCTGTATTTTTCATGTCTAGGTCAGTTTGTTTCTTTTCAAATCTGCTAGGTGACTCTTTATAACCTTCTATTACCTGCAGATAATGTCATGTTTTGCCTTTTTTTTTTTAATGTATTTATTTTCAAGAAAGAGAGAAAGTGTGAGTGGGGGAGGAGCAGAGAGAGGGGGAGAAAGTCCCAAGCAGGCTCCACGTTCAGTGCAAAGCCCAGTTCAAAGCCCATGTGAGATCATGACCTGAGCCGAAATCCAGAATTGGACGCTTAACGACTGAGCCACCCAGGTGCCCCTATTTTTATTTTTTAAAGATTTTATTTTTAAGTAATACCCACATCCAACACGGGGCTCAAACTCACAACCCCCAGAATAAGAGTCACACAGTCCAGTGACTGAGGCAGCCAGGCACCCCTGCCTTTCCTTTTTTTTAAATGTTGGAGTTGTTTTATAGTTAATAATTCTAGTCTCTGTGGTCGTCGTGGGTGTCTTTATACCATCTGTAATCTGGTTCTCCCTGAGGCTACCTTGTCTCCCCATAGGTTTGGTTTTCTTTAAGATTATTTGCTGCTTTTTTTTTTCTTACTACTTAACTGCATTAATGATATAAGGCCTACATTTTAAGTTACCTCATCTCAAGATGGTTAGTGCTACGTACCTAGGCCCATTACAAGCCCAGAGTGCTTTAAATATAGTGTCCTGGACCACAAGAGCTAAAACCTCACGAGGCTTTGATTGATTCTTACTTAATCAGTGTAGCCTACTGGGAGTTTTTAATGTGGGGAGGGAGCTCTATCGGACTTTCTGCTTTGGCAGGCCCTGGGCTTGAAACCTGTCCTCTTTATCAAGACCAAAGATCAGATTTCCCTTATGCACACGTGCCCTCAGGGCGAAACATCTCTGTTCTACTTAGTCTCTGGGCTCCTGCTTTTCCTTTAGTTTTGGTCCCAGCGCCTATATTTCCAACCATTATGGGAAGCCACCTCCAAAAATAGTGTGTAAAATTTTAGTCTAACCATAGAAATAGGCAGTGCTTGCACAAATGGGTATAAATGGCACAGTACTAACTTTGAACTGCCACCTTGTACGTAAGGCAGAGCTCGCTCAGTAAGCAGTGAGAGAGACAGTGTCATGTGGTTGTTAAGATCACAGGTTCTGAAATCAGACTGCCCGGGTTTAAATTCTGGCTCCGTCTCATAGTAGTCCGTGAACTTGCACAGGATACTAAGTGTCTCTGTGCCTTGGGTTGTCAAAGGACAGTAGTGGGTGTGTTTACCTCACCCGGTGGTTGTGAAGATCAAGTGAGTAAGGCCAGTGAACATCTAGCACAGTGCCCGCCGTGCCATCGGCTTTCAGGTGCTTAGAACGTGGAGTCCTTAGTGCATGTCCAATAAATACCCACTGTGAATTGTGTTACGCATTCCTGAGTATCTTCTCCACAAACAACCTGTGTTACGTTTTCTTGGCTTTGGGCTACATTCAAGTTAGGAAGGCAGCCTCACGCGTAACTCAGATAGAAAACAGTTAGCATTACTTATCTGTTTATGTGATGAAATTTGTAAGACAATTTAATGTTTTATAAGCTTCTAGTCAGACTAGGAGGGAATCCATGCTTTTCAGTGTAGGTGCCTTCTAAACCAAGACTTCAAGAAGCTGGAACTATGCAGGCCTGGTAATGGCGATGTCCGGGGCTGTCAGGGACAACATCCGTGACTATAATACTGGTGGTCACACTTTACAGTTAGTGGCTTTTGACACGTTTCTCTGTATTCAGGTTCTCACTATGACCCTCAGAGGCAGCTCTCTGTATATACACGGTCAGCAAAACAGGGCTTGGAAAGTTTAGTGCCGGAAAGTAGAAAGAGGAGATAGGTTGGTGCCGTCATTCTAAGGAACAGCTTGGTATTCCTGGTAAAGGTGGGAAGGTGCGTGCCCTGTGACCCAGCAACTTTACTCTTAGGAATATAGCCTGGGGGGGTGCCTGGGTGGCTTAGTCGGTTGAGCGTCCGACTTTCGCTTAGGTCATGATCTCGCGGTTCGTGGGTTCCGGCCCTGCGTCGGGCTCTGTGCTGACTGCCGGCTCAGAGCCTGGAGCCTATTTCAGAGTCTGTGTCTTCCTCTCTCTCTGACCCTCCCCTGTTCACGCTGTCTCTCTCTCTCTCTCTCCTGGAAATAAATAAAAATATTTAAAAAAAAAAAAAAAGGAATATAGCCTGGGGAAATTCTGGAACGTCCTTCAAAGTTAACATGTAACATTTACAGGGTAGTATGTTTTAGCCACAGTAGGGTAATGGACACAACCCCTTTGACTTATTCATACCATGGTGTACTGGGTACCAAGCAAAATGAATAATACAGATCTACATGTATCAACATGGATAAATCAAAAAACCTAAAACTAAGTGGGAAGCCAATAGATAAGTTCGGGAGATCTGATGCAGAGCATAGAGATTATGGTCAACAGTGCTGTATCACAAACCTCCAAGTTGCCAAGAGAGTAGATCTGAAATGTTCTAAACAAAAGATAAATAATTATGTGATATGATAAAGGTATTAGCTGATTATTAGCTCCAGTAATCAGTGTAATATATAAATGCATCAAATCAACACATCATATACCTGAAACTTACACAGGGTTATATGTCTATTATATCAATTTTTTAAAAAAAGGAAAACGAGCTGCAAAGGATAAATATAGTGTCATATTGTATATATGCTCAAAAAGCATCAAAGAGGAGTAAGAGTAGAAATACAGAACCGTACTTGCAGCTTAAGGACCTGAGGACCGTGGTTACTTCCGGAGGAGGGAGGGAGTTCTAAGCAAATGTGGCAAAGCGCTGATGTCTACTTAGCTCTGTTTCCTGAGCTGTGATACTTGAAATTATATAGAACTCTTTTTTTTTTTCAAATAAGGAAGCGTTTTTTTAAAAAATGAAAGAATTTTGGAATCAAACATACCTTGGTTCAAGGCCTGCCACCCACTTACCCCCATTCCTTTCTCTCTCTAATCCTTTTTCCTCATCTGTGCGATGGGATCAGGTAACCTGTGTGACAGGGTCGTGAGGACTGGCTGGGGTGACGCCAGTGAAGTGCCCAGGATCACCCCGCCTTCCTACAGGGCTCAGGCGCAGCATTCGCCCGGCTCACAGGGCCAGCCTGGGACCGACCCCGGGTTTGAGCTGGGATGTCGCCACTGGAGTCCGCGCTGCCGAGTCCCCAGGACCCATGTGCTCCTGGAGAGGCCGCACAGGAAGGGGGGGGCGGCTGTCCTTTCCCGCCCCTGGGGTCACCGACCCTTCTTCCCCGGCCTGACTCTGACCAGGTCCAGGGGGTCCCGGATGCCCGCTCCACAGAGTGTTTGGCACCTAGAAGCATCAAGTTATTTCAGGATCATGTTGTAAGTGTCCAGTTTGACACTATCCTATCGTGACTTCTCCTTTTCTCTCTTGTTGACAGTGTCATCAGCAAAGTGGTCCCGGCGCCCGAGGCCAAGCCAGCCCCTTCGCTGAGCAGACCCAAGACCCCGCCGCCCGCAGCTGTCCCAGCCCCCGTGCCCGTGCACGTGGCCCCCGCCCCGGTGCCTTCGTCCCTGCTCACGCCATCAGCCGCAGCCCCCGCCCTGCTGCCCGCCGCGGCCCCCGCCATGTCTGGCGCCGGCTCGTCCAAGGCCCCGGTCCGCAGCGTGGTGACCGAGACCGTGAGCACTTACGTGGTACGCCGCCTTTCACTTCTTCGCCCCGCAGGGAGGGAAGGTCGCCTCCCACAGTGGTGTCGTAGGCCCCCTCACCGAATTCGGGCGCAGCCCTCTGGGACTGGAAAGGCATTTCCATCGCATTTTCAAGGCTGGGGCTGAAAAGTACGAACCAAGGTGTTTACCTATCTAGTCCCCGTAGACCATGTCAAAGCGTTGTTTTCTTTCATTTATACTGTTGATACTGTCCCGCAACATCAGGGTGTTAAGTGTGGAGATGAACAGGGATTTAAATCCCACGTTGGAGTTCTCCGTCCAGCAATTAAGTTATTCACGTAAGACTATAGTTTACGTAACGTACCTGGACCTCATGGGCGGACGCCGTCCCCCGGGCAGCCGCACGTCCCCGGCTGGTGGAGGCAGGAGTATGCCAGGGCTTGTGGTCCGTGGATATGAACTTGGGACAGAGCCTTCTGGGGTGTCCACGCGCGGATCCCAACGGCGACACTGCCCTCGTTGAATGAGTTCCCGTCGCTGCCATGGGACTGCTCCCAGGTGTTCTCCCCGTTCCTAAAGTGGTCTTACTCGAAGCCTGAAGTCAGTCTGGTAGGGAAGGGCCGTTTTTATACATATGCCCTTGGGGCACTGTGCAGGGACATACAGACGACAGAAATAGTCGAGGCAGGCACTCAGTGCACTGGTTCCCATCTGACCACCAAATATTCAGACTGCGATCTGTCCGCTTCCTGATGGCACCGATCGGTCTGAATAGATGTGATGGGAAGATAGGACTCGTGGTGCTTGTTATAAATCAGGTAAACGTTATATCTCTTTATATCTTTCCTCTTTTAGGAGGAATTTCGATAAATCATTAAATATTTTAGGCACTATAATGATAGGATAAGAAGAAAATCTGAAAAGTCAATAAAGACATGAAAACTAAACAGAATACTAATTTGGCAATTCAAGGCAAAAATAGAAGATGTGCTAAAATCTGTGGTCATCAAATTGGCCCATTCTAGGGGCGCCTGGGTGGCTCAGTCAGTTAAGCATCCAACGTAGATTGATTTTGGCTCAGGTCCTGATCTCACAGTTTGTGAGTTCGAGCCCCACCTCAGGCTCTGTGCTGTCATTGCAGAGACTTCTTTGGATCTTTTGCCTACCCCTGACGCTTTCTCTCTCAAAAATAAGCCAACATTAAAAAAAAAAAATTGGCCATTCAAGGACCAAGTTCTAGGTGTTTCACTGAGGGCACATCACCCCCAGATGGGCCGATGAAGAAAGATTTTTTCCTTAGCCTCTTCTGCCTCCCTTGCTTCGGCTGTAAATGGGGGCTCGTGTCCGACTAGATGATGGGTACAGCACGGTAGAGCCTAGCTCCCCACTCTCAGTGGGTGTCCGGGCTTCCTCCCGGAGCAGAATCCGACTGGCATAGATAACATGGAAGAAAAGCTTTGTGTCTCCTCAGCGACGTTCTGTAGACAGAGGCCAAAACGTGTGATTTGGAGGAAAGACCTAGACAGTAGAGCAGAAAGGCTGATGTGGTGACCGCCTAGCAGTGGGACTTTGGAACTGTCACTGGCGTTCCCCTAGCTCCAGCCCCTCATCCTTAGCCTACCCAGGGCTGGCTTCAGGCTGGCTGGCCGAGGTCAGATGTCTGAAAGACCTCAGCACACTGGCTGCTCGTTAGGTATTAAGCGCGCTGTGGCGGCACAGTTCTCAGTAGCAGCAGAGTCACGGCTCCTGATTTCAGGAGAGGCCAGCCAGCCAGCAGGGCTGGCCATGCATGGCAGCGACAGGGCATGGGGTGCTAGGCCAGGGTGCCCAGGGAGCGGGCCCACGGTAGCAAGGGGTTCTCTCCCCTTAGCGTTAGCTGAGTCCAGTGGAGCTGCCCCCGGTGTCATTAGGAAGCTTCCATGCCGATGTGGTTTGCCTTTGGCAGAGACTTTTCCAGACCTGGTCAGCCTTCAGCTGGCCCGTCAATGAATGAAACATCTGTTTCCCCACAACAAAGCCCCCCCTTTCTGCATACGCGGTCAGGGTTTTATCTGAAAGCGCAGGAACAGACCACACCTGCGGAATAAACTCACGGAGGCTAGTGGCTGCCTTATTGTAAAAACTTTTGAAAATTAGCTAGTAGTCGTTGCCATTTTTTGAAGGCTCCTCATAGATTTGTTTCTTCCAAATCGGTTCTGTGAATGTGGAATTTGAGGCAGGATATAATCAGGGACGCTTCTGACTGGGAACTGCTCAGGTAAGTAAGGCAAACTCCAGGGCACCACAGCGCGTTGCTGGCAGAACAGTGTGAAAATGTGTAGCTCGCTGGCCTCCTGCATCCCTTATTTTATTTGCCCTTTAGTTGTTGTGCTTTACTGAAAATGTCATAAAGGGAATGGAAAGTTACTTAATAACAGCGCTTTTATATCCTTGATCTTATCAGCTAGTTCAGGAGAAGTGCCTGGCTAATAAGTAATACGGTGATCCGTGCACATTTGGCTCGGGCTGGATCCAGCAACGCCAGGTCCTTGAACGGGCCTGTGGAAGCTGCATATCCTGAGCTCTGTAGCTTTCAAAAATATCCGTTGTTACAGCCATCATGACCCTAATCGTTCCGAACTTAACATGTTTACAGTGGTTTTTTTAAGACAAAAGAGGCTATAGGTCATACTGTTCGTAGAACTAGTCACTAAATGCCTGGTTTTCGTGACTGACAGAAGAGAGTTTAAAATACTCCTTAGAAGTGTCTTCTCCTGGAGTACTTAGTAGCTGCCTTGCGTCCCCTGTAGGCCCCAGGGTAATGGTGGTCACGATCACGGCCTTATACATTGTCAAGCCACTTTTTCTCTTTTTAGTGTAACTTGTTTACTAGGCTCACGGTGTAAAGTAATCGTTCTTACGTCGCCCTCTTTCTGGTTCTTCTTCCCCATTCCGCCTGGTTTTGCCCCCGCCCCATGCAAACACCTCAGATCCGAGATGAGTGGGGGAATCAGATCTGGATCTGCCCCGGGTGCAACAAGCCGGACGACGGCAGCCCCATGATCGGCTGTGACGACTGTGACGACTGGTACCACTGGTGAGCGCTGCGGGGGGCGCGGGCGGGCGCACGAGCGGCGGTCCCTCCGGCGTCACTGCCGGCACATGACAGCGGCGTGAGTGCTGGCGGCAAACATCACGAGTCTTTGCACAGTTGTCCTTCAGCCCAAATTCCACATGTGAGCTCGGCTTATGTGTCCTTCTTGTTGGAAAAAGAAAAAAGGGAGATAGACGCTTCCCTTTCCTCTCTTCCCAGTAATTTTCTATGAGCCGCAGCACTTGTCAGGAACACTGGGGTGACCCCTTGGCAAACACGGCACAAACCGCGGCGTGAACGGAGGCTTGTCCGCTCCTCACAGCCCCCCACGGCGCCCCCCACGCTGAAGAAGCCTCCAGAATGCGCGCGCGCCCCCTCTCGTTGTACAGTGTAAAACTCAGACGTAGAAAGAGAGAAGCCCGTGCAGCCACGGGATACGGGACCCCGGGAGAGAAACACCGGCCGCTGCCCCGCACAGCCAGGAGCCCTCCTGCACTCCGTGGCGGCAGGGAGCCCTCCTGCACTCCGGCATTGGGGCCGCGGGGGGGGCCGGGCCCGACGGAGGGGGAGGCTCGACGGAGGGGGAGGCCNTTTAAAATGTTCAGGCTTTTGTGAAATACCTTCTATTTTTTAAGAAAAAGGTTTCTATCATGTCCCGTTTGCTTTGGCGCAGATTATTTTTGTTGACTCGCACGCATTTTCTACGTTGGCCGCATCCCAGCCGCGCCCTTCTCGGGACGGCGGCGTCCCCTCAGCGCCCCGACCCGCCGGCCGCCTGTACGAAACCTCCCAGACCGCAGACCGTCTCCCCCGCTGTACATAATAAATATTTATGAAGTAGTTATTTTTTACATTTTTACC
>NW_027529424.1:7417769-7422371 GCF_008692635.1 Crocuta crocuta | reverse complement strand
CCGCGGTCTGGGGTCCGAAACGGTTCTGTCGTCTGTGCGTTTCTCTGACTGACTTTCATTACACGGACGCCTAGATGCCCCCCGAGAGTTCAAAAGCAAAACAGAAAACATACACTGTAGCATTTTGTGTTTATATTGTTCTATTTCTGCAAATCCGTTCATGGAGATTGTGGTTTGAGGCTGAAATGAAGTATATTATGAATTTTTTTTTCTTAAAGAAAACGCATCAAATTTCAGGGTATCACAAAACTTTATTATATGACTATACTGCCCACTATTTATTATATGTTATAGATGTCTGAGAGAGAAACCAAATATTTTATTTTTAATGTAAAACATCAAATTTAACTTTATTAGCATATTTTAGCAACTTTGGAATAAATATGGACTTTTACTTGATTCTGAAATAATCCCGATTTGGGCCAGTGTAATGGATATCTTGAATGCTAGAATATGGGCTTTGAACCTAATACAAATATATTAATAGAAATTGTGAATTTTTTTAATGCCAAGTAAATTGATATTAGTGTATGAATTAGTCATATTTTAAAACTTATTATGTGGTTAGAGAAATGAGGTTTTCTGCCATGAATGTTAAATTGCAAATCGGAAATGGAGCCGACCTTTTAAGGGTGCAGTATTTCTCTGCCCCCCTTGTTCTAGAAGCCAAAATGTTTCTATCCCTACAAGGAAACGAAGCATCCGTGTTGAGATATGTGTTTTTTGTTTTCTTGATTCGAGATCATCGTAAATACTTTATACAGTATTTTCACATGCACAAATATACCCATTAGTGCTTTTTGGAGAGGGCTGGGGGGTGGGGAAGTGCAAAATAAAGATTATTGGCTGTTTCATAGTTTGCTCTTCCATTTTCTTTCTTTAGGATTTAGTTCCTCGGGGCATGGCCAGTTGATCTATAGGTGCCACGTTTAAGTGAGCCGGTCATGCTCCTGAAATAAGAATGGAGGTGCCTCTATATATAACTTTCCCCCCAATCCTCCTGTCCAGAGACTTCAGCCCGTAATACATTGAAGGAATTTCAATCAGTTGTTGTCCCTTGCTATTTCATGGTTGCTTTCCTAAATCCAGTTCATGATTTTATAAATGGCCTTTGCAATAATAAAACCAAAGAATCATTTTCAGGGGGCCGGAGAGCTCAAGGGATTAGTAATGGAATACAGAGCCTTTCACCTCTAGGTCAGTGAGTTGAATCCAGTCCAGGTCACTGGAGACCCAGAGTTGTTACCGTCTTCTGAGTGCTCAGTGGCCCGTGCGAAATGGGCCGGTGGTCTCCAGCTCTGCCGGATGGCTGTCCCGGGTGCCCACCGAAGGAAGTTCGAGAAACAGCTCAGAGAAATGTGGACTCGAAACTAAAACACCTGTGTTAGTTACACAGCAGAGTGAGAAAGTTGGGCATAGCCGTTCTCCATCAGGTCACGTGAAGAAAACCAGATTTGTAACTCCCGGGTAGTACACACCGTACAGAGTGGAGGGGCATCACTTGGCTTAATGGAGTCCAAAGAAATCGGCCAAGAAAAGGCCCGTCCTGGGCGAGAGGGGAGAGAGACACGGGAAAGATCGTATCATACGAAGCAAAGCTTTAGGGGACTCCAGCCATAGGAAGACTGGGTTTTCACTCCCGCCGGAGAGGAAAACCGGAGCAGCAGCAACGTGAGGAAGGGCCACGACAGAACGGGACACCGGGGACGGCAAGGGCCTGCCTCTGCGGCGGTGGGGGACTTGCCCATGTCCTCGCCGCTGCGCCCTGGGCGGTCCACACTCTCGCCAGGGCAGGGGCCGGGGGAGGGGTCCCTCACTCCTGGGAACAAACTCTTGGGATGAGATCAGCGGCCGTGGAGCCCCACGTGGCTGGCAGAACACAGCTCCTGCGGCCACGCGGGGTTTCTCCTCTGAAGGTGTCTGCGGCCGCGTTCAGCCAGGATCTTTATCGTCCGGCGGATTCGTGGTTCCAAACGCCCCGAGCAAAATCAGAGGGGATCGGAGCACTCTGGCTTTGTCAGGCTTTTTTCTGAGATAAAATATAGCGCCTTCCTCCACTGTGTCACCTAAACTGCCTTTGTTCCCTCTTCAATAGGACGGACCAACAAAGACCTACTAACCAAATTAAAGTATAAAATGAACACCGAGGTAGGGAACCGTCGCCGGTAAGAATTCTAATGAATGAAGTTCACTGAAGGCGCTCTGGCTAAGTTTTCAATACAAATAGTTTTACGGCCGATCTCTTTCCATCACAGCAGTTTTCTCTAGAAGGTTTAAGTCTAAAAGGAAAGGAGCTCCTCCGACAGAGGAGCAAGACAGATAACGTTCTGAATAAGGTCTCTCTCCACCCCAGTGTCACCCATTCCTGCGCTGGATCAGTAGCTAGAAGTATAAAGTGACTGTTTCGCCCACGCGTGGCGGCCAATAGATGACACTGGAAACTAGATATTGAGGTGGACAGCTGAACAGCTCGTGCTCAATATCATTTCCACACAACATTCAG
Organism: Crocuta crocuta; assembly: GCF_008692635.1. NCBI lineage: Eukaryota > Metazoa > Chordata > Mammalia > Carnivora > Hyaenidae > Crocuta > Crocuta crocuta. The sequence continues at coordinate 7,419,868 of NW_027529424.1, read as the reverse complement.
TTTCCGGAAGCTCGACAGCTCATAACCTTTTCATCCGGGACAATCCGTCATTAGTTCCTTTCATAGAACACTTCTAAACACTTCTATTTGCTCGTTCAACAATTTGCTGGGCGCCCTTCATGGAAATCGCAAAAATGGGTTAGACCCAAGTTCACTTTCCCCCGGGGTCTGTCCTGCGAGGTCTGCTGGTCGCTCCTCTTTCCAATATACTTGGTGTTAAAATGTTATTGTGTTGAATCCTGAGAACCTTCGTGCTCTTCTTCTGCTGTTTTTCTATATGTAGCCTTTTACCCACCCGAGACTGCAGGTGGTTTTGATGTCAAAATAGAGCTTTAAGCTTTGAAATATTTGTATTTACAACAAAAGATTTAAAAGCTTAGCGAGTGATTCCATTATTGCAGGAGCTGGCAGAGTCGACATTAGATAGAACCACACGCCACCAGATCTAAATGTGTGAGGCTCTCAGAATAGCAGCAGCAGATTTGAGGCACTTTGCCCTAAACAGTAAGGTCCTACTACCTCCTTGCAACCTCGTGCATATTATGGTGACCTTTTGAAGTTGTGTCGGGGTTTGTGGTTTGGTCCTATTTTTGACTAACGGAACGTTAATGAGACGGTCTTGGGCAAAATGATACAAACCTGAGGAACGTCATTGTCACTGTTCTTAATGAGTGACCTATCGCCAAGTTAAATGCTTTAAAGGAAATATTTGTGGGACGCCTGGGCAGCTCAGTTGGTTGGGCGTCCAACTTGCGCTCAAGTGATGATCTCACCGTTCATGGGTTCGAGCCCCGCATCAGGCTCTGTGCTGACAGTTCAGAGCCTGGAGTCTGCTTCAGATTCTGCGCCTCCCTCTCTCTCTGCCCCTCCCTTGCTCACTTTCTATCTTTCTCTCTCAAAGACAAATAAGTTTTAAAAAATGTTCAGAAATGTTCGTGCTGCTTCTCCCATAGAACTGCTTACGCGACAGCCTTCAAAACTATTATCAGGTTATGTTCTGATGATTTCTTTTTTGTTGTTGTTTAATTTTTTTTAAAGAGAGAAAGACAATGTGCGTGAGCAGGAGAGAGTGGCGGGGGTGGGGGAGAGAGAGAGAGAGAGAGAGAGAGAGAGAGAGAGAGTCCCAAGCAGGCTCCACGCTCAAGTGCAGCGCCCAAGATGGGATGGGGTTCGATCTACAACCCCGGGATCATGACCTGAGCCAAAATCAAGAGTCAACCAGCTGAGCCACCCAGGGGGCCCCCGATTGTTTCTTCTATACTGTTTGGAACATCAGTTAAACTTCTTTTAGAAGCTTTGAGAAAGTGAATTCTCTGTAAATGGATTTCTAAATAACCAATCCCTCACCTTCCCTCTCTTCCGTTCCTTTCCACGCAGCATTATTACATTCCCCAAAACAGACAACAGGCTCAGAATGTCTTACGCTGTGCCGTATGCTAATACTTCTCCAGAAAGCCCTCATCCGTACTTTCTCTAGGCAGGCACATCACGCACCACGGGGTGGGAAGGTGAGAGGAGACACGTCCTGAGCACGGTAGTGAGCTATCACCGGCAAGCACGCTGCAAACGTGTTCCACGCCTCAAAACAGATCCCAGCCCGAAGTTCACAGGAGAATGACCAGCCCTGCCTGCTGGCTGTGACCGGTTCTGTCCCCGTTCAGGTGCTCATGGCATTTTCGATGAGCATTGCACATTACACTGATGCTTGCTGCCTTCCACATCTTCTTTTTGAAATGTGTCTAGATTTTTAATGGGATTTTAAGGAATCTTGTATGATAGTAGCCAAGGGCACGCTTTCTTATTTTTTAATTTTTTTAAATGTTTTTATTCTGAGAGAGAGAGAGAGAGAACGTGAGCAGGGGAGGGGCAGAGAGAGGGAGACACAGAATCAGAAGCAGGCTCCAGGCTCTGAGCTGTCAGCACAGAGCCCGACGCGGGGCTCAAACCCATGAACCATGAGCTCATGACCTGAGCTGAAGTCAGATGCTTAACCGACTGAGCCACCCAGGCGCCTCTCTCTTTTTTTTTTTTTTCTTTTAAAGTCAGAACCTGGATTTGAATCCTGGTTCTGATGCCCAACTGCTGAACGAACTTGAATG
>NW_027529424.1:7394656-7416886 GCF_008692635.1 Crocuta crocuta | reverse complement strand
GTTTCTCTACATCTCAGTTTCCTTCTCTGTAAAAAGAGAGTAAGAACACTGCTTTAGGTAGTTGTGAAATTTAATGAATGAAATCAAATACCATTTTGTTCATGGTAAGAGCTTAGTATCTATCATGGCTTTTTCTTTTTAAGCTTAATCCATGAATATGTATTATCTTGCTCTTTCAATAATTTTTTAGTGTTCTACAAATTCTGGATTTTCTATGAGCCTCAGATTATGGGTTTCAATATCCCATCAAAAGAATGATCTTTTTTTAAAATTTTTAGTGTTATTTATTTTTGAGAGACAGAGTGTGAGTGGGAGAGGGGCAGAGGGAGAGGGAGACACTGAATCTGAAGCAGGCTCCAGGCTCTGAGCTGTCGGCACAAAGCCTGACGCGGGGCTTGAACCCACGAACCGCGAGATCATGACCTGAGCGAAAGTTGGACGCTTAACTGACTGAGCTGCCCGGGCGCCCCAAGAATGATCTTGATATCACAGTCAAGACTTGAAAAGTTGCACAAGGCAGTAACTAGGCAATTTTATTAACTAATGATTTGATTATTAGACATAGAAGATCCCCAGGGCAGAGGCTTCCTCTCAGTGCTCTTTTCCTCCAGAGTGGACAGTGGAGCTCACTTTTAATCATGTCTGTATGGTGAACAGAGGCAGAGAATAGAGGGAGACATATGTCACTGTCTCAGGCCCAAGTGCACCCATTAGCAGGACCGTGTGACCAATATCAACATGCCGTGAGTCAAAATGCAATTGATTTGGCGTTGGCACTTTCTACTTATGTAAACAGCCTCCGGGATCTAAACAGAACAGCAAATCACGGAGAACACACCACAGTAGCTTCGCTTCCGTAAACTGTCCATGGCTGCCTCCGTTTTCGAACAATCTCAGGCTTTAGTGCAGTAAATGTATCAGATGAGGAAACCCAACTTACACGTCAAATGAGGAGAGATTTCTCTGAGCCTGGGAAATGGGATACAGCTGTAGGGACGCCCTAATGTAGGGAGCACTCTCTCGTAGAGGAGATACCGACCGCTGCAGCCCTTCTCTATGGGTTGAGGAGTAGGCTCAGTACACAAATCTTTGTGTTCGTTGGCCATCGCACGCAACCTCGGGGCTCAAGCTGTTGAGTAAAATTTTCTGTGAAATGTTCTATCATTTCTGCACCGTCCAATATGGCAGCCACGGCCACATGGCCTATTGACACTTAAATGTGGCTACTAAGGAACTGAACATTGAACTATTTCATTTTAACTAATTGAAATGTAAATAACCACAGGCACCTAGCAGCTGTGTAGTGAACCTTCATTGTGTAGTGAAGTTCTAGAACATCCACAGATGTGGATATTCCTTGCCACTGCCTTGTAGCTCCAATCTTCCACATGCGTAAGGACGCTGTGTGAGGAACACTAATGTCGCAGCCACACTTTGTAGCCACCTGCTGTCCTCAGCCCTTTCATTTCAAGCAAAGATATCATATGAGATCGATCTACTCTGTAGCTCTAACATTCTATGCTTGAGATTTGAAAGGTTATATGTAAGTTCCATTGAAGAGGTAGTGACACGTGAAATCTATCCAGTGCCTGGTACGATGTCAAGCCCATCAGTGAAGGGGTGTGTGTGCTGTGTCATATGGAACCCCACTGGAAACTCCTTATTGTCAACACTTCAAAGTGTGGGTATGCTTTCAAATGACAAAGAATAGGCTGAAAGTAAAAAAAGAAATCAAATTAGGATACAAACATAGACACCGAAGTTACCCTTTTCAGATTGTTTACCTCTTGCAAAAGCAAATTTTATTTAATTTTTATTTAATGTTTATTTATTTTTGAGAGACAGACAGAGAGAGAGAGCAAGCATGAATAGCGGAAGGGCAGAAAGAGACGGAGACACAGAATCTGAAGCAGGCTCCAGGCTCCGAGCCGTCAGCACAGAGCCCGCCGTGGGGCTGGAACTCACAAACCGGAGATCATGACCTGAGCCGAAGTCAGATGCTTACCCAACTGAGCCAACAATGCAAATTTTATAAAGAACAGCAGAAAGACATTTCCCCAGCAGCCTGTGGCCGGGGTGGGCTGGGGTTGGATAAAAGGGTTGGATTAAACAACGTACGAGCATTTATATTGCTTATTGTCAATCAAATGGAAAAAGGCAAGTGGAAGAAAGAGTTTGTTTGCAACTTGCTAACAATTTTTCAGTAAATCCATACGTTACGTACCCAGGACTCTGCACCTACGTACAGAATATCACTTGTCAGTAGTTTGTATTAGACTTCAGTGAAAACTTTGTACCGCATTGATTTCCCCATTAGTATGAACACAAGGTGTACTTTTTCAGAGACATGCACTCAGTCTATCGACATCTGAACTGCTTCTGGGACGTCAGTGGCATCTAGGAGCCGATACAAACCATTTCAATGTCTGCCTCATCTCTTTTATGGCTGGTTCTTTCTTCGAACATTTTCACCATACAAATTCTCGTCACTGAACTTTGTCTCAAATCCCTAAAAAAACAATAGAGAACGTCCGCTTATTGATTACAAAATACCAGGCCAATGGAAGGGCTTCAAATTACCAGACCACCAAAACGGAGCTGCCCTGTGTTTCAGTTGGTAGTCACAGACAATACGGCAATTTAACGCAGCAGAAAGCCTGACCGCATTCGAAAGGTAGACAGCATTTCTGCCCTAAGAGGTTATTCACCTCTTTTTTCCAGCCACCGGTCAATGTCGATGTCAGCTGCCTACGTTTTCCCTGAAGGCGTATCAAACTTTGTGTATATAGATTCATCTGAAGGACGTCTAGATAAAAACACACGGCGTCATTGTTATGTACACCTCACAACACTTCATGCATATATATCTGCGTACAAGTTTTGCAGTTACGCAGTTCACACAAAAGTCACACCGCATGGCTGCCATTTTTAATTCATGCCAGGCACTTGGGAAACGAGTGTTTGCAGGCTCTTACGTGGTAAGCGTGTGGCTTTAGTGCTCCAAGATCAGAAGAAAACAAAAGGTCTGGAGCGAGAGTAAAGAAGGGTCCAGGTGAGCTGTCCCCACCCCCCCACCCAGTCCCTGCTCTGATGCGATGACGGCCCACATCACTAAAACAAGCAAACTTCAACACGGCCCGTCGCTGGTCGTCGCTGGCGTGGTACGAGTTTCTTTTTCCCCAGCAAGAAAAGCCGGCCTTTTGTATTCAGTGAGTAATGTCAGAAGCTGGGCAAGCGGTGTGTGCAAGGACGAGTGGAAATAGTGCACCTTATGCGAAGAAGCTACAGAGGTTTCAAAGTGTGCTAGGATTTCAGTAACTTGATTGTTTAGACTCAGGTGAGGACACTAGCTCTTTGAGCCAAAAAAAAAGGAAAGAAAAGAAAAGAAAAAAAAGAAAGAGCGAGTCATCAGGTTGTACCGAAGCGAACTCCCTGATCAGGAATACAAATACGGAGCTAAGATATTAAGGCGCAATGGAAATGCAGCCAAATAGTGAACATGAAAGTAAACATTCCGGACTCCCTCCCCCTGGCACACCTAATCTGCTGGAACACCCACCGGCTCTCCCCAGGGGTAAACGGAGCCCGCTCGCTCGGCAGTCTCTTCAGTCCATCGCAGGCTTTTCAATGGGCTTCTATTAAAAACCCAGTTGAGGTATCTCCTGGGATCGGTGTGGCGTGCAGTAAACCCCCACGGTAAATGGAAAGCCCCACGTGGTCTGGTTTCAAGGTCTTTCCTGAAAGTTGGCCACGTCGATAACCTGGTTTCCATGCTATTTATTGCCTAGGAAGGAGGAAGGGGTGGGCCCGGCCCCTCTGGGATGTGAACTTGTGGTTCCAGGGAGTCTAGGGGATCCGATCCCTTGCTTTCAGGGCTCAGCTGCCCCACGTCTCTCTTAGAACCAAGATGGGAACTGAGCGACAATGGCTCTTTCTTCGGGGTGACACACTAAAGAAAAAAGAAGAAAAGAGAAAAGCCTTCCCTAGTACTTTAGGACATATCTCACCTGTGGCTTCTGCAAATGGTAGTTGTTCTACGGTAACAATGAAATCCTTTTCGTATTCTTTTTAGTAAGTGAAACGTTGTCTCAGCCAGGACCATCCACCGGTGGCAAAAAGCTGGTTAACTTCCGAGGCCCAGGATCACTTCTGCCGTCAAAATTGACTAGTCTGCGGGTTGGGGGAGATTATACGGTCAGGTCAGACTCCGCCCCTCCTCCCCGACATTTGAGCAAAGATCGAACTCAAAATGACGTTTTTAGTGAAAATGAGTGCCTTCTTTTAAAAGATGGCATTAAAGATAACAGCGTAATGATGGTTTTCTTCAACGGCACAAAGGTTTGGTCTCCTTGTAACCAGATTTAGGGCACGCCGCCCTCAATGTACACCGAGGCTTTCATTTTGGCTGCGTTCTGGGCAGCCACCTGCGGCTTCATCGAGTTAATGTGGTGACCAACCTCAGTAGGCAAGACTTATTTAAAGATGGTGACAAAATGTACCTCCTCAGCTTTTAAAAATAAACTCTTGGGGCACGTGGGAGGCTCAGTTGGTTGAATGTCGGACTTTGGCTCTGATCTTGAGGTCCATGAGTTCGAGCCCCGCATCGGGCTCTGTGCTGACAGCTCAGAGCCTGGAGCCTGCTTCGGATTCTGTGTCTCCCTCTCTCTCTGCCCCTCCCTCACTCTCTCTCTCTCTCTCTCTCTCAAGAGCTGGAAGTTTGCAGCTCCCAACAGGACAGAGCAGCTGTGGCCCCCATATCCCTCCCAAGAATTGAAAAGCATATTTTCACCTGGTGGCAGCTCCCAGAAAAAAACAGCGTCTGCATCCATTTCTCCGGGCCTGTCACTCTGTGGAAGGCTCGTCTGAGAACCCCGGGCCTTGGTGCACCCAGAAGACACGTGTCGAGGGGCAACCCGGACCAGAGGTTTGGCCGATGGCTTAAAGCCGTTTCGAGAAAGTCGCACGCTGACGTACAGTGTCGTAACGTACCCTCATCCTCCTGAGCGGAAAATGCTTCCTGCTCTTTCAAAAAAGCCAAAACTTTGGGCCCCGTTCCTGGCGCTTTAAATAAAGTTCCCTGTTCCGGGATTATTTATCATGGTTACTGCTTGCCATCAGTCATGAAAACTTAACAAAGACCTATTGGGTTTATCTATAGGCAGCTAAACAAACATATCTTGCTCTTCTGTTATCTTCTTGTTAACAAAGCGCTATCAGGATGTTCTAAACATCAGCATTTACTGCGCTGGGGCCCTTTATCTGGGATGATATAGAGAGAGCCCATCAATTAGCGCGGGGCTGGTAGATACCTGCCATATACACCGGAGCGCGCCGGTCTGGCCCTCGGTTCGTCTCCGTGGCCGCGGCCAAACTGTCCGGGTGCCTCCGGCCCGGGCCAAGATGTGGCACCGCGGCACAGCAGCGACCGGGGCGGCTGCGCTCAGGACCCTCACCCCCACCCCACCCCCGGGCCGGGGGTCCCACGCAGCAGAATGGGAAAAGCAACAACGCAGAGGAATGCCAGCCTCGGTGCATGTTGGGTTTGCCAAAGCGTTTGGAGAAACGAAAACAAGGACACAAGATTATTATTGCCCGTTTACTTCATACAGTTGGAAATGTTGAGGCGAACGCTCACATTCCAGGGGTGTGTCGGAGAGGAGGGAGCAAGACGCTCACCAGAGAGTCCAGAATCTATAACGTAACTCCTGATCACGCTGCTTCTCATCCAGGCTCTCAACCCCGGGCGCCCAGCACCCCCAAGATAAAGCCACTTGGCTTGACCTTCAAGGCCCTTCACGGACACGAGCCCCTATCCTCGCCACTTCTCCCCTGCTCAGGGCAGACATTTCTCATAGTTCATAGGCCGCTCTGTGCCCCTCCCCCAACCCTGTACCATTGAACTTGCCTGTTCCTTTCTGGAATGCCCTCTGCACCCTGCGAGGCTCCTCGAGCTCCTAAGCATCCTGAGACCCAGATCGAGTGTCGCCAATGTGCTCAGCATCTGGGGCCGCGCCCAGGCATTCTCTCCCCCGGGCTCACACACCAACACGCCCTGAATGTACTGGAGTATTCAGTGCGTCTATACTCATCTGTGTCCTTGTCTGTCTTTCTTTTTTATTTTTAGTGCTGTTTATTTTTGAGACAGACAGACAGACAGACAGAATCCAAAGCAGGCTCCAGGCTCTAAGCTGTCAGCTCGAACCCACGGACCGTGAGATCATGAACTTGGGTACGCCATGATGGATGCGGTTACTGATACTCTATAATAATATTTTTATGGGTTTTGGTGCGAGTGTCTGAGCTTTAGTAACCTGGACGGACTGTTTCCTAGAGCAGGACTCAGCAGTTTGCTTGCCCCGGGACCATTCGGCTGGGTGGTGACGGGTGTCACATGCGGCACCTTGAAACGCAGGAGCCAGACTTGTCAGACCTAAAGCTGACCCTCCAGGAAGACTCCCATGACCACCTCTATTTTCACCCCCACTTGTGGTAAGCCGGCCTGCGGCGCAGAGCACACGTGAGCACCCTCCCCCCGACACCCCAGACATCTGTGGCTCTTCCCCCAGTGCCCCACAAATGCCCGGCTCCAGCACTCCCCCGGACCCAGATCTGACACCAGCTCCTCCCATCCAACACCCGGGGAAGGGGACCATGCTGTGATCCTCTGAGCCTCACGTTGGAGAGGCCAGACCCGCTTCTGCCTCCCCCTGCCCTCCACCCTCTCCCCTCGGCTGGGATTGCCTTTTAAACAGCCAGCCAGACACTGACACACATCCACACTCAGGGTCCCTGCTGGGGCCACGGCCCCTGCCCTACACCCCACGCCCCCCCCCAAACCCTGTCAGCACGTTCTAGAGCCTGTCGGGAAGGCCTTGCAGAAAAGCGAGCTGGTCTGAGGGTTCATTTCCCTGGATGCTGGTTCTGGGAGAGGTTGGTATGTGTGGGAAGGACAGACACCAGGAAAAGCCTGCTGACTTGCAGGGAAAGCCTCCCTCCCCCCTTTCTGCCCAGCACCTCCCCTGCACTAGGGGCCGTGGGTTGGGGCGCCGTGAAGACAGGTGAAGACCCCCCCACCATGGGCTCTTTGGCCTTGAGACAGCTCCCTCGCTGGGCAGGTGACATCCCTCTGCGGTTGAGCAGAGCACCTCCATGCTCTAGGAACAGGACGGGAGTGGGGGGACTTGGGGACCAAATCCACCCTTTCCCCCAGCGCCGCCCACCACATGCGGGACACGGAACCAGGAATCTGGCCACCAGCAGGCCCTCTTCAAGGCCCAAATGGGACCCCTGCGATCCTGGCAGGTGGCTTCTCCGAAGCCCTCCACAGCCAATCCCCCGGCCGTGGGGGAAGGCAGAGCCCAGGCTGGAGAGGAGGAAGGGGTGTCGCCCAGGGAGGACCCTGGGAGCCTGGAGGAGAAGGTGACTGCACATCAAAGTAGGAAGAGAAGGAGCCTCCGTTAACCAAGACTCGGGGCCTGGGAAGCCCGCCCCGTCTACACTCGAGATGTTGCTCCTGCTTATCTTCGAGATCCCAGAGGTGGCATCAGAGAAGACCCTGAGGGCCGGGGTGGGGGACGGGGAGTGAAGACACCTCTGACCCCAGCGCCGGCCGGCGAGTGCGGTGTGGGCCCGCACTTGACTGTCCCTGGGGGACCCGCCCTTTCAGCAAGGTCCCCACCTACACAGGGCAGGACAATGACACCCCTGGTACAAGTGCAAACTAGTTTCTGTGTTGGGGGAAAAAAAAGAATAAAAGTTTAATAAACGTGTGCTGTGTTGTGAATGACTTTGTGACGACCTCTGCTGCAAATGGCCTATGCATGCGGAATAATGGTCTCCTTGCAGAGGGAAATAGCTTAGTGCAATCGTCGTTGCCGCGGTAACCATCAGAGTCCCCATCTAGCAAGAGAGAAATGAGTTATGAAAAGGCTTGAGTGAAGAAGGGATTAACACATGATCCCAGGGACAGTATGTCAATCAAAATCAACTGAGAAATTACACTGCTCTATTTGAGAATTTCTCCGGAACCCGAACGGTAGTGGAGTCGGGTGCGTATTTCTCTCTCTCTCTCTCTCTCTTTTTTTTAATTTGAGAAAGATGAGGGGAAAGTAGCATCGTGATTAGTCTTCATGACTATCATTGCGAATTACACCGAAGGAAGGCAAAGACTCACCAAAAGAGGTTTGTTTAAGAAGACAGCCTCCCCACCAAGCCTTACCGCACAGTCCCCGCACCAAGCTCTTGTGTCCCCCAATCCTGGTCCCCCCTCCCCGCCCACGCTGTCCCTCCTGCCTGGCGCACAGACCCCCACTCCGCAGGCTCACATGCACCCGAGAGGCCTGGGGCCTGGCGCTCGGGCCTGGGACGCACCCCCAGCCGGGCACTAGGAGTGGGGAGCTGGGGGCGCCCTGCGGGTTGGGGGTGTGTATGGGGGGAGGGGAGACAGTGGGGATCTGGGTCCCAGCTCTGTCTGGACCCTGAACAGCAGCCTTGGAAGCAACCTCTGGCCTCCCCCCGATTTTCGACTNCGGGTGCGCCCCCCGCCCCACCCGCGGGCCTCCCGCGCGGACTAGGGCAGCGACCCCCGCGCGCAGACCCCGCGCACCTGCGGGCGCACCACCCGCGCCGCACCTGAGCGCCTGAAGCCGGGTCAGAAAGCGGGGACGGGGCGGGGAGGAGAGACACCCTTAAATCCCACGCAGCTGTCTTCGTTCGGCTAATCGATTTCTGACACCGCGCGAGGTCCCCGATCTCCGCCCAAAGGTGGCTTCTGCGGGGGCTTCCGCTCTGGCGCTCCGAGTCAGGAATTTTGAGAGCAACCTCCATCCACTCCCCTTCCTCCCCCCCTCCAAAAAAACGACGCTCTCGTTTGGAAACACTTAAGAGACACAAGACAGCGAGGAGACAGCGCCGCAGGAACCTGGGAAAGCTGGGCTTCCCCGGGGGTGACCCCAGGATCGTCGCCACAGCTCCTGGCCACCGAACTCTGGGCTTTAGGGGAACCCCTCAGAGCTCACGCGAGGGTGTTTTTGTTTTTGTTTTTTGGCTGAGACTTCTGGAAGTCCGTCTGGCCAGCGCCTGTGGGCCAAGCTGGGGGCGGTCCCAGGGTCCCCCAAGGCGCACTGGAGCTGGAGAGCCGGTCACCTCAGGCACCCACCACTCCCGGTTAACCGCCCTGGGCCCACTGCCTGCTCTTTTTCCCAGCAAGAGGGGGCCTTGGCCATCATCTCGTCCGACCCCCTCAATTATCAACTGAGGCCTGGGCTAAAAATAATTACCAAAGGCACCCATTGACAGGGCCAGACCAACTTCTCAACTTTGCTTTAGAAAATTGGGCTCATTAAAAAAGAAAGAGAGAGAGAGGAAGGAAGGAAGGAGGAAGGAAGGANCTTTGCTTTTGAAAACTGGGCTCATTAGAAAAGAAAGAGAGAGAGAGGAAGGAAGGAAGGAGGAAAGAAGGAAGGAAGGAAAGAAGGAAGAGAGAGAAAGAGAGAGAGAGAAAGAAAAGAAAGAGAGAGAGAGAGAAAGAAAGAAAGAAAGAAAGAAAGAGAGAAAGAAAGAAAGAAAGAAAGAAAGAAAGAAAGAAAGAAAAGTTTCAAGGAACTTTTCTCAAACCATGGGCCTTACTTTGCCCTGGGAGGGCGAGGAGGTGTGGGGACGTGGGCTCAGGGCACCTGTGTCTAGGTCCCTCTCCACGCACGGCCCGCCCAGCCAGCCAGCCAGCCATCTACCCGCCCACCCACTCATCCATCGGTCCATCCAGCCGCCCACCCTCCCTCCACCCGCCTTACTCCCCTGCGGGTCCCACACAAGTTTCGAGTCCCGAGCGCCCTGCACGGTTAACTAAACCGCCCTGACCCCGGCGCTATTTGATATTTGCCTCCTTGACACTCATTTAGGAGCGCGCAGCGGTAACGCAGACATTGGACAAGTCCAGCCTGAAACCGAAGCCCTGTGGAAGGGGGGAGATGGGGAGAACCTGATAGCTGGAAACTCGTTTTCTCCAAAGGCTTTCGGGACATTTTAGCCCGGCTCCAGGCCCTCGGAGCGCCAGGGCGCCGCCAGTGCGGGTGTAAACGTTAAATGTTAGCTATTTGTTCCAATGATTGGCATGAAAATCGACTCTTTCTCGTCTTCTTTTTTTCCTCCTTCTCCCTCTTTCCTTTCCTTTCTCTCTCTACTCCTCTGGATTCCCACAAATACTAATTCAACGAGTGGCTCCTCTAATCCGCCTTCCCATCCACCCTGCCGCCACCCAGGTCAGAAAACTTAATTGGAGAAAACTAACATGACAATAACAACCTGGACGAGGTGGGGGGAGGGGGGAAGGGGGACTTTTCTGGGTTTGCTCCATTCCTGCAGGAGGTGATGCTGTTGGCCAAGACCAACTCCCGTGTCTCCTCTTTGCCATCAACTCTGGTAGCTCTCTCCACTTTTGGTTCCTCCCTCATTATCATTTTCTTTCCCTTCTTTTCTTGCGGGGGCGGGCTTTTATGTCTTATAAAGAGCAATGGAGAGAATGGAAATGCCTGTAACATATTAGAAATTCGGGAGTTCTGTGCTCCGTATTAAGGAGAGACAACCAGATGGGCAGATAAGAGAGTCGCCGGGCTTCACAAGTTCTAGTTTCTGCTTGAGGGGAGCCACCCCACTAAGCGCCTTCCTGGGAGCCTGGGGTTACCCAGAGGGGAGGAAGGGCCACGCAGCTGAGGCTTGCAGCTACCCAGTCTCCCTCAGACTCAGCCATGTTCCAGATCTCAGCACCCCCCTCCCCAACCCCACTCCTGAATTCTCTCCATCGTCTCCGCCTCCAAGAGGCTAGTCCCACTTCTCCCCACCCCCACCCACCATAATTCTCCATCTCTCTCTTAATCGGTCTGTCTCTACCTATGCCTTCTTCTAACGTAACCTTTTCAAACTCTGATTAGTGAAGCTTCATTCTCCTCACTCACGCTTTTCCCCAAACCCCCATTCTGCCTTTCTCCCTCCTTCTTAAAAGATTTTGGAGCCGAGAAGATAAGATACGCAATCCTCTATCGGGAATCCTGTAATATTAAAGATCAAATGTGGCATCAATGGAAGACCAAATGCAGAGAGAGACAAAAGGGGGGGGGGGCTGGGAGATGTTCATCAGCTAATTACAGCTGCAAATATTATGCAAATTTATCTTGGCACAGAAATGGAGAACGCGAGTTTAAGTGTGGAGATAATGCCGGAAAATTGAATGTTCATCTGGGCATGGGAAATGGCCCAGTAGGCTCCGTTGGTCTGTTTCATCTAGGGAAGCACCGTTTTTTATACCCCTATCAGATCATCCACACTTCACTGGTTGGGACTGAGAAATTAATATTACTTATAATTGATACTTGAAATTCTTGGAGTGATGTGTCCTAAAGAGAGGGAAGAGAGAAAGAGAGGAAAAGGGAGAGGGGGCAGGGGTGAAGAGGAGGAGAGGGAGAGGAAGAGAGAGGCTGAAGAGGGAAGTCATGCGATATTTAATACAAAATTGGAACCAGACACCTGAAATCCGCTGTAGTAAGGCCAAAGCAAACCGAAAGATAAAGGGAGAGTATCCCGGAAAATCAGGTCTCTCTCCGTCTCCACTACCACCTAAAACCTGAAGCATCTTCATCACCAAGACGCAAGCTTTGAAAATCTGTCCTTATTGTTGCCAACTTTGCATAAGAGTGTGGGACCGGGTCAGGAACTGACCCTTGAACCCAGATCGCTGGGAACCTAGAGTAATCTCAGGAGAGGAAGGCTGTCGGGTGGGAAGGGGTGACTGAACCTCACCCTTGCTTCGCTCCCAAGTGCACCCCACTCCCTTTATCTCTACCACCTGTGTTCAACATTCTTCAGCCCGCTCTAGAACTGCCTGGGAAAGAACATTCCCAGGAAACAAAGCTTGTCGTCACACTTCAGAAGTAAATGTTCTGAAGTGTGGGGAGGAAGGGAAACAATATGACTATGGTGAAATGAAAAGAATTCTCAAAAATATATATATCAAACCCTGACCCCCCGCTCCCCCCCAGCCCGGGCACCCTTCTCCCAGTACAGAATCTACCTCGACCTAGAGAAACGTAGAGAATTTCAGATGAGCGTTATTCGGGCACAAGCCATCCAATTACCAAGAAATTATGATCTGACGTCAGGAGGAACAATTGGAGAGCCAATATGTATGAATCTCCTCTCACTGGTTTGCATATTTGCAACGATTGTTTAATCCAAGCAACCAGAAAGTAATCAACAGGCACAAAAACCTTAAAGAGCAAATTACCAGTGACTCCTGCCCCTTCTACTTCCTGAAGCCGGGAGGTTGCTCCGTTAGCTGCAGGGAGGGGACTCCCAGTATAGCCCTGGATTCTGAAATCCATCCTGAAAGAGGCAGAGAGTAAAGCCTGTTGCGTTTAGATGGCTTTTGTTCCTTTGGCGTTAGGGCAAAATACAAAAGAAACAAAAATGCCAATTATCGTAACTAATTAACCATTAAATGAGATGTGTGTCCTCTTCTTTCCAACTCTAAAATGGAGGGAAGATGATGAGGGTAGTAGGTGGGGGGGGGTCTGGGAGAACAGGGAATTCCACCCAAATTCCACCCACCACCGTGCTCTGGGGGGGAAAAAAACCCTGTGCACATCCTGCATGTGTTAACAGACAAAGACAGAAGAGCTGAATATATAAATAAATATATATGTACTTTTAAAAAGAGAGCAGCAAATAAGAGAAACCTGAAATTGATTATTTTTTTTTGTTTACTTGGAATGAGGCTGGAGTGGGGAGCCGGTTGGGGGGGAGCTGTGTTGAGGGCAGGAGATGGCGAGGAGGGAGGAAATCTCAGAAAAATTAACATTATTGGTATCTTTCTATATAAAGATGCAAATGGCATTTTATCTTAACTTGGCTCTGCGCTTTAGTCAGTGTTTATGATTAATTATCTCCTTTTTCATAAAAATAAACCATGTTAAAAATTAGGATCTGGGTGCTGGGGAGAAAGTAAGGGCTGGTTTCAGGTCGATCTTGTTAATTTCAGCCTGAAATTGACACACTAATTAAAGAGCCGCGTGGTAAGGCACGGAGCAGGCANTACCTTATATTTTCCCAATTAAAAACTGCAAAAAGCAGTTTCATTGCCCCGGGATAAAAAATAAGGGCCCCCTTTTCACAACGCTGGCCATCACTTTCTACCATCAGATTCATTGTGATGTATTAGATGCAATAAATTATCCCATGTAACAAAACATTGGGAGCTGAAAGGCAGATAATCTGGAAAGCAGAGATAAGGATTCATTATTCCAAATCATTATGAATCCAACGTTGCCTCTGACTTCTTTCTTAATCAGCTCCTCTGATCCTGGATATGTGAGCAGTACAGATAAGGAAAGAGTCGTTTATAATTCTCCACCTCGTCTAATATTTTAAAATAAAGTCAGAGGCAAGAAAACGCCATAAAACACTGGTGAGCAGGCAAGCGCCGAATGAAAAATCACTTCCATGTTATTATATCCACAGTAAGATTTAATTAAAATTCTCCACGTCCACGTGCTTTATTTTCAGATAGGATTTTTTCCCATCACGTAATAATTGATAGGAATTTGCAAACGGGGCTATTTATTTAGGGCGCCTGGGTGGAATAGGTCTGATTTTTTTTTTTAATTTCCAGTCACTGCTTTGTNTTCGTGGTCATGGAAACATAGGCAAAGTCACAGACCTAAAAGTTGAGTTTAATAAAAATGTTCTGGTAGAAAAAAAAAGGGGGGGAAAGAAAAATGAAAGAAGTGGTTTTCCTCTCCGCAGACCCCTTTACACCCTCCCAATTTCCCCCCCACCCTACACATTTAGAAAAGAACAAATCTCAACGAGTGGAATTGAAAGATTAGAACTTTTAAACCCAGGTTAATACTGAGCGTGTCTTCATCTGGTAGAGAGCACGTGAGAAAGAACTACACCAATCTGAGGGTGGATCCAGGAAGGTAGATAAATTGACAAGGGGGTGATGCTGGAGACAGAGAGGCAGAAAGAAAAATATTACCTGTGTTTTAGGGAAAAGAAATGGGATGTTGGAAACCTGGAGGAATAGATGGCCGGTTCCCTAGCCCTGCTTAGAACAATCTAAGTGGCCACACATTCTTAGAAAGATTGGAGATTCTGCCGGCGATTTACTTCTTCCTACATGGTCTCCTTTTTTCTTTATCCAACAAGTGAACTTCCTATCTACTCGGCCATCGAAGAGATCCGGGACCGAGTGTTCCTATTATCATTAGTCATTTACCGATCGGTCTTCTACCTCCACTTGCCCAGTGACTTCCTTTCATATTTAAAATCCAATCAAACGCCTTAGGTTGTAGGGATGTGGCCCAACACACCGCGGGATTTAAAGCAGTTGATGCTGGTGCCAATTAGGATGTCGTGACTGCCTCCAGGAAGACTCCCAAACTGAGCTCTCTTTTTCCCGGGCCCAGGAGTCTTCTCTACTTGGTTTGGCCTTGGAATCCTAGCCCAGGGAAGGATGTTCGCTTGCCCAGGGTTAAGGGGTTAAAAGGCCGGGTGGTAGGTGGTCCGGGAGGGGAAAAGGAGTCAGGGAAGCCAAGAGGCAGGGTGTGCGGGTGAGGGGGGAAGAGCCCCCCGGTGTGACCCCGTGAGCTGGGTCTCTTGCATTCTGGCCTCGATGCTCCAGGTGCGTGCCAAAGGACTCCTCAAGGAACCGGTCACTTGAGAGTCCTGCGACCTCAGGAGCGGAGCCACCCTGTGCCCTTGTTAGAACAGGACAGGCTCCCGAGCCCCTGAGTCCCGCTGCGCCTACCGGATGAACACAGACAGCGCCCCTGAATAACGTTGTTGTTGTTGTTTTTTTAAAAAAAAAACTCTCTCTCACAGGTATATACACACGCACAGAGACCTGAACCACGAATCAGCAAGCCAGACTGGTAGCTTTTAAAAATTCAGAAAGCGACTTGTAGCTTCATTAAAGCAACATCTTTACAGTGTGCAGGGGCCGGTGTCCAGGAATCAGGAATAAATCTTCAGCGCCTGAGACGGAGCGACCAGCGTCTCTCCCTCGCTGTTCACTTCTCAGNTTTCTTCCCCCAGTCCTCCCCGCCCCCACGCCCCACCAGCCAGCCCTGCCCGAATAATCCGCTCCTGCGCCCCTAATCAGCAGTGGTTTCCGCCCCGAAGCCCAGCTGGGCATCTCTCTGGATCTTGCCCTTGCTTGACCATGAAACTGAAAAATCAGTTCTGTTTTGATTAAGTCCTTTTACGCCCGAGTGTCTTTGGCAGTCGAATTCCCTTAGAGGAAGCCTGCGTTTGCTAACGGTAGTATTGGGGTGCTATCGGGGCCGCGGAGCCTGCGATCGGGTTTCTCAGTCCGCGACCAAAGCGTCACCCTAGACCCGGAGTCGAGNAAAGGAGAGGCCCCGCTGCCCCCACCCTGGGCTGGGACCCCGACCCTCCCGAGGGCGCGCAGCGGAGGGCGCGGGCCGCTGGGCGGCGTGTCGCGGTCGAGGGGCCCCTAACGGGGCGCCCCCCGGCCTGGGAGTCGTTCTGACCTCCCCTGCGCACCCCGCGCTCCAACCTGACGCCCACGGCGCACCCCTCGACCATCCCCACGACCCTCCTCGGGTCGCGGCCCACGTCTGCACCCCTCATTCTGCCCTTGCTGGGCACCGGCCTCGTCCTCCCCGCCCCCCACCAACACCCCCAAGGGACGGCCACCCCTAAACCCTTGGCAGCATGAAGCCGGGGCAACTCCTTACCGCCGAACTGGGTCCAGCGCAAGAAAGTTCTTAACTTCCTGGCCCGGCAATGGATACATTTTGTTTCATTTCTTCTCTAAGATCTATTTGTTTTTAAAGTCAGTCTCCATATTCTTGTCGTATAAATATTGTGACGGGAAAACGCTACCTGTCAAAACAAATGGACTCTGACCTCTCTACCCCAGCGTTTGCACAGTCTCATCTTACTCTTGCAGAATTTTATTTATGACAGGTTTCCTCCTCTGTGGATTATTTTTTGATCTCCCACCAGCAGAAGCGAGACGGTTCAGGAGAGGGGGCTTTGAAGGAGAGGGCTGGCGTTTGCTGGGTCTGGTGCGTAGACTCATCGGGTAATTCTCCTTCAGACCTTGTCTGCCCAGCGCTTCCTTATCCCACTCTCCTACGTGGCAAACTTCCCTCTTTTCTTCTTGAAAAGAGTTGGGGCCCCTAGAGAATCTCCTTCCCAGAGGTCTGCGTGGTGCGTGCACAGATGTGTCTACCTCCAAATATTTTTATGCCCACCATGAGGAGGGACAAAGGGTACCAGCGAGCCCAGAGCCTACTCGCCACCCATTCTGCTTTCCTAAACTTTTACTGGCCAGCTGGACCCAAGACAGATGAAGGCAGAGCACTGGCATCTTTGAGGCATCCACCTCAACAGGAGGAAGAGACAGACGGGGGACGGACAGCGCAGAGGGGCAGAGGCCCTGCTAGCCGTGGCTCCGGGCCGCTCCTCTAGATGCTCCCACTGGGTCCCCACTTGCTCCAGAAATGGGAGGCAGAGACTCCGCAAAAGCTTTTCCTGTCTACGGTAGGTAATGACCCAGTCAACACTACTGATGACATTTGCAGTGTGGACTCCAGTTCTGCCAGAGACAGTGGGCTGTGAGGCGCCAGGGGCTGGTCACATTTCAGGCAGTCTCCCCCCCCTCCCCACCCCCCACCTCTGCCGGTTTCACACACCCCTGATATGCGGTTTGTGTGTTTGCAAAAGGGGGGTGAAATCCATTCCTCGCTCCGTCTTCTTTCCTCCCTCCCTCCCTCCCTTTTCCCCCTTCGCAACCCGGAAGAGCTCCGCTGCCTACAGTGAGCAGAAGAAGGCGGAGGGAGGGGGTTCCTAGGAAGGATGCACATCACCCAGGTTTTAGTGCCTGCTGGAAGGCTGCGTGAGATGCCGTGAGCTGCCGGGGAGGTTAGGACCGACCGCAGCGGCGACAACAGTGGCCAAGTCTGCCTGTCATTTCTGCCTTCGGATCTCTGGCAAGTCAGGAAAAAATATAGAACAGAGCTGGCCCGCGGGAGCAAAACACCCAGGTCGGTGAATATCGTTACCCTCTCTCTAACTCCGCACCCGCTTCCCCTGTTCCACGTGGAGAGCATTAAGAGGAGGTCTCGACTCCAAANCTTTGGCTTTCTGCAATGACCTTGGGCGAGCCTGGTGTGTGTGTGTGTGTGTGTGTGTGTGTATGTGTGTACGCCCTTGTATGGAGGAAAAAGCTGGTAGAGCTAAGCATGAGGAGAAAAACTAACCAGAAGCATAAGAGACAGTGGGAATGCTCGAGAAGGGCTGGACGCACATTTTCCACTTCAGAGAGGGCAGAGGATTGGGGGAAAGAACTCACTAGAAGAAGCTGAGCTGCTTCTCCCAAAGGTGGCTGAGGGTTCCGAGTGTCAATTGCATGCTTATTTCTCTTTGCTTACAAGTGTTTGCTTAGGCTCATTGTCTCTGCATGTAATTAAAGAAACAGCTGTGCACTGTGAGATAAAAGTTGGAGTCCAGATGTGTGGGCATCTGGCATCCCTGGAGAGCTGGTGGCCTGGAGGCACCTTCGTTTCCAGGAGCACCCTGACAAAACCACAGCCTAGAAGAGAGGGCGCCCAGGGTCGTGGGGAGCAGGACGGGCAGAGGGGCGAGAACTCTATACTTTCTCTTGGGACACTGGACCCACAGACCTCCAAACAGTCACTCAGTCAGAGGAGGTTCCCAACAAAGACAAGCATCGGTTAAAATGCATGGGAAGTTGAGTGGATCTGGGTAAGAGAGTTGCTCTGAGATGTCTTTTCTTCCTCTCAAATATCGCAGGGTGCCCTGGGACACAGACCCGGTGATTCCGTCTAGGGCAGGGGATGGAGCCGAGTCTAACCCCCAGGTTCTTCCCTGGGTTTGGTTCCTGTGTTTCTTGGCTGTCTTCTCCCCTGGGGCCCGCATTCACTAGGACACCGGGGTTATGGGTAGAAAGGAGCTTGTGAACTTTGAGGAGGCAAATAATAAAGTAGCTTTTTGCAGCCCTCCATCCCTTAGCGATTGTGGCGGAGAAGGTGTGTGTGTTGGGGGGCTGGGGAGGCGGCAAGGCAGTCCTGTGTCGGTTTCGGGGAAGGGAGTCCTAATCAGGCCAGTCATCGTCATCGTCGAGTCAACCCAAGTGTCCGGATATGCACCTTGCTTGCAGGGCCCAAATGGCCGATTGTGGGCAGGAGGCTCACCATCAAACCTTTTGAACGTTTGTGTGATTCTAAGGAAAAGAATAGTTTGCTGCCGGTTAGAACAGGGGAGGGGCATGGTGTCCAGATCGGCCTGACCAGCACCCAGGTGGGGGTCAGGTCCCCTGGGCTCCCAGTATTGATTCCCTTGTGGGATCCAGCCAGAGGGCCAGCTTTCAGCTTCCAGACAGCCGCCCTGCCGGGCGAAGCTTCCTGGCTTGAGAAACAAGCTGGGTTCCGAGGACACGGGTGAGTGGACGCTGGTGCACGGTCCCCACGGGCTCACCCCCCATTCTACGCAAGCTGTCTCTGCCAGCCCGGCGGAGACCCCGGCACGGGGTTAGTCTGTCCAGCCAAAAGCCCAGAGACAGAGGAAGCCACATTTTCCTTTATTGATATTTCCACTCTGCTTTTTCTTTCTTTTCTTTGCTTTTCTTTTTTTTTTTTTGCAGCTGATATATGAGGTGGGGGTAAGTCGGGGGTGCAGTGAGTGGATGGGAGTGGGCGCCCCCGGGCACTCATTGGTGGAGCCTCCACGTTGGGCCGCCCAGCAGCTCAGGGCCACACAGAGAGAGCCTACGGAAGGGCAGGTGGAGGTTGGTGGCTGAGAGCCCTTCTTTGGGTACTTAAGGTGATTTGTATCTGGGAACCCTGGAAGGCGCCAGGGAATTAGGGATCCTGATAAGGTGTGCGGGGCAGAATCCCAAAGCCCCGTGCTCTCGGGCGCCCGGCTATTCCGATCATTTCTGGGCTGCCCTGCCGTGTTGTTTCCTCCGCTTCTGAGCCTTTTCACACATACATGTGCATTCGTTTTGCGGTCTGTCTTTGTGTGTGGACCCAATATTTCTGATCACCGTTTTCTTAATGGTTGGGGTAAGCGGAGGCAGCGATCGCAGGGATCCGGCCAAGGAAGCCCTGGAACCCGAGTCCGAACTCACTTTGCTTGTTGCTGTCGCTGGGCAGCGGGGACTAGAGGAGGTGGCGGGGTGCGGCCGCTGAAGGGAGAGAAAGAGACGCGTCGCCCAAGGCGCCAGCGCGGAGGTCTCCCTGGGTGTCCGACGCTGTGGGTCTGCAGGCTCACGTGTGTGGTGGCTATTTTGTTTTATATAACAACTTGCTTGAGGTCCACGAAGTGGCAGGCGGCGGAGAGCCAAGCGCAGCGAGGCAGAGGCCTGGTGGGGAGAGGCAGGCGGGCGGGCGCAGTCCCGGAGGGAAGGGACGCCGTCTGCAAACAGCTCGGAGCCCCACGCATTCAGATTATACCGTGGGGGCTCCAGCGTGTCCAAAGGAACATATGAACCATTCGTGCTTTGGGAAGCTGACGGCTCCTGTCTCCTGATCTGAATGAAACGATCTTTCCCCGTGTTCCCTCTCCCTGTGAGGAACTTCCCCTTCCCTCCTTCCCTCGAAGCCCACTGTAGATGATCCGGGAAGGAGCACACCCGGGGTTCCTGGCTAATCCAGAGAAGTGAAAAAACACAAGAGCTCCAAGATTAAGCCTCCAAATTGTAGCGGCCTGAGAGTCGCCAGGGTGAGCGCCTGGGGCTCCGCGCTGGGGTCGGCCAGGGGCCACAAGACAGGAGGGCGGCGTGCTAAGGGGAATGGAGCAGGTGGTCCAAGTGCACCCCTTTTCGTCCGAAAAATGCTGGGGCCTGGACTTCACACGGGTGACTCCCGCGCTGGTGACTACTTCCTGGCTCCTGGGCCGGTCCCTTCCCGGGAGTCCCGGAAGCTTCAGCACACTGGTCTGAGGACCCCCTGGAAGGAGAGCTTGAGTCCAGATGCATCGAACTTCCACCCAAGGGCCGGTGGTAGTGCTGGGAGCCCAATGAACAGCCGGTGGCCGGGGAGGGGCCGCGGGGCCGCTGGAGCCCCTCAATCCCCTCTTCCCCTCTAGGGTCGCCCACCTGGCCCCCAGACCGCCAGGGCCAGGAAACAGGGGCAGCTGGGAGGCTCGCCCTTCCCCGGCGTGACTCGATATTCCTTTCCAAGCGTTCTCCAGGGGAATCTTTGACTCCTACCCAACCCCGGAGCCTCCCCCAAAGCCACCCGCCAGCCTGTGCACTCTTACACTCGAAACAGAAATCCCCTGGCCTCTCCCTCCCTCCTCCCTCTTTCCGCTACACCCCTACCTACCTAATTTTTTTTTTTAATCTCAATACCATTGGGGTTTTTCTCACCCAGGAGAAGAGGGTAGTGGCAGAGGTAGGGCAAGGATCCCCCGAAGCTGGAGGGCCCAACCTGGCGATGGGGAGTGGGGCAGGAGGGGGTAATCTCTGCGCGCATCTCGTTTCTCTTTGACTCTCCCCATCTCTAGCTGCTCCTCCTGGCCTGGGCGGGTTTCCTTCCGAGTTTTAAACAGTGATAGATGAATAAGCAAAAAAAAANGGGCCTGGGGCGGGTGGGCGTGGGAACCGGGAGGCGAGCTGCGCGTCCGGAGCTCTTCTCGCCTGAGTTCCCGTGGGTTTCCCCTTTGACGTCTCCGCCGCCAACATCTGCCCTCTGACAGTGAGGTTTGGGGGCCCCTTTTTCTCTGCATTCCCCAGGTCCCCCGCTAGCCGCGTTTCATCCGAGAGCAGCCAGCGCCGGCCACTGCCTGTTCTGTCTCCTCGCCTTGGTTTCTCTCCCCACTCTCTGCGTTTCTATTCATGCGGGAAAGAGGCAGGGGGCTTGGAAGGGAACTGCGGAGGTTCCACGCGGGGTGCGTTGACCCTGCGCGGTCCCAGGGCGCCGCGTCCAAGCGGGCTCCTTGGCCGTTTCACCGGTGCAGCTCACGCCGGCGGTGGCGCCTTGGGCTGTGTCCCCGGCGTAACCCGCCCGCCCCGCAGCCTGCGAGCTGTTTATACAGCTTTACCTGTGCTATTCTCGTCACCAGTAAAAATCCTCGCCCGGCCACGCTAACCTAATCCCGGGGCCACGGCAGAGGCGGGGAAGGTGTGCACGCGCCAGAAGGGGGTTCCTCCGTCTTCCCGATGGGAAGGAGCCCGAGTGACCGAGGCGGGAGCCCTAGGACTGCGGGGGAAGGAGGCCCGTTTCCCACGTCCGTGGGCTCTCTACTTTTCTCCCCCGAACAGGCACCGGGCACCCGGCCTGGTGGTGGTCGCCGCGTGGACGCGCGCGGCCCGGGAGGCGCCCTGCGGGGCTGGCGAGGCCCAGGACTCGCGTCTCCGCCCTGGACCAGGACCTGGGTGCCCGCGTTCTGCTCCCCACTTGCCCCCTTAGAGCTCGCACACCTCCGATCAAACCGCCGGGGCAGAGAGCGGCACCTAACCAGGGCCTCCCCGCCCGGCCTCTCCTTCCAGAGCGCCCCGGTGCCGGGCGCAGCCAGCGCGAGTGATCGAATTAAACGCCTCTTGGCGGTTATTGTCTCTCGCTAATTGCCCCAACAATGGCCACTATTAAAATGGAGACACCCAATTAAAGGCCCCGCCGGGCAGCGCTAGGCTCCGGGCGACGAGCTGGCCGCGGACCCGGCTGGTGGCGGGCGCCGGCCTCGGCACCTCTGGCCTCCACTTCCTCCCCAGACGTGCAGCAGCCGCGGCCGCTTCGCACCATTTTTATTGACCGATCGCAGCCGAGGAAGATGGATCGCGCAGGAGCGGGAAGCGACTTCTCCCCCAGCGCCGGCTCGCCGGGCCTCGGGGCGCGCTGCGGGTCCTGGCCTTTGCCGCAGCTCCGCGCCCTCCCTGCCCCCCAGCCCCGCAGGTTCGCGGCTGCATGTCTGTCTTTCACAGCGCGGCCGGGTCCGCCCAGGCCGGCGCCGCGGCTCCGGGGGGAGGGACGCGGCGTCGCGGCCCGGCTCCTCTCCTCTCTCCCGCCTGCAAATATTTGCTGCCTCGCTGCAAAGCCGACTATTTCGTGCGCGCTCCGCTTGCAAAGTCCTTAAGTAAACACGCTCGAATGACCGCCCCGGGCGGCCCGAGGCACGCTCGCTCCCCCTGCGCGCGACTAGGAACTTTACGACTTGGACCCCGAGGCTCGGCTCTCGGCCGCTGGG
>NW_027529424.1:7392307-7394651 GCF_008692635.1 Crocuta crocuta | reverse complement strand
GCCCGGCTCAGACCCCTGCAGCCCGGCTCTGCGCCTCAGGCCACGCGCTGCAGCCTCTCTCCGGCCTCGCTCCCTCCCCCCGCTTCCCCACGGGGTCCCGGGGCCGACCTCGGCCCTCCCTGCCGGGTACCCCCTCCCCTCCTTTTCCCGACCCACCCCCTCCCTGTGCTCCGGGCTCTGGGGCTGGGCCCGTGACGTCAAACCCGTGTGGCGTCGGCGAGACTGGCCGGCGCGGGCCATCAAAAGAGCAACGTCCTCTTTCCCAATTACCCACTGTCAGTCCGGGAACAGGGGCGGACCGGCTGGGAATTAAATGTTAAATACCCCCTGCAGGCTGGCTCCATACCCCGGGCGTCCAGCCGCAGCCCCCACGCCCCTGGCAGCCCCACATCACCCAGACCTACCAGGGCCTTCGAGACCTTTTATTTTTCCAAGGTGTGGGGAGGAGGTGGGGGGGAGGGGAGAGGACTCTGCGTCTCCGTGCAGCCCACTCGGTGCTCTGAGCTAAAACGAATAACGCCCGCCCCCCAACTTTTGTGCGTTATCAGAGAGGCGCCCATACACCGGAAGGCCTCATTTTCGCCAAATATTTTCTTTGTCTTCTAAAATTGTTGCAAGCTCACAAGGTAGCATTTTCAGGTCCCGGCGTCAGCAGCTGTGTTCGCCAGAGGATGGCCTCCCCCCTCCCCCCCTTTTCCCCCCTTTTCCCTGGCTTCCGTGTCTTGGACCGAAGAGCCACGTTCGGGACTCCCCGCGTGACTTGGCACCGGGGTCCGGGTCTAGCGTCTCCTGGGCCGGGGCCGGCGCGCGCAGAGGCGCTTTCCCGGTTTTCTCTCCGCTTGCATCCCTCATCTTCATCTCGGCGACTTGTAGCAAAACTGTGTGCGCGTCGGTCTGTCCTTGTTTATGAAGCGGTTTCCGGCGAATGTTAGCCAGAAACTAAATAATTAAAAGGTTTGGAGAGCGCCGTGCGCAGGAGTAGAGGCTGGGAGCTTGGCCGGCCCTGCAGGGAAGGAAAAAATCGATGCTTCCTTACTGGGCCGCCCTCCTAAACGGGAACTAAATGGGCTCAGGAGAAACATTAGGGGGAGACGGTGTGTGTGTGTGTGTGTGTGTGTGTGTGTGATGTTTCTCCTGTCCCGTATTAGAAACTCAACCCTGATTTCTAACAAGCCTCAGATTTAAGAAGATGGAGATTCCAGAGAAGCTCCAAAGCCAAGATCGAGGGGACCCCCGTTTCCACTACTTTTCTTTTTTTTTTTTCTTTCTAAATCTTGTTCCTTCTTACATGTATCAAAACTCCTACTGAGCCATGAGTTCTGGGTTGCAAAAGAGGATTTATTTTCTGCACTGTGGTCTAAGTCTTTGTCCGCAGAACTGAACAGAAACAAGCACAAGTGCAATTCCACTACTTTCTAATACATCTTTACTAGTCTTTCTACAAGGATTGTGTATTGAAACAAGACCTCTCTCGCCCCCGCCCCAAAACACACACACACACACACACCGCGTTATGGCTGCATATTGATGATTTTCCTTCATCGCAAGGAAGGCGTCCTCCGGAACTAACTTTTAGGGACGCTCTCTTCTATTTCGAGTTTTTGTGTTTGCAGGGAATTTTATGGGGTAGAGGACACAAGGGGGAATGGTGGCTTCCGTTCAAAGAAAACCCCAGACCGAGCTGGGTGCCGGCCGCGGGGCGGCCCGCGGGAGGACCCACACGGTCGGCGCCCACACGGCCCTGGGGTGCGCGGAGGGTGGAAGCGGGGTCCGCTGGTCCCGCCTGACCCCGCCCCCCCCGGCCGCGTTTTCGGGCGCGCAGNAAAGTTGGGCGAGCTCGCGCTGTGCGGCCACGCTCCCTGGGGGCGGGGCCCCTCCCGTCCCCTCCGTCGCCGAGGCCGCTCGGGCGGGAGGCGCGCGGGCACTGCAAGCGCCGGTCCGGAAGGGCACGCACCCCCGCCGAAGCGAGCAGTGGAGACGCTTGCTCACACAAAAGGCCGGGGNCCGCTCCTCTCGCCCGAGTCCTCGAGGTCTCGGGCACTTCTGTCCAGAGGCACATCTCAAAGTCCTTGGGCACGGAAACCTTGTTTTTTCCTTTCTCATCACTTTGATAGTCACGTAACCCCAAATCCATAACGTCCCAAATACCCCGGATCGAACTGAAAAACAAGTTTGGTCGTTAAAAAAAAAGAAAGAAAGAAAGAAAGACAAAGTCTGAAAACAAGAAAGGCTGCCTGTAGGAACGGACTTTATGAATGGGGCAGGCCGGGTTCCCCGGCGCGGAATTATCCACCGGGCCCGGAATGAATTGGCTGGAGCGGGAGCCACATTTAAAGGGCCAGAG
>NW_027529424.1:7379936-7392148 GCF_008692635.1 Crocuta crocuta | reverse complement strand
GCCGGGCAGGGGAGGGGCGGAGGCAGGGGCGGAGGGGGCAGGGGAGGGGTGAGGTCCTGGAGCGGGTTTGGGTTGCAGTTTCCTTGTGCGAGCGATCCTGTCCCCTCCTCGCCAGCGCCAGGCTCCTCCCCTCGGCGCGGATGACACTAGAACCTCCTTAAGTTGCGTCGCGCCACAGCTGTCTGCGAACACTGAGCTGCCTGGCGCCGTCTTGATACTTTCAGAAAGAATGCATTCCCTGTAAAAAAAAAAAAAAAAATACTGAGAGAGGGAGAGAGAGAGAGAGAGAGAGACAGGGGAAGAGAGAGGGACCGGGAGCGCGCGCGACGGAGCGAGCCACGCAGTCTGCCCGAGCCGTTTCTGCTCTCCCAGGGCACACGCCTCCTCCTCCTCCTCCTCTCCGCTCCTCGCCACCCAGGTTGGTACCGGCAACTTTCTTTTTTTAAGTCTGATTTTTAAAAATTTTTTTTAATTCTTGCTCCATTTGGGAGGACTTTAAGAAATACTTGAAACTCAGCCCTCCTCTTTTGGAGAGTTTCTGGAGGCCGGGAGGCAGGTCCCGGGATCGCTGTCCACCCCCCCGCCCCCAGCTCCCCACCGCGGGGAGGAGGGAGCTGTCGGCCGGGCTGGATCCGCGGCGTCCGCGCGGGGCCCTCGGGAGAGCCGGGCGGCGGGGCGTGCACTCGGGGCTGCCCGGCTCCGNCGCTCATCCAGGTCTCCCCGCTTCTCCCCTTCGCAGGTGAGCCTCGGAGAGCCTCAGCCTCGGAGCCGCCGAGGAAGCCCCGGCCCCGCGGAGCCTCGCTCAGCTCTGCAGAGTTCCAGCCGCCTTCGCCTGCCCCCCGCCCCCCGCTTTACAGTTTGGTCTCCTTTTGGTCCTTCCCTACCTGCGCTTTTTATTTTATTTTTATTGTCCGGCATTTCTTTTTTCTTCCTCCTCTCCGCTTGGCCACATTACCACTTCAAGACTTTATTTGATTTTGTAAAATTCTTGGCTCACCTTTCCTTCCCAGCTTTCCCATTTCCNCCCAGCCCGACCCCCCCCCCTCTCCGCGCGCGGGTTCCGGGCCCGGCGAGAGGGCGCGAGCGCAGCCGGGGCCATGGAGGTGACGGCGGACCAGCCGCGCTGGGTGAGCCACCACCACCCCGCGGTCCTCAACGGCCAGCACCCGGACGCGCACCACCCGGGCCTGGGCCACTCCTACATGGACGCGGCGCAGTACCCCCTGACCGACGAGGTGGATGTACTTTTTAACATCGACGGTCAAGGCAACCACGTCCCTTCCTACTACGGAAATTCCGTGCGGGCCACGGTGCAGAGGTACCCTCCGACCCACCACGGTGAGTCCGCCGCGTGTGCGGGGGCCCCGCGCCCCAGCCGCGCCCCAGCCCCCCAGTCAGGGCGCGGGAGGCGGGGAGGCACCAGGGGGTGCGCAGACNAAGCCCCCAGTTCCCCCTCCGGGGGCTTCTGCCGCCGTGCCTCAGTTTCCTTCTCCGGCACCTTTTCAGAAAGGCCCGAGAGCGATTTAGTCACACCCCCGGGTTTTTGTTTTCATTTTATTAGTGCTGTTGCTGAACCTCTCCCCAAAGCCAGCGCATTGGGCTTCTCGGCGGGGCGGCGGGGCCCCCCCCGCCTCCTGGCTCTGGGGAGTGGGGTTCTGGTACTCGAGCGGGTTGTGGTGGACAGATGACGCTCTTAAATTTAAGACGTTGCAAGTTTCCTAGATTCCCGGCTGCACAGAATTTTCCTGCGGCTTGTTTTTCGGCTGCCTCGCTGCCTGCACCCCCAAAACTCTTGTCTTCTGCCCCCCGCCCCCAGCCTACGACCGTCCCATTAGGCTCCCAGGGAAGAGACGGGATCCACCAGGGTTTCTTTTTTGATGTGGGATGGATTCCAGTTGTCTTTTATTCATTTATTTTCTTTCTCTTTCACCTTGAAAAGTTTGTAAGAGTTTGGAGATGTTAAGAAATCCAGCCCTAAATAGTTAGGGGGTGTGGGGGGGGGCGCTAAGCCTTCCAGCCTCCCTGGGTTCCTGAAGAAGAAACAGAGGCACCATTTTAGGCAGGGAAAATGTGAGCCTCTGTTAGTCCAGGGGCCCCGGGTCTTCCCTGTCCCCCTACTTGGAGCCAGTGTAGTCGGGCCAATGACAGTCCCTCCCGCAGCAGGCACCCTCTGCCCTGCTGTCACCAGGCTGGAAACAATTGTTTCTGCGGATGGGGCGCTCTTTGCCCTGCTTCTGAGCGGATCAGCAGTTAGGTGGAAATGTAGATGCAGACTTGATATTATTTACGATACGACTTCCTGCATAACATGAATCTTGACCCTTGGCGTTCAGAGAACTCTCCTTCCCCCTCCCCTCCCCTTCCTCTCAAGATTTTAGTTTCAGTATTGTTCTTAATGGTTAAATAGAACGTCAGATGCAGGTAGTGGATTAAAAGATCAATAAGTGTGTGGATTTGCACCTACAGTTTGCATTGACCCCTCTCAGAGTGCGTGGGCTTGTCTGAGTTAGGGGCCTCTGAAAACTGCTTGCTCTGGGGCTAAGTGAACTGTAGACGCGCGAGCCGGAATTTGGTGTCTCGGGGGCTCAGGTGAAGGCTCACATGTGACACTGGTGGAATGACAGCTTTGAGGGCGTATGAAGGTTGACTTTATTTTTCTTTCTATGGGATTTGGGAGAGTGAGAGAGGCAGGGCCCAGCCTTGCAAACTTCCTCCAGTGGCCTGGGCAATTCATATTCGCCATCTCAGGCCTTTGCCAGTCGTGAAGGCCCTGCAGAGGGGTGACCTGAAGGGACCCCCCCCCCCGAACGCTGCCCCTCCTCCCTTCCAGGCCCTCTCCTTCCCTGCACCGGCCCGGGGAGCTGGGCCTCTCTCCAGGGTCCGCGGATTTTGCTGGCGCGGAGCGGTGTGCGGCCAGTCTCCCCCCTTCAGGCCTCATCATTCACAGCCGACTCTCTTATCAGGCTGCCCGGGATTCGGTCTGGGATGGGGGGCGCTGGGCCATTGATGGAAACCAATAAATTAAGTCAGGTTCCAGAGAGGGACCGCAGGGGAGGCCATTTAGAGAGTGTGTCTGGAGAGCCCACGTATGGCCAGGGGCCGCCGGCTCCCTCCCAGCGCCTCTCGGGTGTGGGCCGCGGGCCCTTCCTGCTGCTGCGTCTGCTGGGACGTTGGTGCGGGGGACACGGGCATAGAGGGTGTGCTGGCCCAGGTTGCAGTGGCCCGGCCTGCACCCCGTCCAGCCTGGGTGTAGGTGGGGAGGCTCGGGTGGAGGGGAGAGGGCCCCCCCAAGCTGCTCTCACGGGCATTTCTCTCTCTCTCTCCCTCTCCCTCTCCCCACCGCCGTCCCCCCTGCCCCGCGCAGGGGGCCAGGTGTGCCGTCCGCCCCTGCTGCACGGATCCCTGCCCTGGCTGGACGGCGGCAAAGCCCTGGGCAGCCACCACACCGCGTCGCCCTGGAACCTCAGCCCCTTCTCCAAGACGTCCATCCACCATGGCTCCCNCCCGCCGAAGGACGTCTCCCCGGACCCGTCCCTGTCCACGCCGGGCTCGGCCGGCTCGGCCCGGCAGGACGAGAAGGAGTGCATCAAGTACCAGGTGCCGCTGCCCGACAGCATGAAGCTCGAGTCCACGCACTCGCGGGGCAGCATGGCCACGCTGGGAGGGGCGGCCTCGACGGCGCACCACCCCATCACCACCTACCCGCCCTACGTCCCCGAATACAGCTCCGGACTCTTCCCGCCCAGCAGCCTGTTGGGGGGCTCCCCCACCGGCTTCGGATGTAAGTCGAGGCCCAAGGCGAGATCCAGCACAGGTAGGAACCTTCTCCGCGCCCGCGCCCCCCTCCCTCCCAGGTCCCTTCTCCTCCTCCCTCCTCTCCCTTCCCCTAAATCCAGGGCAGGGAGGAGGGCGGCAGTCTGGCCCCTCAGGGGAGCTGGCTGGTGTTCCAGACCCTTCTGAGATTTGATTTCTTCCCATTCTTCCAGCGGGGAAAGAATGAGGTGTGTCCTATCTCGTTCCAGTGCTCAGAGCAGAGGGGAAGTGGGATCTAATTTACCCGGCCCCGCTCCCCCGCTCCCCCCCTTGAGCTGGGGAAGGAAAAAGACAAACAAAAACAAATAGCCGGTCCCGGCTGCCCGGGGACCTCTGGGCTCTGCGAGTAACCTCTAGTCCGCGTCCAAGACCAAATGGGAAGCCGAGGGAATAAATCTTTAGTGTTTTAGGCTAAAACGAAAGCTTAGCAAGCACGGGTCCGTCGTGTGAGCAGCCCCCTCCCCTAGGCCTCGGCCTGGTCGTCCGGCTGAGCCCACAGGGGGTCCTGCAGACGGGACTTGTCCGACAGACACGTGTAATTAAAGCACGGGTATGTTTTGGCGCGGGTGGTCAGGACCCCAGCAAAAACCGCGCGCGTATTCTTGGCGTGGAAAGGGGGCTGTCATCGTAACTTCTGGGAGAGACGTGGGCTCTGCCCTGGGGATCGCGGCAGGGAAATCAGCCGGTGATGGAACCAGTTACCTGCAAGTGGTCACACAGGTGTGTGTGTGGGGGGAGGGGGGCAGGAAGGCGTCTCAGGACCCGGTCCTCCACTGATCTGAAGGCAGAGGGAGGACTGAACATTCCCTACGTGCGCCTCTTGCTTCCTCTGCTCACCCTCCCTCAGACAAGCACCCCTGCCTGAAAGCGCGCTGCATTTTTATTCTCCTGCTGTAGACACTTGCCTTAAAAAACAAAACAAAACACCAAACCCACACTAAATATTTCGGCTCTCAAAATACGAGAATGCATCGCCCATGTTGCTTCTAACCAAAGACGTGGAGAGAGAGCCTCGGGAGTCTCTCGCTTGAGATTTAACTGTAGTTTAAAAAGATGATTTTTCACAGGTTGTTCGGTCTTCTTGGGTGGCTCCGTTTGGGGGGCTGGGGTGGGGTGTCTCTGGCCCGGCTCCTTCCAACGCCTCACCTCTACCCTCTCTCTATAGAGCTCCTGCCTAGGAGGAGGTGATGGAGATCGCTCGCTCGCTCGCTCGCTCTTTTAGGGGGAGAGCCAGCGGTCTTGCAGCAGGGTTTGCAAAACCCCGGTTTAAAAAACTTCCGCGGGAGGACTCTGGGAGCCCAGTGACCATGAGATCACTTTTCAGGGTTTTTTTTTTTTCCAGGGTGACGTTCACTCCCAACTGCCTGGGCAGGACTGTCTCTATTTAGTTGATATGTTTTAGCTAATCCAATTATTTTCAGACTGCTGCACGCGACAGTCGCATTGTTTATCCCGCGCCAGGAACTTTAATAGAGTCCGGATGCGGTTAGGCTGACAGAAGAACTCAGACCTGCGTGTTCAGTACATGAAAGCCGGCAGAGGGAGAGGGAGGCAGGCGAGCTGCTGGAGGCGAACAGAAAGCAGGGGCCAGCGGCCACGCCGCCTCGCGGGGCTGGGCTGGGGCGTGGGGTGGAGGGGGGCCAGAGAGACGGGGCTCAGCTTGACTCAGGAAAGCCGGGAGTAGCTCGAGGCTTGAGGACTGATTGCAGAGGGAGCAAACCGGTGCACGTTGAGGTTAGCGATGGGAATTTTTTTCTTTTTTTCGAAAGTTCTCTTTTCTGGCAGCGCGAAGTTCTGGGGGAAGGTCGTGGTCTCTGAGGCCGGTGCGGTGCGGTGGTTTGTGGGGGGGGAGGGGGCAGAGCGGCTTTTCCAAGAGCCTCTGGTTTCTCGCCCCTCTGCGTCTACACCTTCAGCCCTCGGATAGTCATTTCCTTTTTCTCTCCCTCTTTCCTCTGAACCTCTGGGGGAGGGTGGGGGTGGGGAGGGGCAGTTACCCTAACCCAGAACCTGGAGCCGCTATGCTCCTGTTATTACCAGTAGTAGTAGTAGTAGTATTTACTTTTTTATATTTTTGGGGAGAAAGGACAAGACAAAAGACGTTGCAGTCCGGCTTTTTACTTCCTCTTTTTTATTCCTTTCTCACAGTCAGACAGCCCAGAGCAGCATCCTGGGCAGCCAGGGAGCTGGGACATTTGGGAAGGTGGGAGCGGGAAGGAGGGTTTCCAGACCCTTCTGGGCGAAGGGAATGTCAGTGGCACACTTCTCTCGAGGCCAGAGTTCTCTGGGTTTTAGTGGTTGCTTTTTCTGTTTTGTTTTGTTTTTTGAAGTCTTCTTTGCAAGTGCACTTGCCGAAGGTGGAGAAGAGAGGGCTGTCACAGTTTGGAGAGACGGTTGAAGCAGTGGTTAGGGCACCTAGGGCTTTTTTAACGCCAGGGCTGTCAGTGCTGGGTCTCCCTCCGCAAACAAAAGACCGAGCCTGTTAGCCAGGGGACCCGCTGTGCTGGCCCCACCCTCGAACGTCAGATTGTGGCAGATTGTGGGCATCTCGAAGTCTCATATNTCCAACCCCTTCCCTCCACCCCAGCTTCTCAGGATTTCAATTGGAGGCCAAGGGGTATTTGAAAATGGCGGTCGAATGTCAAGAGGCCTCTGTGGTTGTTCTCACCTAAGAGAGAGGTGTCTGTCTGAGCAGCTCACACCAGGCAGTGAGCGAGGAGAGGAGACAAGTCGGGCCCTCCATTAGGAAAACTGGCCGTTTGCTGAAGTCACACACTTGGAGGCAACAATGAGAAAGGAAAAAATAAGAAAAAGCCGGACAGGGCGCTCGCAGGCTGGCGGAGGGACTCAGGACAGAACATCGCTCTAGTGAGCAGAGCCTCGCTGAAGAGGCAGCCGTTGCTAGTTTTTGAAGGTCCCTCTGCAGAGGAAGCTGTCACCCTCCCCACTGCCTGACAAAGGAAAGGAAATCAGACGGCTCACGTCAGGCTGGGAGATCCCCCGGGCAGGGTGCCTGGGCGCCAGGCTGCGGGTCCCACAGGGCAGTGGGGACTCCTCCCTGAGCCCCTGGCAGAAAGGGACAGAATAGGTGGGCACCTGGCAAGGGCCCCTCGCCCCCCTCCCCCCGCCGTCTTGGCTGGACGGGGCATGGGCCCTCCGTGTCGCTGCCCCCAGAAGGGGCGGACCCAGTGCGTGCCTGGGGCCCAGGGCCGCCTGCCCCTGGCTGGGCTGCTGCAGGTAGCCAGCTCCTCGCCCGCTCGCCCTTTCCTCCCTCCTCCCGCCTCCCCTGCCTCCCCCTCGCCCGCCATCCTCCATCTGGCTTCTGACCCCAGTGCACAGTGTCTGGATGTAGTTCGGGCCCCAGGCTTTCTGGTCTGTGGACACTGTTGAGAACGTGTACGCTCCCGAACGCTACTGCCCGCGCCGGGGATCGTCCCAGCGGCTCATGGGAGGCTCTGTGTAGACCTCTTCATGGAATCCGGAGGAAAATATATATATATACAGTTTCTCTTAACTCCTTACATTCTTTTCGCAAAAGGCAAACGGCACAAGCTCTTCAGCAACGTCACGAACTCCAGTGGCAGGCAAACCCCCTCCCTTCCTGGAAGTTTTTTTTCTTCCCTAGAACCCATCCCCGGAGCGGGAGAAACAACCCCCCAGAACAACAGGCTTACAGATGCGACCCCCCCAAGTCCTTCATAGCTGGCTTAGGGGTTTCTAAAGGCCGCCAGGTCCCAGAGCCCTGGAGCCAGTCTTCTGCTCCCTGTACAGGGAGCCATCCAGGTCCCCAGGCTTCCTGCCCACGTTGCTTCCTCCACGCTGTCTTCCTGGTGGTTTAGAGGTAGCTGATTAATCTCCTAAAACGAAACAGCCTCTGGGGGCTCCTCCTTCTCCCCTTCTGTCTTCCTGCCCCTCCCTCCTGGCACCCCAGAGAGTCNAGGTTATTTTGAGGGGTTCCCTCTGGCTGCCTCCCCTTCTTCCCTCCCCTTCTTCCCTCCGGGAGATGGGTCTGGGTCACTCTTCCGTCCCTTGAGTGAACCGGCCTGGCCGGTTTTTTGTTTATTTTGTTTGTTTGTTTTTTTGGAAAAAGAGCAACTGCAGAGAGGCCTAGGTTAAGGAGTCGACCAGGAGGTGCCCCCCCCCCCTTTCCTTAACTGGCCCGTTCTCCCCATCCTGCCCCTCAGGCTGCTTTCCTCCTTCAGGTTGCCCTGCTTCCCTCCAACACCTCCTGGCTTGGTCCAGCTGGGGTCACACTTCCCCTTCGGTCTCTGGCAGACTGGCTGGAAAATTCTAGAAGACCTTGGCCTTTTCTAGAGAGAAAAAAAGATGGTGGGGGAAATGAGTGGATCCCATTGGGTCCTCATCTATTACTTGGCAACCAGGGACATTTACAGTTCTATTGGAAGTAAAATCGAAAGCCTGGGGTCCTAAAATCAATCAGCCAATTGATCAATCTGTTCATCTATTTATTATCCGTTTATCTATCAAGCCATTGGTTAATCTTTCCTCCCCCGCCGTTCCTAGCCTCTGTGATTGAATCCATCTATACAGACAGACCCGGCCATGATAATGGGGCACCTTTGTTTTCCTTTGAAGGAAATGAGTCGAACGTTTCCCTCTGCTATTGTCCAGGACTCAGAATTTTCTCAGGGAACGATTTCAAGTTGAAATCTGCCTTCCTCCTTGGCTGAGGCCGATCTTCCCGGTCAAGTCAGGCAGCCCCACAGCAAGGTCCTGCCGCCTTTGCTTCGTGTGCCTCTTCTTGGGGCTGAGGCCGCATGTGCCCAGGGCCACACCTGGAGGGAGGGGGGAAGAGGAAAGCTCCCCAAAAGAGGGAGAAGAGAGAGGAAGAAACGCCCTGGGTTCCACCTTCATTCCCTCGCTCGCAGTGAGTGCTGTCCGCTTTTTCTGCGTGTCCTCCCTCCATGAGTGACTTATGTGTGATCTTGTTTCCAGAAGGCAGGGAGTGCGTGAACTGTGGGGCCACCTCCACCCCGCTGTGGCGACGTGACGGCACCGGGCACTACCTGTGCAACGCCTGCGGGCTCTACCACAAAATGAACGGACAGAACCGACCGCTCATCAAACCCAAGCGGAGGCTGGTGAGTCCCCCTGAGGAAGCGCTGGTCTGACGCTAACCATTGTGTGTGTTTTCATTTCCTCTCTTCAGGAAGGAGAGCTTTCTGCAGGAAATGGCGGGACGGCTCAAAATCATGTCAGCTTGCTTGGGATAGGGTTTCTCCCCGCCTCCCCGTTTCTTTCCTCGAGTTAGCCATACAGAAAAGCTCTCTCTCTTTCTCTCTCTTTTCCTTCTTGACATTTCCCAAGTCCTTGCCCGGTTTTTAAGGATGCCACCTTTCTGGTGATCATATCTCGCATGGGTTTGCATGAGAGCTTTCAGGGGACCAGAGCAAGGGATTTAAGCTTCGCGGATAGTGACGGGAAATGCAGTGTGCAGGTGGAATGTACCAGCCACCATCTAGGACGTGTCCCCAAGTGCCAGGGCTCCTGGGCAGTGAGCACAGTCTCTGAGCTTCCTTAGGGCCACGGCTGCGTCTCGTGTGCCCGTGCCCGGAGATGGATGGGGCCAGTTAACGGACTTTCACAGGCAGCGCCCGGTGAGTCCAGCGGAGGTGCCCTTCCTCCGTGGTCTTAAGAACTGAGGACTTGCCACAGCTGATTCCTTTGGGACAAGCTGCGTGATTCCTGTCTCCCCTCTTGGTCTCCTGATTTCCCCTCTGAACTCCCATCGGTAGGGGGAGGGCTTTTAATCCCCTGCCTCTTTCTTAAATTTCCTGACCTTTAGGACCACTCGAGAAAACCCGGCACCGCCCAGCATTTGTAAAGAAAGCTAACAGGAGAAGTTCATTTGTAATGCTTGTCTTTGGTACCTCAGGCTCAGATTGAATAGCAAGTGTAGGTAACAGACAAATAAAAGCAGGCTTGGCAAATGATAACCTAACCACAGTCAAGAGATCAAAATGCTTTTTGTGGTGATGACATTCACCAAGTAGAGAGGGGAGGAGGGGAATTTCCCCACGCAGATTAATGGATAAAGTAGCATCCATCACATTCTAAGTGTGTGTGTGTGTGTGTGTGTGTGTGTGTGGTGTTCGGGGGATGGGGGGGGCAGGAAACAAATCCTCTGTTTTCTTTTCAAAGAATTATTTGTCTCCATCAGATTTCAGTGCAACTCAACACCTTTCACATCCTTTTCAGAAGGAAAACTTTCTAGGGATGGAAGTGCCCACGTGACTTTAATTTTTGGCGGTCTTGGGCTCTAGGCTTCATTCCTTCTGATCTTTGCCCCTTTCTCCAGCTTCTCTCCACCTCCCTGTTAGCCCCCGTGCACTTGGGCATTTTTCCCCCCTTTCTCTCGTGTGCAAAGCTGACTTCCTAGGAAAAAGCTGCCGGATATCTGAGCACTGGAGATAACTCATAAACAACAACTCAGCTTCCCCAACCTAAACATCAAGATGTTTGAACGTATCAGAACAAGATGTGTTTGAAAAAAAAAAATGGCTGGAGGTGTTAGCACAGAATGAATATGATCGCACCACAAAAGAATGTTCTGAATCACTCAAAACCTGGCCTTAGTAAGAAAAAAAAAAAAAAGAAAGAAAGAAAGAAAGAAGGAAAGAAAGGAAAAAAAGAAAGAGAGGAAAAGAAACAAAGCCTACAACAAAAACTTTCTTGTTAAAATAAGTCACGGTTCCATCATCATAACTGGACTTTTTTTTTAAGGTAAAAAAATAACGAAGGAAAAAGAGGGTGTAAACTCTCAGACGATGGGCTGAATAATGAGCAAGGGTGCACTTGACATTTTCTTGGGGTTTCTTCTGTCTGGGCAGACTGCATAGGAAAGCTCTACGTGCATTTTCTAGACCTTTGTCTTCATTCATCTTTCATAGGTCTCCAGAACTCTGAGTAATAATTGCTTTTACTTCTGGAGTTTATGGGCTGTCACATTCAGAGTGTCTTTTCTTTCTTACTCATCTGTTCTGGGTGGTTTTACATTTTTAGTTCCATAGAATTCGTAAGCTCCAGAGAGCTACTCAGAGCACATTCAGGATATAGATCTGTTTTTTTTTTCCTTCTGTCCTTAGATGTCTTTGACTTCTGAGTACCTAGAACTTTTCTTTCTCTTCTTTCCTATGTTTCCCGTTCTCTCGCTCCAGCCCTGCCTCCCCTCGTTTGCTCTTTTTGCTTTGCACGTTTGCAGATTCCGTGCAGACCACCCAGCCCGTGCGCTAGAGCTAACCCTTCCACCCGGTGCGTGTCTAACACTGAATAACCTCGCGCAGGGAAGAGAAGGAATGACCGGAGAGAAGAGCCGTAGGATATTTTTTTGGCCTCGTGTTGCCAGGTTTTCTGTGTGTCTTCCGGCGAGCTGCGCGCCTTGCTTTATTAATCTACCTGGTCTCCCGCGGGCGAACCGGACGCTGCGGCTCCTGGAGGTTCCGTATCTGTTCGCGTCCAGTCTGTGGCCCCGAGTCCTGTCCGGAGCCCGCTTGTGCCTGTGGGACGGTCCATACACGGGGGAGGACCCACCAGGAGCCTCGCGGCCTGCAGCTGAGCGGCCGGCCGTGTGCGCCTGCAGTGCGCGTTTCAGGCTGCTGAGCCGGGAAATCTGGGGCCCGGGGAAATATTAATCTACTACATCTGAGTATCTCTCTTACAGAAGAAAGTACAGGAAGATAGTAATAATCACATGATAACATCATTGTCAGAATCATTAAGCACTGATTTTGTGTATCATTTTCTTCCCAAGAGCCGACGGGTGAAAGTTATTTGCGTCTCAGGTCGGCGCACTTCGTTAAGGCGAGGCGGGCATGGGCATCTAGGGTCAGTTGGGGTGAATGATTCCAAAATGGGAAAGTAGAGCTTTCTCAATTATGACAGATTAGAGCTGGTTTTTTTCAAGTTATTAAAAAAATCTTAATGTTTATTTTTGAGAGAGAGAGAGAGGAGAGAGGGAGAGAGAGAGCGAGCGAGCGAGCACGAGCGGGGAGGGGCAGAGAGAGGAGACAAAGAAGCCGAAGCGGGCTCCAGGCTCCGAGCTGACAGGAACATGTCTGTGGGACAGTTCAGTGTGTTAAAGGAAGGGGACCAGTCCGGTTAATTGAGAATTTCCCCCAGGGTTCCCGTATCTGGCAACTGTAGATGTTTGGCCTGACATTTTGCTCGATGAAATATTGATGGAAAAAGCACACCACGGTCCCTAAAGTTTTCTTCCAGGCTTTTATAAACCTGCCAGGATTTTCTTGATCGCAGATAGCTCCGTTCTTGCTCTTTCTCTTGCTTTCGATAATATATTTGAGTCCAGGGCAGGGAATACTTCTGCAGTTAACATTTTCTTTTTATACTGGAGGGGAGGGGGGGGGGAGGGGTTGACAGAGAGA